>NC_072386.2:115802752-116102752 GCF_028885625.2 Pongo pygmaeus
ATGAACATAAAGTAGTGAAACTTTTTGGGGAAACACATTAACTTATAAAAAGCTAGCCAAGAGCATATCGGCCAAATGAGGAAAGGGAGTAAATGGCAATTCAAAGTAGACAGTTCTCACTAGAGCCTAGGGCACTTTATTAGAAACCAAATATATCATAGGCAAATAAAAATAGTTTTTACCCCCATTGATACAACATAAGGGAGTTTACATTCAGCCTAGATACAGGGAGTAACAAATCCTCCTGCCCATAAATCTATGACTTGCAAGTATCTTCCACCACAATTACTCTATCTAGTACATATAGTACATAGCCCTTATTTATTGGAGGGATCCAAAATATTCCTTGTAGGCTCACAAAGTCCAATACATTAGCTCTCTCTTCCCTTTACATGTCTAATAGTAAAAACTATTTTTTCCATGCAAAAAGCCATTATTCAGTTGAAGAGAAATCAGGCAAAACAGAGATGGCAGTTAAGGAATGGAGAGAATATTATTGGCACGTGCCCAACTAGTGACAAACAAATGCAGTACACGATGACTTAAAAATAAAAGTCACATTATAGGGATAACAAAAACAACTACATCAATCTAAGCTAAGGAGTGTCAAACAGGGAGGGCTGGGAGTTACCGGTTCTATTGGTACAACTTAAGTGGAAAGCAAGCACTTAAATACAATTTATGGTAACAGGAAAAAAAAAATACTGCAGAGAGCTGTTCAAAGACCACACCAAGTTGTCTGCATCGTTAATTTCCAGTGTTTCACAATTAGTAAAATACATAGCTACATATCCCTGTAAGATAAAAATACCTTTCCACCTGAATTACACTGGGGTCAGGGCAGTAACACGAAGCTACTGACCCAACATTAGTTCAAGTGTGTGCAGCAAATGTCTTAGCCACCTCTTTCATATAGCTATATAATTAAAAACTATGTAAGGAGCTGGGTGGTTTGAGGGAAAAAAATTAAATCAAAACAGTATTGTGCTCATTTAATAAAAGAAAACCCTGATGAAAAATTATATGCCAAGAAGCTTAGACTATAAAGATTTTTTATTGCATTTTTAGGTAACCTGGAAGTTCTTATCCTGAAGGGGAAAAGTTGGTTTTCAAAACTACCTGAACAGATGCTAAAGTGCTTTATTAATTGGCTGGCTTCACAAGTATTTCCTGGAATAACAAAAATTAATTATAGTAAAGGGATACCAACTATTTCACAAAATGTACATTCCAACATCATTTATGACTACAGTCATAAGAGATACTGGAATACTTGTCCTTATGAAGTGGACAGTTGCATATTAAGAACTGATCATCATTGTCCCTGGTAGTCTAGTGGCTAGGATTAAGAACTGATCATCACAACCCTTTGGATATTCAAATTACTTACACAAAGCTGAAATATGGTATCACAGACCTTTGCAAAAAAGAACAACTTGTTTCTTTTTCTACACTTTAAATAATCTGCTTCAGATTACAGTTCACAAATACAAGAGTCCTAACTTTTCAACCTTTCCAGTTGCAGTTTAAAAATGAACACTTTCTAAAAGTTAAGGTCAAGTGTTACAGCAAGAGAAGAATGATTCCTATTGAAAAGTACATAGATTTTAGTTAATAATACTCACGATAGATTGTAAACTGGATTGATCACATTCTACTCAACTGGTATCAAATTAACACATCAGCATTACAAGTATTAAATGTTTTTCTATTACTATAGAGGATATAAACCAAAACATTAATATGGCAGTTATGTTCTTTAGGCACAGTTTAGTGATTTTTTTTAAAAATAAATACTATTGAATTTCAATTGAAGTTTTAAACTCAATAACCAAAGGGTCAAGAACTCTGATTAGGAAAAAAGAAAAGATAACTTTACGCTAACAATGTAAGCTGTTTAAAATTTCTAACACTTAACCTATCTGAGTTTTAAGATTACTTTATTAAAAAATACAAGGAATCTGAAAAAAAGATCAATACAATTATCTTAATGTACAAAGTCATAAGCTGTAGCAGTTTTTAACTAAAATTTAAAAACACAACAAGGAGGGCAGCCCTTTAGACCAATTTATTTTATATCCATTTAAAATATCATCCAACAAAGGACAATGAAGTTTACATCTGGGACAGGTATACATAACTTGAGGCATTTGGAGTCCATCGTGCCCACTGAATAACAACTTTGCTGCTGAAATTTCTTAAAACTTACCAAACTAAAACAAAAGGCTGAATGATACAAAAGGAGGAGTATTCAGGTGTAATCTGTCAATTGGCTTTTAAAAAAAGGAAACACATCCTGTTTCCCAGACCAGTAAATAAGCAAGAGCTACATGCAGCAGTGTGAGTATCAAGACATTTCTCAAGTCTTCTCAAATGAGTCCAGGGTGGGGATGGGATGGGGGAAAATTGATAGAAAAACTTTGCTATAGACACCACAACAAACAATAAATTTAGATAATTTAAAATTTAAAAAAAAAAAAAGGCAAGAGGCAGCATTTCAGCAGCAAAGTGCTCAATAAAAAGTATATTATAGAGGGTAATACAAGAAAATTGGGGTAAGAAGAGGGAAGAAAAATGGGTCAGCAGGATGGGCGAAGGCCTCAAAGGAAATACGGCGTTGTCGTTCTGGGAGGAATAACACGTTCTGAATCTGGAACTGCCCGGAATAACTTTGGTTCTCTTGTATTTACATCTTTGAAGACCATGATCGAAGCAATATTTCCACAACGATAGCAGTAATTAGGAGCAGACCATACTGTCACCAGCTTCTCATCAAACATAAATTTATAGCCTTCGTGCACTAGTTGATGTGCTCTGCAGATGAGTTTTAAGTTGTTGATATGAACAAACTGCAATTTAGAAAGGCACTGTAAGTATTTAGCACTTAAAAAACAATCAGCCTACATACGTAAGAAAATAATCATTTAAATAAAATACCAAATCCTATTACTACTAAAGGCATCATGATTATAGAACCCACTCTATAATTATCTCCAATAATTTAATAAGTTTAGGCAAACAGCAATTTTGGCCTGAGTCAACTGCACAACTATGGAAACTGTATAGCTACATAAATAGTTAGAAATTTCTGGAAGAAAAAGCATTCAATAGGTACTATGAAACAAAATTTTGTGTTTTCTGATTTAATAATAAAGATATTGCTATCAGTATCTACAATTTACTGAAGGTTTAGTATATGTAGATGTTGCCATAATTCCGAAAGAGATTATTCTTTTGCAACTTAAGGAAACAAAAGCTCAGACTAGATAAATAACTTATCTAAATGATGCAGGATCAGAATCTAGTTTTTTGACTTCATTATGATGCTGGAGCGCTTCCCAATATAAGGGGTGTGTGTGGGTGTGTGTGTGTGGGGGGGGGTGTGTGTGTGTGTATGTTTAATTGAAAACAGTTCAAAGTTCAAAGTATTGCCTATCTTGAAGATGGCGGAGTAGCATCGCAAAGAGGTTAGTATTGAGTCTCTGGGCCAACTTCGCTTCCAGTCTCTGCAGCAGCAGTGATCGCTTAGTGAAGAGTGCTTAGGGTAGTTGGCCAGGATCCTGAATATCAAAATCTTCAGCGACAGCTCCCACCAGGGCTTATCTCAGAAAACTGCTGACCGCCTGGGCCTGGAGCTCGGCAAGGTAGTGACTAAGAAATTCAGCAACTAGGAGACCTGTGTGGAAATTGGCAAAAGTGTACGTGGAAAGGATGTCTACATCATTCAGAGTGGTTGTGGCGAAATCAATGACAATTTAATGGTTCCTTTGATCATGACTAATACCTGCAAGACTGCTTCAGCGAGCCAGCTTACTGCAGTCATCCCATGCTTCCCTTATGCCCAGCAGGATAAGAAAGACAAGAGTCAGGTGACAATCTCAGCCAAGCTTGTTGCAAACATGCTATCTGTAGCAGGTGCAGATCCTATTATCACCATGGACCTACATGCTTCTCAAATTCAGGGCTTTTTTGATAACCCAGTGGACTATCTGTACAGAGCCAGGTGTCCTGAAGTGGATAAGGGAGAATATCTCTGAGCAGAAGAACTGCACTGTTGTTTCATCTGATGCTGGTGGAGCTAAGAGAGTGACCTCCATTGCAGACAGGCTGAATGTGGACTTTGCCTTGATTCACAAAGGCCAATGAAGTGGACCGCATGGTGCTTGTGGGAGATGTGAAGGATCTGGTGGCTATCCTTGTGGATGATATGGTTGACACTTGTGGCACAATCTACCATACAGCTGACAAACTTCTCTCGGCTGGAGTCACCAGAGTTTATGCTATCTTGACTCACAGAATCTTCTCTGGTCCAGCTATTTCTCGCATCAACAACGCATGCTTTAAAGCAGTAGTAGTCACCAATTACATACCCCAGGAGGACAAGATGAAGCACCGCTCCAAAATACAGGTGATCAACATCTCTATGAGCCTTGAAGAAGCCATCAGGAAAATTCACAATGAAGAATCCGTTTCTTACCTATTCAGTCATGTCCCTTTATAATACAGTAACTTCTGAGGCTTTTTAAGAATAAAATCCACCCCACCCCTTGTTTTCCCTTGGTATTTGATGACGAATTCAGCAGAAGACCCAGCTTGCTCCAGTGTAGCTTTCTATATCCCACATCAGGTATGTCTGAGCTTATCCGAAATGGAGAAAGAAGGATTGAGATTAACTGCTGGGACTTCCTATCTGCATTGTCTCATTCTGGCTTCCTTGATGATTCTGTGAGCCTTGCAGCTTTAACTATCGCTCAGCTGTTGCAAGATTTCAGACTTTTGAGGATGTTGTGTGGGGGTGTTTGACTGTGATTGGAGAAGCTCAGACTACTCTGCATGTGAATGCTTCAGGGTTTTCTTTGTTGAGAACAACCAGCAACAAAGCCAACCCAATCCCCAAGGTCTATGCTAAATTATGGCAAGAGCCCTGGGCAACCCCAAACCTAGTCCCGGTGGCTGAGCACCCTGTAAGGCAGGAGTAGGCAGTTGGGCTTGAGCAGCCATGGGGTAGGGGGTGGAGGGTGGTTGAGGGGGGAGGCAGCACAGTGCAGCAAATGTTTCTTGGAAGGAAGAAGTCTGATCCATCATTATCTGCTTGACTATGTAGCTTGGATTCTCTTTTGTACCTACTCCTTTGATTTGGCTTTACCTTCATCCATCTTGATCCTTTCCTGGCCAAATATCCTCTTGGGCCCAAATGAACACTGTACCGTAGTCTTCTGGAAAGCAAATGTGCTTCCTGCTATGTAATCGCTAACATTCACATTACATGATTTGCTGTAGCTTGATCTTCCTTAGTCTACTACCACTGTGGCAGTAGGTTTTAGGTGGTATCATAGTGCCTTTTGATTAATTTAAGTATTTAATTTTCATCTTCCTTCTTTGGATCTATTTGGCTTTTCAAGTGAACAGAGATTTCTGTTTTAAAAAAAAAAAAAAAAAAAAAAGATTGACATAGGCCGGGCTTGGTGGCTCACGCCTGTCATCCCAGCACTTTGGGAGACCAAGGTGGGCAGATGACCTGAGGTCAGGAGTTCGAGACCAGCATCACCAACATGGTGAAACCCCGTCTCTACTAAAAATACAAAATTAACCAGGTGTGGTGGTGCACACCTGTAATCCCAGCTACTCAGGAGGCTGAGACAGGAGAATCACTTGAACCCAGGAGGCAGAGGTTGCAGTCAGCTGAGATTGCACCATTGTACTCCAGCCTGGGCAACATGAGCGAAACTCTTGTCTCAAAAAAAAAGATTCATGTTATTGTCTCTTGTAGAGGAAACTAATAAAGTGTCTGTATCTGCGTGATTTGAGGTCTTTAAAAAAAAAAAAAAAGTATTGCCTATCTTGGTCTTGCCATTTTGTTACTTAACTATAGTACTTGAAAGGAAAGGGGCTGGCCGGGTGCGGTGGCTCACGCATATAATCCCAGCACTTTGGGAGGCTGAGGCGGGTGGATCACCTGAGGTCAGGAGTTCAAGACCAGCCTAGCCAACACAGTGAAACCCCATCTCTACTAAGAATATAAAAATTAGCCGGGCATGGTGGCGCACGCCTGTGGTCCCAGCTACTCAGGAGGCTGAGGCAGGAGAATGGCTTGAACCTGGGAGGCAGAGGTTGCAGTGAGCCAAGATCACGCCACTACACTCCTGCCTAGGCGACAGAGCAAGACTCCATCTCAAAAAAAAAAAAAAAAAAGGAAAGAACATTTACTTTATACATTATTACCAAATGGATGCTGGAGCAGGTGCTTTCACTGTGTCATCTTATTTAACCATTAAAGAAAGACATATGTTACTAACTTAACTAGAAATTTAATATCCACAGCCACCATATTTTGAGTAAGCTAGACTACAAGTTTGTTATCTAGGGCCACCATAGTTCTCTATGCAGCCCATTAGCAATCCACAAATTACTTTTCCAAAAATGTTGGCTTTACCTCATTTGTGACCTTTGCTCCAAAAAGCCAACCTGCTCCTCGGGGACTGATAGCCCAAGTATCCACATCTTCAGGATCTGACCAAACCAGATCACAAAATGCGCCTTTATGAGGAATTTCCTGATTCCGTTCGATGGTTCGAATTTGATCCAGTGTTTTGATATCGGGAGATAAACCACCATGGACACACAAAATCTGCTCATCTATTAACTAGCAAAAAATGATAACAAAGAGTTGAACATATAACCTCAGGCATATCTAAATTCATCAATGAATACTAAAGATATCAATATAATTGAGATGACAACTAGATAAAAATATGCAATGTGTTATTGGCAGGAACATACATGAGACTTTAAAAATAGAAACTTACAGCTGCTACTGTGAGCATGTCAAAAACTTTGGTACAGTATCTCCAGGCATTAGCATTTCCATATTTGGTTTGGCACTCATCTGTGAAAGAAACAGAAGGGTTTTAATTAATGAATCTGCCAATAAAAATAAACAATATATCCAATACTAGAGCAGCCTTCAGTACAACAGAAATTCAGCTTAAACTAGGATAGCAAGATATGACACATATTTAGTCCTGCTAGGACCTCCACATACAGCCAAAAGAACGCTAGTGACTAACTACATAGAGTTATATGTCCCTTAACCATGGGGATACATTCTAAAAAATGCATTGTTAGGTGATTTCATCGTTGTGTGAACATCATCGGATGTCCTTACATAAACCTAGATGGTCTAGCCTACTACACACCTAGGCAATATGATATAGCCTATTGCTCCTAGGCTATAAACTTGTACAGCATGTAACTGTACTAAATATCATAAGGAAATAGTAACACAATGGTAAGTATTTGTGCAACAGGAATTTTTCAGCTCCATTATATCTATGGGACCACTGATATATACAGTCCATCATCGACTGAAATGTCATTATGTGGCACATGACTGTATTTCCTAAGGATGTAGTACTGCTCTTCATTCCTAGAATGGACCTAAGAAGCAGCTGAAATTATTAGCCAAAATGCTATCATTAGAAGAGTTAAATACTAATTTCACACAACCTGAAGCAAATGTTTTGACAGTTATATTAATATTAGGCAATTCTGGTAAGCAGATAAATTTATTTAAGGAGACAATTCTAGCAGGATAAACAGATCAAACAAATTAGAGGACCCTTAGTTATAGGAGCATGAGCAATTCCTAACTCTTCTCAGGGCTAGGTTGTCTCTTCTGAGATTTTCTGCAAATTGTGTGACTAAACACTTGAGCTTCAGTGGATCACAACTGAGGACAGATTGCCAATCAGGTTCTTACAAATTCTCAGTTGAACACTCTTTCTGCTGCCTACATAGTTTTTTTGTTTTTGAGACAAGGTCTCACTCTATTGCCCAAGTTGGAATACAGTGGCACAATCAGCAGTGGCGCGATCACAGCTCACTGCAACCTCAACTACTTGGGTTCAAGCGACCCTACCACCTCACCCTTCTGAATAGCTGGAACTACAGGCAAGTGCCACCACACCTGGCTAATTTTATTTCTGGTAGAGATGGGGGTCTCCCTATGTTGTCCAGGTTGGTCTTGAACTCCTGAGCTCAAGCAATCCTCCTACCTCAGCCTCCCACCGTGCTGAGATTACAGATGTGAGCCACTGTACCCTGACTGTCTACATAGTTAATAGGGTACACACTTCTTTTGTTAACACCATGGAAGCTCTGTACTTTGGCTTCTTCTATAATTTTAGAAAAAAAACCTGACATATCACTATTGCCTTAAGTGAAGCTGAAAATGATACAGGAAAAAAGTCTGCAGGTTATGACCAATCCCCAAGATTTTCTCAATTATATATCTATGTGAAGCAAGATTGTTATGTAAAGTTGCCATAAGAGAGCCCTAACAATGAGCTCAGGTTGCAGGCAGGGATCTTGAACTTGGCTCAATAGTAACTGCCCAGTATGTGTTTTATCAGTGTGAACTGAAGGCCCAGTGTAAAGTCATATAGGGATATTTTATTCCTTGAAAATCAATATAAGTCCTATAATAACTAAAATTATCTTATTCAAAACATATGTCATATGGCTGGACGCGGTGCCTCATGCCTGTAATCCCAGCACTTTGGGAGGCTGAGGAGGGTGGATCACGAAGTCAGGAGATTGAGACCATCCTGGCTAACACGATGAAACCCTGTCTCTACTAAAAAATACAAAAAAATTAGCCGGGCGTGGTGGCGGGCGCCTGTAGTCCCAGCTACTTGGCAGGCTGAGGCAGGAGAATGGCGTGAACCCAGTAGGCAGAGCTTGCAGTGAGCGGAGATTGCACCACTGCACTCCAGCCTGGGTGACAGAGTGAGACTCCGTCTCAAAAAAAAAAAAAAAAGTCATATATTAGTCATATATAACAATATGTATTTTATATATTATACATGTAGCATTAGTTACATATATATAGGAGGTGTGTGTGTTTTTATAACATCAGTTTTAGTATTGTTTTCACTGAGCTAATATCACAGTACGTTATCCAAAATATTGATTATTTTGCAAAAGAATCCAAAAGTTGTATTTCAATTGGTGTTTATTTTGTGAATGAAAATAAGAAGTAACTTGTAGAAAGGAGACAAATATTATCTAACTTTACACGTATTAAAAAAATTATATAAAAACAATAAATTCTCAAAATTTCTCTAACTGATAATGGCAGACAAACCGAAGAGTAAGAGAGTTCAGATTATCTTTGTTTTGTTTCGTTTTGAGACAGCCTCGCTGTCATCCAGGCTGGAGTGCAATGGTGCAATCTCGGCTCACTGCAACCTCCGCCTCCCGGGTTCAAGGGATTCTCCTGCCTCAGCCTCCCGAATAGCTGGGACTACAGGCAAGCGCCATCATGCCCAGCTAATTTTTGTATTTTAAGTAGAGACAGGGTTTCACCATGTTGGCCAAGATGGTCTCGATCTCCTGACCTTGTGATCTGCCTGCCTCAGCCTCCCAAAGTGCTGGGATTACAGGCATGAGCCACCACACCCAGCCCAGCCTATCTTTATAATGAAAGGAGATAATTCAAAATATAAAATTTAAATCTAAAGGGTTCTGCAATTAATGTTTCCAAATCTCTTGATATCTGTCCTAATTGTGCTCAAGGAAAATCCAAATTCATAATCTTGACAGTTCTATTTCCCTGAAGGGGCTTCCTAATAAGCTCTCTTTCTCTCTCTCTCTCTATCTTTCAACCAAATAAAAGTTTTAGAGAATTAGCTAGTTTGCTTTTTTTCCTTTCTTGAGACGGAGTCTGGCTCAGTTGCCCAGGCTGGAGTGCAATGGCGTGATCTTGGCTCACTGCAACCTCCGCCTCCTGGGTTCAATCAGTTCTCCCTGCCTCAGTCTCCCGAGTAACTGGGATTACAGGCCCCCACCACCATGCCCGGCTAAATTTTTTTTATTATTATACTTTAAGTTCTAGGGTACATGTGCACAACGTGCTGGTCTTTTACATATGTATACATGTGTCATGTTGGTGTGCTGCACCCATTAACTCGTCATTTACATCAGGTATGTCTCCTAATGCTATCCCTCCCCCCTCCCCCTACCAGTGCCCGGCTAATTTTTGTATTTTTAGTAGAGACGGGGTTTAGTTGGCCAGGCTGGTTTCGAACTCCTGACCTCAGGTGATCCGCCCGCCTCGGCCTCCCAAAGTGCTGGGATTACAGGGGTTAGCCACTGCGCCTGGCCTATTTTGCTTTTTATGACTAAGTTCTGCTTCTGATCCCTGAGGTCCTAGCATTCTCTGGAGTGAGCATACAGAGATATATGTAAAAGGATGTATAACAGCAGCTTAAAAACAACTCTAAAGTCCAATGATAGAGGAAAAACTGATACATCAATTATGGTACATCCATATGGTATATGATGCAGCCATGAAAATAACATTAATAAAGTGAAAAAATCAGGTATGTCCCCATTTTAGTGTGCGTTTGTACATATATAAACACACATAAACACACACACACACACACACACACAAAATAGATGAGAATGGACTCTCAAATTTGTGCAGAACATTCACCTTCAGCAGATTCTAGATTCCCACTCCAAAATATTTTGATTAATATTTTGATTAATAAATCTGTAGTGAGGCCCAGCAATCTACTTTTTTTTTTCTTTTTTTTTTTTTTTGAGACGGAGTCTCCCTATGTCGCCAGGCTGGAGTGCTGTGGCATGATGTCGGCTCACCACAAACTCCGACTCCTTGGTTCAAGCAATTCTCCTGCCTCAGCCTCCCGAGTAACTGGGATTACATGCACACACCACCACACCCAGCTCATTTTTGTATTTTCAGAAGAGACGGGATTTCACCATATTGGTCAGGATGGTCTCGATCTCCTGATCTTGTGATCCGCCTGCCGAAGTGCTGAGATTACAGGTGTGAACCACCCCACCCGGCCCACAATCTACATTTTTAATGAGAACCCAGGTGATTCCAGCTACACTTTGAGGCACAGATCTAGAAAGATGCACACCAAAAAGTTAACAGTGATCTCCTCTCGAGCATTAGATTTTCAATTGTTTGGGAGGAGTGAAGGAGTGAAGATGTGGGGAAAATAATATACATAAAGCGTGTGTATGACTTGTGTAGCTTTGTTTTCCAAAGAGGAAAGTAAAATAATATTCAGAATCAGAGAAATAGGAATTCTTACCATAAAATCCATAGACCTGTGTTATCTGTCTACTCTCATGATTTCCTCGCAAAAGTGTAATACGATCAGGCCATTTAGCCTTTAATGCGAGAAGGTAAGTGAAGGTCTCCAAACTATAGTAACCTCTGTCTACAAAATCACCCTGTGAAGTAAAAGTTTACAGTTACAAACAATACAATAGCCACAATATTCTTTTCAAATTATATTAAACTGTACAAACTCATAGTTCATAACCACAATAAAGAGTTACATACTGAATTATTTGGAAATTTGATTTTAACAAAAAAAAGACGTAAACAAATTTTTTCTATTAAATGTTTATAGAAACAAGATTTTTGATTCCATGGAAATCTACAAGAATCTGCTGTGCCATTCTCTCAAAAACTTTCCCTGAAAAAAACCACCTTTTTTTTTTCTTTTTTTCTTTTTTTGAGACAGAGTATCACTCTCTCACCCAGGCTGGAGTGCAGTGGCACAATCTTGGTTCACTGCAACCTCCGCCTCCTGGGTTCAAGCTATTCTCCTGCCTCAGCCTCCTGAGTAGCTGGGATTACAGGTACACGCCGCCACCACCCCTGGCTGATTTTTGTATTTTTTGTAGAGACGGGGGTTTCACCAGGTTGGTCAGGCTGGTCTCAAACTCCTGACCTTGTGATCCACACGCCTCGGCCTCCCAAAATGCTGGGATTATAGACGTGAGCCACCACACCTGGCAAAACCACCATTTTTTCAATCCTCTATTACCTACGTTAGTTGATTTGGTCATCTGTTAACCAGTATTTTTTAAGTAATTTTTTTTTTTTTTAGATGGAGTTTCACTCTTGTTACCCAGGCTGGAGCACAATGGCGTGATCTTGGCTCACTGCAACCTCTGCTTCCTGGGTTCAAGTGATTCTCCCACCTCAGCTTCCTGAGTAGCTGGGATTACAGGCATGCACCACCAAGCCCGGCTAATTTTGTATTTTTTTTTTTTTTCAGTAGAGACGGGGTTTCTCCACGTTGGTCAGGCTGGTCTCAAACTCCTGACCTCAGGTGATCCACCTGCCTCGGCCTCCCAAAGTGCTGGGATTACAGGAGTGAGCCACTGCACCTGGCCAAGTAATTTAATTTTTAAAAATTCAATCTTTTTTTTTTTCTTTTTTAGAGATGGGGTCTCACTATGTTGCCCAGGTTGGTCTAGAACTCCTGAGCTTAAACAATCATCCCACCTCAGCCTCCCAAGTAGCTGGGACTACAGGCGTGTACCACCATGCCCAGGTAAAATAATTTGCTATTTTAAGAATCATTTTAACTGTACTGGAAGAGCTGCCTACTTGAAGAAAAAATTTTTTTTTGTAAAAGCAAATACCATAATTATAACAGCGTTCTAGGTTCAGTTTTGCATTTAACAACCATATACGATAACATACTATTTACACTTCTCATTAATGTCTGACTTGGGCCAATATTACACCAATAGGAAAACAGCTGAAAGAATAGGAAAGTGGCCGGCGTAGTGGCTCACCCCTGTAATCCCAGCACTTTGGGAGGCCAAGGCAGGTGCCGAGGTGGGTGGATCACGAGTTCAAGAGATCCAGACCATCCTGGCCAACATGATGAAATCCTGTCTCTACTAAAAATACAAAAATTAGCTGGGCATGGTGGTACACGCCTGTAATCCCAGCTACTCGGGAGGCTGAGGCAAGAGAATCGCTTGAAACCAGGAGGCAGAGGTTGCAGTAAGCCAACCACACCACTGCACTCCAGCCTGGCAACAGAGCGAGACTCCGTCTCAAAAAAAAAATAAGAAAGTGACCCAGAAACTTTCAGAAGGAAAGATAATGAGAGAAGGATCCAGAAAAACTTCAACAGTAACATTACATTCCAAAAGAAAAGCAAACATCTACAGCAAATGTTTATGTGTGTATATTCATCCATCCATAGATTAACGAGAGATAAAAATGAATGCTGGAAAAGTTTGAATAAATAATACTCAATTGAAGATTTTTGCCTTAAACCAGGTGTTCTGGGTTATTTTTTAGGCCCAACCATTACTGACAGCTACAACCCAACCCTATCTACAGTGGCTTACTAAGGCAATTAATTAGAGGACATAGTTATATGTAGAAAAGTATACAATCACCTTGATATGGTTTGGCTGTGTCCCCACCCAAATCTCATCTTAAATTCCCACATGTTGTGGGAGGGACTCGATGGAAAGTAATTGAATCATGGGGGCAAGTCTTTCCTGTGCTGTTCTCATGACAGTAAGTCTCCTAAGATCTGATGGTTTTAAAAACAAGAGATCCCTGCACAGTCTCTCTCTCTTTGCCTGCCGCCATCCACGTAAGATGTGACTTGGTCCTCCTTGCCTTCTGCATGATTGTGAGGCCTCTCCAGCCATATGAAACTGTTAAGTCCATTAAACCTCTTTTGTAAATTGCCCAGTCTCAGGTATGTCTTTATCAGCCGCGTGAAAACAGACTAATACACACCTTTTCATATACTGAAATAGGGACTGTCACATGGTAAAGAATTATTATGCAATTTACATTTAATAAGTCAGATCCTTTCCATTTTAAACAAGCACTTGATATCACTGATGTTTACATACCATAAATATGTAGTTTGTGTCAGGAACCTGACCTCCAGTTCTGAACAGTTCACAAAGGTCATAAAACTATAAAAGAAATGCAATATATGCTGATTACAAATTCCTGTTAAGAAGCAAAGCAACAAAACTGAGAGTGAAATGTGTAAAGAAGCAGCTAAGAGGACTCCAAATATTTACATTTTTAAGAAATAAAGCGTAAGCCAAACTGCCAAGCACACAGTTCTCAAGCCTAAAAAAAGCACTAAATAAAGCTCAGTTACCATAAAGTCACTCCCAGATTATTATCATAGGCTTCCCTTTCTCATTTTCTTTCATACATCTCCCCATCTATCTCTTGAGAATTCTGACAACCTTTATCAATTGTCTAATTTCTCAGTAAACTAATCTAACAGCCCACCCAAATTCTGTATCTATTTTAATGAGACAAAAGATTACAGAAACAAGTGGATACCTCTTTTTCTTCCAAACTGAACTTACATGACACTTCACAGTGTTATATAGAGATCTTCCCACATTCTACAGTTCGATTTATATACCCTCAGGCTCCACAGCCATGGAGTGTGTTCTCAATGATCAGTTAAAAAAAATTATATATTTCATCATATTTTTTGTTTTTGGTTTTAAGACAGGGTTTGGCTCTGTTACCCAGGCCGGAATGCAGTGGTGCAATCATAACTCACTGCAGCCACAAATTCCTGGGCTCAAGTGATCCTCCTACCTTGCCCTCCTCAGTAGCTAGGACCACAGTTACACACCACCATGCCCAGCAAATTTTTATAGAGACAGGGTCTCGCTTTTTTGCCCAAGCTGGTCTCAAACTACTGGCTTCAGGCAATCCTCCCACCTCAGTCTCCCAAAGTGCTGGGATTACAAGTGTGATCCATTGACACCCAATCATATTTCATCATATTTCTATTTGACTGAAATTTGGTAACTGGCAAATTGTGCATTTGTCAAATTTCAGTCAACTAGATTATTATCCTAGCCCTAATTTCCAAAGAAAGCATTACAGTTTTTCTGGAAAAAAAATGATTTTGGATTAAGGGAATTGACTACAATACATCGGACCAACTACAACTAACAACTTCTAACACATTCATCTTTTACACTTGAAATAAAATTATCATTTAAACTTTTTAACACTTAATAGGAATCTTAGTCAAAGTGAAGAAAACTGAAAGTGAAATGTTAACTACTGAAAGAAATAAAGTAACGCCTTTTACAACAATGTTCCATAAGTCTAAAAAGTCGGTCAAAAAAAAAAAACAACTTTAGGAAGCTTAATATAAAATGTATCTATCTTCTGAAAATTAGCTAACAGGTCGGGCTGCTCGCACCTGTAATCCTGGAACTTTGGGAGCTCACGCCTGTAATCCCAGCGCTTTGGGAGTCCCAGGCAGGCAGATCACTTGAGGTTAGGAGTTCAAGACCAGCTTAGCCAACGTGGTAAAACCCCATCTCTACTAAAAATACAAAAATTATCCAGGGGTGGTGGCCTGCACCTGTAATCCCAGCTACCTGGGAGGCTGAGGCACAAGAATTGCTTGAGCCCAGGAGGCAGAGGTTGCAGTGAGCCAAGATCACGCCACTGCACTCCAGCCTGGGCAACAGAGCAAGATTCTGTCCCAAAAAAAAAAAAAAAAGTGTTATGGTCTGGGCACAGTGGCTCACACTTGTAATCCCAGCATTGTGGGAGGCTGAGGCAGGTGGATCACCTGAGGTCAGGAGTTCGAGACCAGCTGGGTCCAACATGGTGAAACCCTGTCTCTACTAAAAATACAAAAATTAGCTGGGCATCATGGTGGGTACCTGTAATCAATCCCTGCTACTCGGGAGGCTGAGGCAGGAGAATTACTTGAACCTGAGAGGTGGAGGTTGCAGTAAGCCAAGATCACGCCACTGCACTCTAGCCTGGGTGACAGAGAAAGACTCCATCTCAAAAAAAAAAAAAAAAAAAGTGGGCCAAGCACAGAGGCTCACGCCTGTAATCCCAGCAATTTGGGAGGCCAAGGCGGGTGGATCACCTGAGGTCAGGAGTTCGAGACCAGCCTGGCCAACATGGCAAAACCCAGTCTCTACTAAAAATACAAAAATTAGCCAGGTGTGGCGGCAGGCACCTGTAGTCCCAGCTACCTCAGGAGGCTGAGGCAGGAGAATCACTTGAACCTGGGAGACACAGGTTATAGTGAGCCAGGATGGTGCCACTGCATTCCAGCCTGGATGACACAGCAAGACTCTGTCTCAAAAAAAAAAAAAAAAGTGTTATGACATCATTTAAAATATCAAAAGAAACAGCCTTCATGACTAACGTAAGTGTCTATCTTAAATTAAGATCTAGCAACTCAAGGACCTTATGAGGCCATGAATAATAATTATGACGAAAACCATGTAGCAAAATGCAAAAATCATTAGGGAAAAGAGTGGAACACAAAACTATACCTGTAACTATACAATTCTATTATGTAAAAAATTGAGTAGGTATATACACAAAGTCAGGAAGTGAACATTAAAAAGTTTTGTTAAGTCAGTTTTTTAATAAAAATATGGTAGAAGAGTATCCTTAAACTTTTCTATTGATGTTTACAGATATCTGTTTTTTGCTTTGTTTTGTTTTGTTTTTTTGAGACAGAGTCTCACTCTGTTGCCCAGGATGGAATGCAATGGTGCGATCTCGGCTCACTGCATCCTCCGCCTCCCAGGTTCAAGTGATTCTCCTGCCTCAGCCTCCCGAGTAGCTGGGATTACAGGCATGCGCCAACAGCCCCAGCTAATTTTTGTATTTTTAGTACAGACGGGGTTTCACCATGTTGGTCAGGCTGGTCCTGAACTCCTGACCTCGTGATGCGCCCGCCTCGGCCTCCCAAAGTGCTGGGATTACAGGCGTGAGCCACTACTCCTGGCCAGATATCTGTTCTTAAACAAAAGCTTTTAAAGTTTGTATTTACCAGACACACATGTAGACAATTAAATATTCTCTATCAGTGATACATAGGTTCCCATTTCCTGAGAACTTGGGCAATTCTTTTTTTTTTTGAGACGGAGTTTCATTCTTGTTATCCAGGCTGGAGTGCAATGGCATGATCTCAGCTCACTGCAACCTCCACCTCCTGGGTTCAAGTGATTTTCCTGCCTCAGCCTCCCGAGTAGCTAGGATTAAGGTACCTGCCACCGCACCCCCGCTAATTTCTGTATTTTTAGTAAAGACAGGGTTTCACCATGTTGGCCAGGCAGATCTCGAACTCCTGACCTCAGGTGATCCACCCACTTCAGTTTCCCAAATGCTAGGATTACAGGCGTGAGCCACAGCACCCGGCCCTATTTTCATCCTACATTACTAGACACCTACCTCATCATCAAATAAAATAATAATACCTACCATCTACTCTACGTCTCTCCCTCGCTCTCTCTTTTTTGTTTTTTGTTTTTTTGAGATGGAGTCTCACTCTGTTACCCAGCCTGGAGTCCAGTGGTGCAATCTCAGCTCACTGCTGCATCTGGCTCCTGGGTTCAAGCAATCCTCCTGCCTCAGCCTCCCAAGTAGCTGGGACTACAGGCACGTGCCACTACACCTGCCTAATTTTTGTACTTTTTTGTGGAGAAAGGGTTTCGCCACATTGGCCAGGTTGTTCTTAAACCCCTCACCTCAGGTAATCTGCCCGCCTCAGCCTCCCAAAGTGCTAGGATTACAGGCGTGAGCCACTGCACCCAGCTACTCTATGTTTTTCATATTTCAGACACTCTGCTCCCATTTTAAACCAAAAACAATCTTGAGAAGTAGATTTTTTTTCTTTAATTATCATTATTTTTGATATGGCGGCTCACTATATTGCCCAGGTTGGTCTCAAACTTTTGCAATCAAGGAATCCTCACACCTCAGCCTCCTGAGTAGCTGGAACTACAGGCATGTACCACTTTACCCAGCCTGGGAAATGGATTTTTTTTTTTTTTTTTTTTTTGAGACGGAGTCTCGCTCTGTCACCCAGACTGGAGTGCAGTGGCGTGATCTTGGCTCACTGCAACCTCCACCTCCCAGGTTCACGTCATTGTCCTGCCTCAGCCTCCTGAGTAAGTGGGACTACAGGCATGTGCCACCACGCCCAGCTAATTTTTGTATTTTTAGTAGAGACATGGTTTCACCACATTGGCCAGGATGGTCTCGCTCTCTTGACCTCGTGATCTGCCCGCCTCGGCCTCCCACAGTGCTGGGATTACAGGCGTGAGCAACCGCGCCCGGCTGGGAAGTGGAATTTTTTTTTTTTATCAGAGGCAAGGAAACATCCAGTCTGCCCAGTAGTTCTCAAACTTTTTGGTTTCAGGATTCATTTGTGATCTTAAAAACCAGAGGTCCTCAAAATCTTTTA
The DNA here is from genome assembly GCF_028885625.2 of Pongo pygmaeus. NCBI lineage: Eukaryota > Metazoa > Chordata > Mammalia > Primates > Hominidae > Pongo > Pongo pygmaeus. The sequence continues at coordinate 115,820,836 of NC_072386.2, forward strand.
CGTAAGTTTTACAAATCAGTATTTACCATATTAGAGATTAAAACCCAGAAGTTTTAAATATTTAAATGAATTTTTAAAAATTAATAACATAGGCCAGGCACGGTGACTCACACCTGTAATCCCAGCTACTTGGGAGGCTGAGGCAGGAGAATCGCTTGAACCCGGGAGACACAGGTTGCAGTGAGCTGAGATCACACCATTGCACTGCAGTCTGGGTGACAAGAGTGAAACTCCATCTCAAAAAAAAAAATCAATAACATACCCATCAAAAAGTATCACAAACACATTTTAATGAAATATTAACTTCTCCAAAACAAAAAAATTGTTTAGTGAGAGGAGAATTCACATTGTTTTACATTTTCACAAATCTCTTCAATGTCTGGCTAAATAGAACATGGCTACTCTTAGAACTTGCCTCTGCATTCAGTCTGTTGGGAATATACTAAGTAAAGCAGATGAAGAAAATCCAGCTTCACAAAGATATGCAGTTACAAAAGGAAGGAGTATTTTAATAACATTTTCAGGTAACTGTGCATATTCTTTAAATACTGTACCAAAATTTGACAAGTGGCAGTTTATGACATTTAAAAGTTAATTGCAATACGAAATCTGAAACCATAACAGTAATCTTCTGCTTTTTTTTTTTTTGGAGACAGGGTCTCTCCCTGTTGTCCAGGCTGGAGTACAGTGGCACATTCTCGGCTCGGTGCAACCTCCATCTCCCAAGTTCAAGCAATTCTCATGCCTCAGCCACCTAAGTAGCCGAGATTACAGGCACGTACCTCCACGCCTAGCTAATTTTTGTATTTTTAGTAGAGACAGGGTTTCACCATGTTGCTCAGGCTGGTCTCAAACTCCTGGGCTCAAGCGATCCGCTTGCCACGGCCTTCCAAAGTGCTGGGATTGCAGGTGTGAGTCACCAGGCCTGGCCTATAATAGTGATCTTTCATACCCTGTTACATTTGTTATCTTATACTTTGAGTAAATGGTAAACTAGTAATTTGAAAAATGAAAATGACATTGCATTTTATATCATCAAAAAACCATATTTGTTAATATCACTGCTCATCTCATCTCAGGAAAGTCTTTTAAGTGTCAGAAACTGTTAGCCCCATAGTGGTGGACTCAGATTTTCCAAAATTCCAATTTTTCATTAGTAAATTCAAATTTTGTCATCGGCAACAAATACTGTCAATTGTTCTCCTTGAAGTGACTGGCCCACTTCGTTCACTTTTGCAAATATAGTTGCCAAATACCCAAGTCTAAATAATCACAGTTTGTCAGTCATTCTCAAGTAAAAATAGTGTTCCATAAAAAAGCAGTTATTTTAACTCATGACTCAAAGAATTTCACAAGTATTTTTTTTTTTTTTTTTTTGAGCACAGTCTCGCTCTGTCACCCAGGCTGGAGTGCAATGGTGAGATCTCAGCTTACTGCAACATCCGCCTCCCTGGTTCAAGTAATTTTCCCTGCCTTAGTCCCTGAGTAGCTGGGATTACAGGCACCCACCACACCTGGCAAATTTTTGTTATTTTTTTTTACTAAAGATGGGGTTTTGCCATGTTGGCCAGGCTGATCTTGAACTCCTGACCTCAGGTGATCTGCCCATCTTGGCCTTCCAAAGTGCAGGTGTGAGCCACCGTGCCCAACCCACAACTACTTTTCCTTGAGTAAACTATCTTTCTTCAGCATGCAGTAGATATGCTTTATGCATACTTCCCATTTCATCACACGGACTTTTTTCTTTTTCTTTTTAGATGGGGTCTCACTCTGTTGCCCAGGCTGGAGTGCAGTGGCACAATAATAGCTGACTACAGCCTCAAACTCCTGGGCTCAAGCAATGCTCCCACCTTAGCCTCTTGAGGGGCTAGGACTTACAGACTCACACCACCAAGCCTGACTAATTTTTTTCTTTTTAATATTTTTAGAGATGGGGGCCAGGTACAGTGGCTCACACCTGTAGTCCCAGCACTCTGGGAGGCTGAGGCAGGTGGATCACAAGAGGCCAGGAGTTCGAGACCAGCCTGGCCAACAGGGCAAAATCCCATCTCTACTAAAAATACAAAAATCAGACAGGCGTGGTGGTGCATGCCTGTAGTCCCAGCTACTCAGGATGCTGAGGCACAAGAATCACTTGAACCCGGGAGGCAGAGGCTGCATTGAACTGAGATCACAACACTGCACTCCAGTTTGGGTGACAGAGCGAGACCCTGTCCAAAAAAAAAAAAAAAAACAAGAAATAAAGAAAAGGCCGGGCATGGTGGCTCATGCCTGTAATTCCAGCACTTTGAGAGGCCGAGACAGGATGATCACATGAGGTCAGGGGTTCAAGACCAGCCTCGGCAACATGGAGAAACCCCATCTCAACTAAAAATACAAAAATTTAGTCAGGCGTGGTGGCACATGCCTGTAATCTCAGCTACTCAGGAGGCTGAGGCAGGAGAATCGCTTGAACCCAGGAGGTGGAGGTTGCAGTGAGCCAGGATCACACCATTGCACTCCAGCCTGGACAACAAGAGTGAAACTCTGTCTCAAAAAAAAAAAAAAATTTTTTTTTTTAGAGATGGGGAGTCTCAGGCCAGACACAGTGGCTCACGCCTGTAATCCCAGCACTTTGGGAGGCCAAGGCAGGTGGATCACCTGAGGTCAGGAGTTTGAGATGGGGGGGGGGGTCTCATTTGGTTGCCCAGGCTGGTCTTGAACCCATGGCTTCAAGCGATCCTCCCACCTCAGCCTCCCAAAGTGCTGGGATTACAGACATGAGCCATCATGCCCAGCCAGACTTTTCAAATAATGGATATTCTAAAGGGTTGAGAGTTAAGTGAAACTGGCATTTTATTTTACTGTGCAGGCATGTTGGTGAAGAACTCAATGATAATCAGCATATTCTAGTGTCATTCCCTTGATTCATGCTAAGGCACGAGCAGTTTTACCCTCCATTGCCTCTGTACCACCTCAGAGACCCAAGGGTCCACAGGCCACACTTAACGAATTTGTGAGCTAACTGAAATGGCTTCTTAAACAACTAATATATAGCCAAGTCAGGATTTAAACCAAGTTGTATCTGACACTGAAGTTGTATCTGTCTATAACTCCTCACTATATCACACAGCTTCAATGCTTCTCAGCACAACATGCTTGCTAACATGTTTATTCATACTCATAACACAACCCTGCAATTCCAGAACACGCCCCAGAGGAAGATAAGTCCCAAAGGATACATTTTACATTGTATTTAATCAGTCAATAGCTATTTAGAGGCTCAAATCCCATGTTTCTGATTAGTAATCTTTTGTTTGTTTGTTTTTCGTTTTTTTGAGATGGAGTTTCGCTCTTGTTGCCCAGGCTGGAGTGCAATGGCGCGATCTCGGCTCACCACAACCTCCACCTCCCAGGTTCAAGCAATTCTCCTGCCTCAGCCTCCTGAGGAGCTGGGATTACAGGCACCTGCCACCCTACCTGGCTAATTTTTGTATTTTTAGTAGAGACGGGGTTTCACCATGTTTGCCAGGATGGTCTCGATCTCTTGACCTCATGATCCACCCACCTCAGCCTCCCAAAGTGCTGGGATTACAGGTATGAGCCACCACGCCCAGCTTATTTTATTTTTTTTGAGACAGAGTCTCACTCTATTGCCCAGGCTGGGGTGCAATGGCATGATCTCAGCTCACTGCAACCTCTGCCTCCTGGGTTCTAGTGATTCTCCTGCCTCAGCCTCCCGAGTAGCTGGGATTACAGGCACGCACCACCACACCTGGCTAATTTTTGCATTTTTAGTAGAGACGGGGTTTCACCATGTTGGCTAGGCTGGTCTTGAACTACTGACCTTGTGATCTGCCTGCCTTGGCCTCCCAAAGTGCTGGGATTACAGGCGTGAGCCACTGCACCTGGAACAATTGTTTTTAAGGAACATATACAACATAAACAACTGTTCACGGTTTGGTGGTGGTCTTAAAATAACATGTACAAAAGAAACCCAAATTACTTTCAAACCTCAATCTGCCCTGTAGTAGCTGTGTGTGAGTTTGGGCTATTTCTCTTCAATCTTTCAGTCTCCCTTTCATTGTCTACAAAATAATCCTATCTCACAGGACTTCGGGAAAAAACTGACACAGAATATGTGAAAAAGTACTTTGTTAACCTCAAAACACAAGATAAATGTTAGCCAGAACTGCACATTGGACTGAAGGTATATATAATACAAAAGTGCAATTTTATGCTTCCAATTTTAGTAGTTTGAGGTTGGTCTCTAACTTTCTGACCTTTGATCACGGCTGTACTTCACATCTTAAAAAGTCTACAACTGGGGGAAACACTACACTGGGGGAAAACATGACTTGGTTTATTCCAGTTTTCAGGAATGTGTTAAGACACTGCTTATATTAATATCCTTTATGTTAGCAAAATACAAATGTTTATTTTGAGAGAGAAGTTACATAGAAACTTCTACACTACATTGGGGGAAAACATGACTTGGTTTATTCCAGTTTTCAGGAATGTGTTAAGACACTGCTTATATTAACATCCTTTATGTTAGCAAAATACAAATGTTTATTTTGAGAGAGAAGTTACATGGAAATTTTAGGAAATCAATTCCTAAACTCTAAAGAACTGTAATTTTAACGATCAAAGATAACATAATGGGACCTCTATCTAGGAGGTGATGACATGCAAGTGTCAGATTTTTTTATAATCTCAACATTCCAGAAAACACCTTGAAAAACCAAAAGAAAATCAGCCTGTAAGTAAGTAGCCAAAACAAGACTTTACTCATGGAGCAGCCCCTAATCAGAGTCAATTTACACACATTTCGGCTCATTTACACGGTCATATTTAAGGCAGGGAAATTGCACAGGCGACAGTAAGTCCTGTTGGCATCCTTTAAAGACTACATTGTTTGCAATGTATTATTAAGTCTTACAGCCCCAACTACACTGTATGCATATAGCACTCTATGAATAATCTGTTCAGCTTTCATTTCCCAGTGAAAAAATTCTACAAATATACATGAGACTAAACACTGACAACAGAATCTAAATATGAGGTATGCCCCTCCTGTTACTGCTTTGAAATTCTTTTTTTTTTTTTTTTTTTTTTAGACGGAGTCTTGCTCTGTTGCCCAGGCTGAAGTGCAGTGGCGCGGTCTTGGCTCACCGCAACCTTCACCTCCCGGGTTCAAGCGATTCTCCTGCCTCAGCCTCCTGAGTAGCTGGGATTACAGGCACGTGCCACCATGCCCGGCTAATTTTTTTGTATTTTCAGTAGAGACGGGGTTTCACCACGTTGGTCAGGCTGGTCTCAAACTTCTGACCTCATGATTCACCCGCCTCAGCCACCCAAAGTGCTGGGATTACAGGCGTGAGCCACCGTGCCTGGCACTGCTTTGAAATTCTTACAAACACCCAGCAGATGAAAAATTGAGCTAAATATTTTCTAGCTTATTCATCAGTGATTTGCTGTGACATCACGGACCAACAATTTTATTTTTCTGTACCTTTGCTATTCTCATTCCCACTAAAGAAATGATAAATTTTCAACAATATATGACAGGAGAACAGAATTGAACTGAATGAAAAAAGTGCCTAACACCAAAACATCTCCTGTTAATCACAGTTATTATGAGCAGCATGTGTTTGTATTTTATATCTTTACCTACCCCCAACCCCACCATTCCACAGAAAACTAATGCTGCATTATTCACTTCACAAATGTAATTATCAACAAATTCCATCATTAATTTGACCACTGCTTTTATTCACCAAAAATGTAAACCAGGAATCATTTGTGTCACAGAGACTGAGGCAACCTAGCTTACCACCAGTTGTGTTTGTTGATGTTGTTATTGTTTTAATTTTGCAGCACATGTGAAAATACACATGGATCATGGACAGTACAAAACTTAAAAATCTGCTCATGAAATTTTACCTGTCCATGTATATCTCCACACACTGTTACCGGTGTTGATACTGGCTGAACATTTGACTCTTCTAAGAGGAGGTCACAAACGTAGTCACATAGCCGCTGTAAAAAGAGAAAATAAAAGGTAAACATTTACTACAACATGAAAACTAAAGATAAAATACCAAAAAAGAAAAATACCAGGTCTAATACTTACAAAACCCAAGTATAACTTTTGATAGGAAAGTACCCTGTGATAATTCGGGGGTTGGATTTCTGCCAGCTGTCACACAGAATTCTTAATGCAATGCAAACTACCTATAGAGACACTAGGTTCTAGGAGACAGACAGCTTTACAAGAACTATAAAATGATGCTTCTCACCAAAAAAACACACACATATATACATATATATATGAAGAAATAATTTTAACAGTAAAAGGTTTTTGGTTTTTTTTTTTTGAAACAGAGTCTCGCTCTATCTCCCAGGCTGAAATGCAGTTGCACGATCTTGGCTCACTTCTACCTCCGTCTCCCAGATTCAAGCAATTCTCCTGCCTCAGCCTCCCAAGTAGCTGGGGTTACAGGCGTGTGCCACCACACCCAGCTAATTTTTGTATTTTTAGTAGACACAGGGTTTTACCATGTTGGCCAGGCTGGTCTTGAACTCCTGACCTCAGGTGATCCACCCACCTCAGCCTCCCAAAGTGCTGGGATTATAGGCGTCAGCCACCGTGCCCAGCCAGTAAAAGGTTTTTATCTGGTAATTTAAAAAATAAATTGCAAACCACACACTCACCATCTGACCCAGCAATTGTAGTCTTGGCAATAAAAACATGTTCAAAATCCGTATATAAATACTCACAGAAGCCTAATTCATAATAGCCCAAAACTAAAAACAAATCAGATACCCTTCAATGAGTGAATGGTTAAACACATTTTGGTACATCCACACCATGTAATACTACTCAGCAATAAGAAGAAACGAATACTGCCACACAACAACCTGGATTCATCTCAAGGCATTTATGTTGAGTGAAAAAAACACAACAACAGAAAACTGTCCCAAAAGGTTATATACTGTATAATTCCATTTACATAACCTTCTTTTTTTCCCTTTTTTTTTGAGACAGAGTCTTGCTCTATTGCCCAGGCTGGAGTCCAGTAGCGCAATTTCAGTTCACTGCAAACTGCCTCCCAGTTCAAGTGATTCCCATGCCTCAGTCTCACAAGTACCTGGGATTACAGGCGCACACCATCATGCCCAGCTAATTTTTGTATTCTTAGTAGTTTCACCATGTTGGTCAGGCTGGTCTCAAACTCCCAACCTCAGGTGATCTGCCCGCTTTGGCCTCCCAAAGTGGTGGGATTACAGGCATTGAGCCACTGCACTCGGCCGTGTTTACACGACATTCTTGAAATGACAAAATTAAAGAAATGGAGAACAGATTAGTTGTTGCCAGGGGTCCAGCAGTTGCAGGAAGGAAGTGGGTGTGGCTATAAAAGGGCAACACGAGGAATTCTTGTGGTGATGGACCTGTTCTGTATTTTGACTATAGAGTTGGATACATGAGCCCTTATCCAATAAAACTGCAAAGAACTGAATACACACACACACACACACACACACACACACACACACACAAACACAAGTAAAACTGAAGAAATCTGAACATCATGAGATGATGATCTTGGGTTGTACCTGAAGATCATGAGTTGTATCAGTGTCAATGTTGGCTGATGTTGTATTGGTTGTGGCATTACACTATAGTTCTACAAAATGTTACTACTGGGGAAAACTGGGTTATTTTGAAATAAAAAGGTTAACTATAATTAATTATAAAATTCAAATCTAAAACTGAGGAGCCAGCTGGGCACGGTGGCTCTCGCCTGTAATCCCAGCATTTTGGGAGGCCAAAGTGGGCGGATCATTTGAGGTCAGGAGTTCAAGACCAGCCTGGCCAACAGGGCAAAACCCCCCATCTCTACTAAAAATATAAAAATTAGGCTGGGCGCGGTGGCTCACACCTGTAATCCCAGCACTTTGGGAGGCTGAGGCGGGTGGATCACGAGGTCAGGAGTTCAGGACCAGCCTGGCCAACGTAGTTAAACCCCGTCTCTATTAAAAATACAAAAATTAGCCGGGCATGGCGGCGGGCACCTGTAATCCCAGCTACTCGGGAGGCTGAGGCAGGAGAATCACTTGAATCTGGGAGGCAGAGGTTGCAGTGAGCCGAGATTGTGCCCATTGCACTCCAGCCTGGACAGCAGAGAGACTCCATCTCAAAAAAAAAAAAAAAATTAGCCAGGCGTGGGGGTGCACGGCTGTAATCCCAGCTACTCGGGAGGATGAGGCAAGAGAATCGCTTGAACCCAGGAGACAGAGGTTGCGGTAAACCGAGGTCACGCCACTGCACTCCAACTTGGGAAACAGCGAGACTCTTTCTCAAAACAAACAAACAAACAACAACAAAAAAAAACGATGAGCCTTTTTTAATTTTATTTTTTTGAGACGGAATCTCGCTCTGTTGCCAGGCTGGAGTGCGGTGGCGCAATCTCAGCTCACTGCCATCTCTGCCTCCCAGGTTCAAGCCATTCTCCTGCCTCAGCCTCCCGAGTAGCTGGGATTACAGGCATGAGTCGTCATACCCAGCTCATTTTTGGATTTTTAGTAGAGACAGGGTTTCACCATGTTGGCCAGGACGGTCTCGCTCTCCTGACCTCATGATCCACCCGCCTCAGCCTCCCAAAGTGCTGGGATTACAGGCGTGAGCCACCGCACACACCAAGCCATTCTTTTTGTTAAAGGAACTCTAAATGTTTGCACTTCAAAAATATTTGTCCACTGAAAGTAATCAAACCAAAAAATGTCATAGAAAGCATATGATTCTCACACCAACGCTCTGGAAAAGGAAGTATACATCCCTGCTATATACAGGGAACTGGAGGTCTCAGGTGGAACCTTCCTTCCTACCTGAGACCAGTTTGTACTATTGCCAAAGGCTTATTGGATTTTATGATAAGTCTGCCAAGAAAGGAGAAATTAAACTAACAAGCATAATGAAATCACTTTAAACATTAATTAAGGAATCTAAATGCTACAATCTCTCATTAATATATGAGAAATACTTTAACAGTTACAGCTACAACAATAGCTACACAGTAGCAAGAACAGAACTCAATGGGAGGGGGGAGGAGAAAAAAAAGGGCTCCCAAAAGAAAATGAGGGAAATAGAGTTGTTAATTTCCTCAACATTATATAAAAAATCAGAAAACTTCAAAATAAAATGATTTGCCTTCCTTCCTAGGGTAAGTTCCTGATCTTAAAATAGCACCTCAAAGGCAAGATCTTCCTTTTGGCCTGGAATCCTTCTGGCCTTGAGTCCCTGGGTAGCTAGCTCCTGTTTGTATTGAATTTTCCACAACACCTAGATGCTTCAACAAATCAATCCATGGTCCTGCCATATAGTACATCCATCACTCATTAAAAAAAATAACAAAAACAGGCCAGCCGTGGTGGCTCACACCTATAACCCCAGCAGTTTAGGAGGCTGAGGCAGGTGGATCATTTGAGGTCAGGAGTTCGAGACCAGCCTAGCCAACATAGCAAAACCCTGTCTATACTAAAAAACACAAAAATAAGCCGGTCAGTAGAGGCACACACCTGTAATCTCAGCTACTTGGGAGGCTGAGACAGGAGAATCGCTTGAGCCTGGTAGGCGGAGGTTGCAGTGTGCCGAGATCGCGCCACTGCACTCCAGTCTGGGTGACAGAGTGAGAACCTGTCTAAAAAAAAGAAAAACAGGCCAGGTGTGTGGCTCACATCTGTAATCCCAGTACTTTAGGAGGCCGAGGCAGGTGGATCACCTGAGGTCAGGAGTTCAAGATCAGCCTGGCCAACGCGGTGAAACCTCATCTCTACAAAAAATACAAATAATTAGCTGGGCGTGGTGGCGGGTGCTGGTAATCCTGTACTTGGGAGGCTGAGGCAGGAGAATTGCTTGAATCCAGGAGCAGAGATTGCAGTGAGCCAAGATCACGCCACTGCACTCCAGCCTGGGTGACAGAGTGAGACTCTGTTTCAAAAAAAACACAAAAACGAAAGCAAAAAATAGATGCTGATGAGTGAAACAATGTTTCTGAACTTTGAGCCTTAAACTTTACACTGAAAGATGTTCTCGAAGGTTCCATCAGAATTATAAAATTCTGGTATGCATTAGAAATTACCTATGCCAGCCGGGCGCAGTGGCTCACGCCTGTAATCCCAGCACTTTGGGAGGCCAATGAGGCGGGTGAATCACGAGGTCAGGAGATAGAGACCATCCTAGCTAACACGGTGAAACCCCGTCTCTACTAAAAAAAAAAAAAAAAAAATTAGCCAGGCGTGGTGGCAGGCGCCTGTAGTCCCAGCTACTAGGGAGGCTGAGGCAGGAGAATGGCATGAACCCGGGAGGTGGAGCTTGCAGTGAGCAGAGATAGCGCCACTGCACTCCAGCCTGGTCGACAGAGCAACACTATGTCTCAAAAAAAAAAGAAATTACCTATGCCAAATTTCTCACTTGACTTAGATAATAAGACTAAGATGTTACTTAACCTTAGCAACAGATCTAGAATCCAAGTTTCCTACCACTTTCCACTACACTATATTGAATATTCAGTTGTTCAATGCAACAAATATTTATGGAGGGCCTGGTATGTTACCAGGTATTGTTCTAGGTACAAAGTAAACAGCAATGACCAAAACAGACTAAAAGCTCTGCTCTCAAGGGGATTACATTCTAATAGAATGAGACAGACAATAAATAAGTAAAATATATAACAGTAATTTGTCACATAGTGATATCAAGGAAGTATAGAGAAAACACACACACTAGAAGAGGGATCGGGTGCTGGGGTGGAGAGTAGGTGCTGTTATTTTAAACAAGGAGAGTATGGAAGCCTTACTGATAAAGTGAATTTTGAGCAAAACTCTGAAAGAGGTAAGGCTATGGGGACACAATAACTGCAGGCAGAGAAATAAAAACCAAAAGTCCTGATGTGAAGCATGCTTGCGTCTAAGAAACATCATCAAGGCTGGTGTGTTTAGAGTAAACTGAATGAGAAGAAAAACAGGAGAGCATTACAGAATTATTTAGGTCACTGGTGGTGAAAACAAGGGCCTGGGCTTCTACTGAGTGTAACGGGAAGCCATAAGAAGTTCTAGAGCAGAAGACTGACATGATATTAAGTCAGCTGTGTTGAAAACAAACTGGCCAGGCGTGGTGGCTCACACCTATCATTCCAGCACTTTGGGAGGCCGAGGTGAGCATATCACTTGAGCTCAGGAGTTCGAGACCTGCCTGGGCAGCATGGCAAAACTCAGTCTTTACAAAAATACAAAAACTAGCTGGGCATGGTGGCATGTGCCTGAAGTCCCAGATACTCGGAAGGCTGAGGTGCAAGGATCGCTTGAGCCCGGGAGGTCAAAGCTGCAGCGAGCTGAGATTGTGCCACTGCACTCCAGCCTGGGTCACAGAGCGAGACCCTTTCTCAAAAAAACAAGAAAAGAGAAAATGGATTGATGGTGGTGGAGGGGTGGCTGGGCTGGGGTTGGAATGGGGACAAAGGAGTAAGCAGGGAGATCAGGTAAGTGTCTCCTATAATAATCTAGGTAAAAGTTAACTGGCTTGGACAGGATAGTAGAAGCAAAAAATAGGGAAAATAGATTCCAGATGTTATCTGAATGTAGCATCTGCTAGATTTATGACCGGCTGGATACAGGGTGTTAAGAGAAAGTAAAGAAACAAGGATGACTCGGGGTTTCTGGCTTAAACAATTAGAAGGCTGGAAATAATCATTACTGAGACAGTTACAACTCCAGGGAAAGCAGATTTTTTTATTGTGTTTTTTTTACCCCTGTAAATAAGACTATTTTTTGGAGCAGTTTTAGCTTCACAGCAAAATTGAGCAGAAAGTAGAGTTCCCAGCTGGGCGCGGTGGCTCACGCCTGTAATCCCAGCACTTTGGGGGGCCGAGGCAGGCAGATCACGAGGTCAGGAGATCGAGACCATCCTGGCTAACACAGTGAAACCTCATCTCTACTAAAAATACAAAAAATTAGCCAGGCGTGGTGGTGGGCACCTGTAGTCCCAGCTACTCGAAAGGCTGAGGCAGGAGAATGGCCTGAACCCGGGAGGTGGAGCTTGCAGTAAGCAGAGATGGCGCCAATACACTCCAGCCTGGGGTGAGAGCAAGACTCCGTCTCAAAACAAACAAACAAAAAATCTTAAAGAAAGTACAGAGTTCCCTCGCTGGGCACAGTGCCTTGCGCCTGTAATCCCACCACTTAGGGAGGCAAAAGCAGGAGGATCGCTTGAGTCCAGGAGTTCAAGACCTCCCTCAGCAATATAGAGAGACCTCGTTCTCCATAAAAAGGGGGAAAAAAAAGAAAAAAAGAAAAAAGTACAGAGTTCCCATATACCCCCTGCCCCTCCCCCCAGACAGCCTCCCCGCATCAACATCTCACACCTGAGTGGTACGTTTGTTACAGATGATGAGTATACACTGACATATCATTATCATCCAAAGGCCATAGTTTGTTTAAATGAGGGTCACTCCTACTGCACATTCTATAAGTTTTGACAATTGTATAATGACATGTACCTACCATTATAGTATCATACAGAATAGTTTCACCTATTCAAACTCATCTCCCTCCAACCTCTGAAAACCACTGATCTTTTTACTGTCTCTATAGTTTTGCCTTTCCCAAAATGTCATATAGTTGGAATCATATATATATGTAGCCTTTTCAGGTTGGTTTCTTTCATTTAGTAATATGTATTTAAGGTTCTTCCATGTCTTTTTATGGCTTGATAGCTCATTTCTTCTTAGCACTGCATAATATTTCATTGTCTGGGTATATTACAGTTTGTTTATCCATCCACCTAGTGAAGGACATCTTGGTTCCTTCCAAGTTTTGGCAATTATGAATAAAGCGGCTATAAAAATCTATGTACAGGTTTTTGAATGGACATAAGTTTACAACTCATTTGGGTAAATATCAAGGAGCAGGACTGCTGGATTATATGAAGAGTTTGTTTAGTTTTATAAGAAACTGCCAAACCGTCTTCCAAAGTGGCTGTACCATTTTGCATTCCCACCAGCAATGAATGAGAATTCTTGTTGCTCCACATCTTCATCAGCATTTGGTACTGTTAGTGTTCTGGATTTTGGCCATTCTAATAGGTATATAGTGGTTATCTCATGGTTGTTTCACTTTGCATTTCCCTAATGACACGGAAGGTAGAGCATCTTTTCATATGCTTATTTGTCATCACTATATATTCTTTGATGAGGTGTCTTTTGTCGATTTTTTTGGCATATATGTATTTATTTTACTTTATTATATCTTACTAATATTCTTTAAGGGACAAACCAGGCAAGTAGGCTACAGTGAGGAAACCTTAGAGAGTTAAGAAACCACTATGATACTTCCGGGTATTATCTTCAGTGATGCTTCTTACCTTTATTCTGGGACTCCAGGTAATAATATTCAGCTCCTACAGCTACCACAAATGCAGCAAATCCCCATTTGAATCTTTGTAATAATGCACCAACAAAGGAAACATTTCTGCAAAGCCACCCACGTATCTCCAAGCTTCACTGCGGCCCAATAAATCCCTTAGCCCTCCTGCAGCCAGCTTCTTCTAGATGGTTTCTACTGGTGTCCCTTCTATCTTCCATTGTTTATAATCTGGAAGTTCCATTTTACTATCTCCATGTTCATGTCCATGTCCATGTCCATGGGCCACGTCTTGCAAGACTGTGAGAATTGAGGAAAACATATTGCGATGTGCCTTCCACTTTCACACCTAGATGGTGAAAGTGTAATTTAGCACAACCATTCTGAAAAACTGGCATGATCTGACAGCAACTTCCTTTTGTCCATTTTTTAATCAGATTGTTCATTTTCTTATTGAGTTTTAAGAGTTATCTGTAGGCCGGGCATAGTGGCTCACGTCTGTAATCCCAGCACTTTGGGAGGCCGAGGAGGCCGGATCACCTAAGGTCAGGAGTTCGAGACCAGCCTGACCAACACAGAGAAAACCCATCTCTACTAAAAATACAAAATTAGCCGGGTGTGGTGGCGCATGCCTATAATCCCAGCTACTCTAAAGGCAAAGGCAGGAGAATTGCTTGAACGCGGGAGGCGGAGGTTGCGGTGAGCTGAGATCGTGCCACTGCACTCCAGCCTAGGCAACAAGAGTGAAACTCCATCTCAAAAAAAAAAAAAAAAAAGAATTCTCTGCATATTTTGGATAACAATACTTTATCAGACATGTATTTTGCAAATATTTTCTCCCAGTACATGGATCATCATCTCATTCTCTTGATAGGTTCTTTCACAAAGCAAAAGCTTTTAATTTTAATGAAGTCTGGCTTATCAACTATTTCTTTCAAGAGCAGATTGTTTTGATTTGTTTAGGTTTGGTTTGGAGGGTGGGAAACTACGAACATAATTTTTTATTTTCATTTATTAGATGGAGTTTCATTCTGACTCCTCTCCATGGAGGTTGCCCCATGCACCAGCCTCACCAGGTCTGGGGGGCTAGCTAGGCATGCTCCCTCCTCTGAGGCTTTGTACTTTCTGTTCACTCAGTCAAGAACGCTTTTCCCTAGACATGGGCTTGGCTATCTCTCTTCATCCAGCTTTCCTTTTCTCTCTCTCTTTTTTTTTTTTTTGGAGACAAAGTCTTGCTTTGTCGTTCAGGCTGGAGTGCAATGGCGTGATATTGGCTCACTGCAACCTCCACCTCCCGGATTCAAGCGATTCTCCTGCCTCAGCCTCCCAAGTATCTGGGATTACAGGCACCTGCCACCACGCCCAGCTACTTTTTATATTTTTAGTAGAGATGGGGTTTCACCACTTTGGCCAGGCTGGTCTCGAGCTCCTGACCTCAGGTGATCTACCTGCCTCAGCCTCCCAAAGTGCTAGGATTACAAGTGTGAGCATCACACTCAGCCCGAATATAATTTTTTAAAACAACTATTGCAACATAATTCACCTACATAAAATGCATCCCTTTGAAGGGTAAGAGTCAATGGTTTTCATTATATTCACAGTGGTGGCAACCATCACCATAATCAATTTTAGAACATTTTCATCACCCCAAAAAGAAACCGTATACACATTAGCAGTCACTCCCCTTATCCCCATACCAACACCCCACAGCCTTATGTATTACCTCATAAATAATAATAATCCAACCTTGACCACAACCACTCAATCCAGTTAGTCCTTGCGAATAGCGGCTGTCTTTCCAGTCAATTTCAAAATATCAGTGTTGGACAGCATCCTACTTCTATTAATAATCCATTAGACCTATGATACATATTTATTATTTTTATAATAATTAGCATCCAAAGTTTGCAACCTATTTGCATTAAAGAACAAATATGCCAGGAACTGATGAATGGATTCTACGTTTGGCCTGTACTTTTTTTTCTTTTTTTGAGATGGAGTTTCGCTCTTGTCGCCCAGGCTGCAGTGCAATGGCGTGATCTCGGCTCACTGCACCCTCCGCCTCCCAGGTTCAAGCAATTCTCCTGCCTCAGCCCCCCTAGTAGCTGGGATTACAGGCACACGCCACCATGCCTGGTTAATTTTTGTATTTTTAGTAGAGACAGGGTTTTGCCATGTTAGCCAGGCTGGTTTCAAACTCCTGACCTCAGGTGATCCACCCACCTTAGCCTCCCAAAGTGCTGAGGTTACAGGCGTGAGCCACTGTGTCTGGCCGGTTCCCATATTTCAATGTGCCAGAATTTTCGCTGACATGTAACTGGTTCTCCTAGTGCATAAGGCCTCCTAAACTTGAAGTCATCCCTGGTTACCACCCCATACACTATGTGCTAGCCTGAAAATAACAGTGCACTATAAACTGAAGAACATAACTGTGAAACTCTGTCAATCTGAAAGATTGTCTGGAGAACACATGTAAACTACCTAGCAGCAGCCTTCAACCAGGGCCTAGGCACACTAACTAGAGTAAAATTACAGCTGCGTCCTACGACTGCCACCTCTGCTGACCCCAACTGAGGATTTAGAGAGCTATGTCTCTAAGCCAAAGCTACTGCCTCTCATCTCTAGTTTGGCAGTAGCTTACAAATCGCTATCACGCACACACAAAAATAAGAAGTCTATGAAATCTCACTATAAACGCTACGTGACTCAATCAACTACACTCACAGCGGCCTCAAAGAGCCCTGCCTTGTCATCATGGTGAAGACACATGCTCCTCTCCTCCCAAACCCTTTACACAGCTTTATCCCAAATTTAGGGTAAACTATACCCCTTTCTCCTCATCGTGCCCAAATATTTTTTCTTTTTTTGTGTGTGTTCTGTTTTCTATTTATTTATTTTTTATTATCCTTAAGTTCTGGGATACATGTGCAGAACGTGCAGGTTTGTTACTTAGGTATCCACATGCCATGGTGGTTTCCTGCACCCATCAACCCATCATCTACAATTGGTATTTCTCCTAATGATATCCCTCCCTTTACCCCTGACCCCCCGACAGGCCCCAGCATGTGATGTTCCCCACCCCTCTGCCCATATATTCTCATTGTTCAACTCCCGCTTATGAGTGAGAACATGCGGTGTTTCATTTTCTGTTCCTGTGTTAGTTTGCTGAGAATGATGGTTTCCAGCTTCATCCATGTCCCTGCAAAGAACATGAATTCATTCTTTTTTATGGCTGCATAGTATTCCATGGTATATATGTGCCACATTTTCTTTATCCAGTCTATCATTGATGGGCATTTGAGCTAGTTCCAAGTCTTTGCTATTGTGCATAGTGCTGCAATAAACATGCAAGTGCATGCGTCTTTATAGTAGAATGATTTATAATCCTTTGGGTATATACCCAGTAATGGGATTGCTGGGCCAAATGGCATTTCTAGTTCTAGATCCTTGAGGAATCGCCACACTGTCTTCCACAACGGTTGAACTAATTTGCACTTCCACCAACAGTGTAAAAGTGTTCCTATTTCTCCACATCGTCTCCAGCACCTGTTGTTTCCTGACTTTTTAATGATCGCCATTCTAACTGGCGTGAGATGGTATCTCATTGTGGTTTTGATTTGCATTTCTTTAATGATCAGTGCTCTTTTTCATATGTTTGGTGCCCAACTACCTTCTAATCCCTGAACAGGAAGGGGTACATAGCCATCATTCTTAGCAGACCTCTATGTCTCTTCTCTACCTTTTCCTCAAGACATTTGTTCACAGTTCCATTCTATTCTCTTTTTTTTCTTTTTTTTTTCTTTTATTATTATTATTATTATTATCATTATTATACTTTGGGTTTTATGGTACATGTGCGCAATGTGCAGGTAAGTTACATATGTATACATGTGCCATGCTGGTGCGCTGCACCCACCAACTTGTCATCTAGCATTAGGTATATCTCCCAATGCTATCCCTCCCCCCTCCCCCCACCCCACAACAGTCCCCGAAGTGTGATGTTCCCCTTCCTGTGTCCATGTGTTCTCATTGTTCAATTCCCACCTATGAGTGAGAATATGCGGTGTTTGGTTTTTTGTTCTTGCCATAGTTTACTGAGAATGATGATTTCCAGTTTCATCCATGTCCCTGCAAAGGACGTGAACTCATCATTTTTTATGGCTGCATAGTATTCCATGGTGTATATGTGCCACATTTTCTTAATCCAGTCTATCAATGCCATCCCCATCAAGCTACCAATGACTTTCTTCACAGAATTGGAAAAAACTACTTTAAAGTTCATATGGAACCAAAAAAGAGCCTGCATCGCCAAGTCAATCCTAAGCCAAAAGAACAAAGCTGGAGGCATCACACTACCTGACTTCAAACTATACTACAAGGCTACAGTAACCAAAATAGCATGGTACTGGTACCAAAACAGAGATATAGATCAATGGAACAGAACAGAGCCGTCAGAAATAATGCCACATATCTACAAGTATCTGATCTTTGACAAACCTGACAAAAACAAGAAATGGGGAAAGGATTCCCTATTTAATAAATGGTGCTGGGAAAACTGGCTAGCCATATGTAGAAAGCTGAAACTGGATCCCTTCCTTACACCTTATACAAAAATCAATTCAAGATGGATTAAAGACTTAAATGTTAGACCTAAAACCATAAAAACCCTAGAAGAAAACCTAGGCATTACCATTCAGGACATAGGCATGGGCAAGGACTTCATGTCTAAAACACCAAAAGCAATGGCAACAAAAGCCAAAATTGACAAATGGGATCTAATTAAACTAAAGAGCTTCTGCACAGCAAAGGAAACTACCATCAGAGTGAACAGGCAACCTACCAAATGGGAGAACATTTTCGCAACCTACTCATCTGACAAAGGGCTAATATCCAGAATCTACAATGAACTCCAACAAATTTACAAGAAAAAAACAAACAACCCCATTCTATTCTCTGTTCTGTCTCCCAGTTCCCTCTTGCCCCCACAAACACTGGGTTCTAAACTTTCAAAATTACTTGTTTAGTTGATCTTGTCATCTAAAACATACTACTTC
Organism: Pongo pygmaeus; assembly: GCF_028885625.2. Lineage (NCBI taxonomy): Eukaryota > Metazoa > Chordata > Mammalia > Primates > Hominidae > Pongo > Pongo pygmaeus. The sequence goes on from NC_072386.2 coordinate 115,839,291, forward strand.
TTTTATCTACTTTTACGTACTGGTATTTATAAAACACTCTTAGCTTTAAAAATAAAGATCTCACAGCCAGGTGTGGTGGCTCACACCTGTAATATCAGCATTTTGGGAGGCCAAGGCAGGAAGATGGCTGGAGGCCCAGAGCTCAAGACTAGCTTGGGCAACATAGCAAAACCTCATCTCAACTAGCTAGCTAAGTAACTAACTAAATAAATATCTAGCTAACATTGTATTTCACACAGTCTTTATATAAAGTCTCTACTATAATACAGATCACTGGGAATGAGAAGTTAGGAATCTGGAATGACCATGATATTCATTCACACGCTTATGATCCAGAAGGTAGTATCTGTATCCTCAGGCCAGATCAGAGTTTCTCAACCATGGCACTACTATTATTCATTGCAGGGGGCTGCTTGCTGTCTTGTGGATGTTTAGCAAAATCGCTGACATCTACACCTACCAGATACCCATAGCAACTTCCCACCCCTCCCCTGCCCCAGCTGTGACAACCAAAAATGTCTCCAGACACTGCCAAAAATCCTTTGGGGGGCAAAATTGCCCCCAGTTGAGAACGACTGGTCTAGATCTTTCTCCTGAGTTTGATACTATTAGAACAGTGTTTAGAGCACATTTGGCAATCAATAAGTAGTTGTTATCTAAGTGACATAAGTATCCAAGAGTAATTCTGGACACCTCTATCTCGATGTCTTAGCTTGGCAGCATCTCAAACTCAATATGGCCCAAACCAAACTTCCCGTATTCCTTAATCTAGTTATAGTACTAAGTAATCCTTGCCAGAAACTAAGAAATTATGCTAAACTCTCTTCATTATAACCTAGACCAAATCTGTTAACAGATGCCACTATACCTTCTTCATTTCCTTTCCAACACAACAATCACTTATCATTGCCTTATCTCGGACTCTCATATCACCGGGCCTACTGCTTCTACGACATTTTTTGCGCATTCCAATCCATGGTCCACAATGCTGCCAGAATAAACATTTCAAAAGCCTACTGTCATTCTCCTTCTTAAAAACTCCTCAAGCGTATTCCTCCGTTTATGGCAGTGTTTCCCAAACATCAAATACCATTTTCATTATTTTGTCATATTCCTACCACATACAACAGTGTATCCCTGTAATAATTTTCTTTGAATCTACTTTTATTTTTAGTTAGCTACATTTTAAACAGTATCATGAATCACAGTATGATTTTTCTCTAAAATATAAAAGCATTTCAAAGTGTTCATGCACCACCTAAAAGATAACAATCTAAGTTTAACAGCCTACTCTTCTATGATTTGGCATCTTTCTTTTCAGTACCACCTCCAGCCACACCAAACCACTTCAAGTTCCCCGAACCAGCCATGTTCTTGCAAATTACACTATACCATTGCACATGGTATTTATTCTGTTTGCATGTTCTTTCCCTCTCATTTTGTCTACCTGAACTCTGTCCCTCCTAACTGCTCCTTTATGAAATCATCTCTGACTCTAAAGTTACATACTGCTTCTTCTGTTTGCCAACATCCTGGGCAGCCTCTATTACAGCCTTTGTTTACCTCTTTACCTCCCTTACTATATTGAAAGCCCCTCAAAGGCAGACACAAGTATCCAATTCTGCCCCTGGCACCCACAGGTAACACAAGGAACCATGTAAATAAGTGTTTGTTGGCTGGGCACAGTGGCTATAATCTCAGCATTTTGGGAGGCCAAGGCGGGAGAATCACTTGAAGCATTTGGGACCAGCCTGGACAGCATAGCAAGATGCTATCCTTTAAAAAATTTTTTTTTCTGCCAGGCACAGTGGCTAACGCCTATAATCCCTGCACTTTGGGAGGCCAAGGTGGGTGGATCATGAGGTCAGGAGATTGAGACCATCCCGGCTAACACAGTGAAACCCCATCTCTACCACAAATACCAAAAAACTAGCCAGGCATGGTGGCATGCATCTGTAGTCCTAGCTACTTGGGAGGCTGAGGCAGGAGAATTGTTTGAACCCAGGAAGCGGAGGTTGCAGTGAGCCAAGATCGCGCCATTACACTCCAGCCTGGTGACAGAGTGAGACTCCATATCAAAAAAAAAAAAAAAAATTAATTAGCTGGGCACACTATTGCACACCTGTACTCCCAGCTACTTTTGAGGCTGAGGCAGAAGGATCAATTGAGCCCAGGAGTTTGAGGTTGCAGCAAGCTACGACTGCACCACTGCACTCCACCCAGGGCAGCAGACTGAGACCCTACCTCAAAAAAAAAAAAAAAAAAAAAAAAAGAAGAAGAAGAAGAAACAAGTATTTGTCACAAAGCAGTATACAGTTTGAGTCAATAAACCTTTACTGATTATCACATACAGGGCAGTGTTCTAAAATTGTGGAAAACACAAACAAGGAATGGCCAAACACGGTGGCTCACGTCTGTAATCCCAACACTTTGGGAGGCTGAGAAGGGTGGATCACCTGAGGTCAGGAGTTCGAGACCAGCCTGGCCAACATGGTGAAACCCCATCTCTACTAAAAATACAAAAATTAGCCAGGAGTGGTGGTGGGTGCCTGTAATCCCAGCTACTCAGGAGGCTGAGGCAGGAGAATCGTTTGCATCCGGGAGGCGGAGGTTGCAGTGAGCTGAGAACGTGCACCTACACTCTAGCCTGGGCAACACAGCAAGACTCCATCTCAAAAAAACAAACAGGCCAGGCTCTCACCTATAATCCCAGCACTTTGGGAGGCCGAGGCGGGTGCATCATCCGAGGTGGGGAGTTCGAGACCAGCCTGAACAACATGGAGAAACCCGGTCTTTACTAAAAATACAAAATTAACTGGGCATGGTGGCGCATGCCTGTAATCACAGCTACTCAGGAAGGCTGAGGCAGGAGAATCGCTTGAATCTGGGAGGCAGAGGTTGCAGTGAGCCAAGATCATGCCAATGCACTCCAGCCTGGGCAACAAGAGTGAACAAACAAACAAACAAACAAAAACAGTTACATAGATTTGATCCAGTACTAGTGATGTGACCATTTCCAACTTAGCGAAACAGAAATTGTGATTAAATCTGGAACATCGTATGCATTTAGTATTTTATCTTCTAATAAATTTAAAACACAGGTAAATTTCTGTCTTCTTTTCTACCAGAACAAATATCTTCCATCATGTTCATTAAGTGGCCTCAATGATTTCTTTTCTTAATAGAACGTTTTATTTTGCCTTTACAGCCTCAGAAAAAGTACTCCTGGCATACTTTCTTGGCCTAATTTTAGGTTGCACTTCATGCCAAGAAACAGAAACAAAATTAAATTTCTTTAAATACACCAGAGATGAGCAACACAACAAATTAATCTGATAAAAGCATTTCCAAGACAGAAAAAAAGTCTCTAAAGAAAAATTCAGAATTCTTTTGTCTTGGTTGCCCAAAACACATATTTTTAAGTTTATTAAGAAATGGATACAGGCCTAGTGGCTCATGCCTGTTATCCCAGCATTTTGGGAAACCAAGGTGGGAGGATCGCTTGAGCCCAGGAGTTCAAGACTGGCCTGGGTAACATAGCAAGACCCTGTCTCTACCAAAAAAATAAATAAAAATTAGCTGGTCATGTGGGCACGTGCCTGTGGTCCCAGCTACTCAGGAGGCTAAGGTGGGAGGACTGCCTGAGCCCAGGAGGTTGAGGCTGCAATGAGCCATGACTGTGCCACCACACTACAGCATGGGTGAGAGTGAGACCATGTTCCCGCCCCCCCAAAAAAAAAGATAAAAAAATTTTTTAAGAAAAAAAAAGAAACAAATACAAGTCAAGTACAATGCAGCTGTGTTTCAACAAGAAATAAAATGGTCTAAAAACTGTATTTCCTTAAGGTAAGAAGGAAATCTAATGTTTATCAAATAAGAGGTACAAAGAATTCCAACAGATTTTTCTTTCTTTCTTTCTTTCTTTTTTTTTTTTTTTTTGTGAGATGGAGTCTCCCTCTGTCACTCAGGCTGGACTGCAGTGGCACAATCTTGGCTCACTGCAACCTCCGCCTCCCTGGTTCAAGCGATTCTCCTGCCTCAGCCTCCCAAGTAGCTGGGATTCCAGGCACCTGCCACCACCTCCAGTTTATTTTTGTATTTTTAGTACAGACGGGGTTTCACCATGTTGGTCAGCCTGGTCTCGAGCTCCTGACCTCAAGTGATCCACCCGCCTCAGCCACCCAAAGTGCTGGGATTAATTACAGGCCTGAGCCACTGCACCTGGCCAGATTATCTTTCAAATCATTTCAGCGCCCAATTTCTTTTTTTTTTTTTTTTTTTGAGACAGTCTCGCTCTGTCTCCCAGGCTGGAGTACAGTGGTGTGATCTCAGCTCACTGCAAGCCATTCTCCCTGCCTCAGCCTCCCAAGTAAGTAAGCTGGGATTACAGGCACCCACCACCATGCTCGGCTAATTTCTGTATTTTTAGTAGAGAGGGGGTTTCACCAAGTCGGTCAGTCTGGTCTCAAACTCCTGATCTCAAACGATCTGCCCACCTCAGCTTCCCCAAGTACTGAGATTACGCCACTGCACCCTAGACACATTTTCATAAAAAGCAACACTTTATTCATCATACACACAAAGTTCAAAAAAGCTTTATGCATGATAAATAAAAAGAAAAAATTCCACGTCAATTCACTGACATGCAATAGTCAACCACACCTACGGGATTAATAATGCTACTAAGAGGTCTGGTTAGTTTTCCATGAATTGGGTCCCAATGCTAGTTGTATTCTTATTCCCTTAAAAAAACCACATAGCAGAAAGAAGCCACAAAAGGAATGTCTGAAGGACTCAGATGAGCACAAATGCTACATTACTACTAACGAAGGCTGTCCTTATTTGAAATTTTTCTATTGAAAACGGGAGAATGCACAAGAATGACTCCCCTATCATATGCCACATAAAATTAACAGGTAAGTACAATTCAGTCACATTCACAACAGCACGTGTGGCCTCAAATATTATGCATACTTGTTGACTGATGTTAAGTATCAACTTACTGTACAAAGAAGAAATAAACAAAACAAAACCCACAGTAATATATTTCCTTAAGAATACACTGAGTCGGGGCTGGGCGCGGTGGCTTACGCCTGTAATCCCAGCACTTTGGGAGGCCGAGGCGGACGGATCACGAGGTCAGGAGATCGAGACCACCCTGGCTAACACGGTGAAACCCCGTCTCTACTAAAAATACAAAAAATTAGCCAGGTGTGGTGGCGGGCACCTGTAGTCCCAGCTACTCGGGAGGCTGAGGCAGAAGAATGGCGTGAACCCAGGAGGCGGAGGCTGCAGTGAGCCGAGATGGTGCCACCGCACTCCAGCCTGGGCGACAGAGCGAGACTCCGTCTCAAAAAAAAAAAAGAATACACTAAGTCGGATAAATACTAGCACGAGCTGATAAGCACTGCTAGAAACCTAAGCTCTGATTTCAGCAAATGCATAGAAACACTTTTCAAAGAAGCAGTATACCTAGGCCGGCGCGGTGGCTCACGCCTGTAATACCAGCACTTTGGGAGGCCGAAGCGGGCGGATCACTTGAGGTCAGGAGTTCAAGACCAGCCTGGCCAACATGGCGAAACCCCGTCTCTACTAAAAATACAAAACAGCCGGGCGTCGTGACGGGCGCCTGTAATCCCACCTAGTCGGGAGGCTGAGGCAGGAGAATCGCTTGAACCCGGGAGGTGGACGTTGCAGTGAGCCAAGATCGCACCGCTGCACTCCAGCCTGGGCGACAGAGTGAGACTCTATCTCAATTAAAAACAATAATAATAATAATAATTAAAAAGTTTTAAAAAAGAAAAGCAGTATACCAAAGTCATTCCTTTACCCATACATACATTTACTCTTACTTGGACTCAGGAGTAACAAGGAACTCACCTCCTTTAGAAAACCAAGAAAATGAAATACTGAGTTAAGAAGGGGTTAAGGAGAAAGTATTTGTATTTATTGAGAACCAACTACTTTATCCACTTCAGTAAGCTCAACAACATACTCAGAAAAGGGATTCACCTCTGAATTAGCAAAAGAAAACTGACGATACTAAAAAGCAATTTGGAGGAGTGGCAATGAAGAGGGACGACCTGACATTCGCTCCCGCCAGTACCAAACCACTCGGGCCCACCGCCTTCCCCTTCCTCAGAGACCTAAACACACTGGGGCCGCGTTCCGGGAGCCGGTGGCATCTCCTGTCAGACGCCGGCCACTCCGCGCTGCTGTCACCTCCGGTGGAGGCGACCCCATCCCGAGGGCACTGCCGCGGGGGCTCGGCTCCGACTGCGGGAGACCGGGAGATGGGGTGGGGAGCCGAATCTTCTAAACAAAGCTGTTACAGCTGCGGGTCCTGGGGCAGCCCGAAGGCCAGAAGGGGCGACCCTGGGACAGAGGCCGCGACATCCCTCGGGATCCCCACTGAGGCAACCAGGACAGCATTCGGGGGACTCGGCTCGCGCGACCCTCGGCGTGACGCCGGGTTGGACCGGCTCGACTGGCAATGGGGGAGGCCCTCCACCGCGACTGGACTGGATACCCGGCGGGGATCCCGGAGAAAGGAAGGGCGGGCCGGCGGGCGCCCCACAGCCGGAAGGGGCGAGCCCGCAAACAGGGCTCACCTTCAGGTCGTTCTCTGGCAGGTACTTGCACAGCCGCGCTATTTCCACATACTTGTCCAGGTCTAGCGGCGCCATTTTAGGAATAACAAGCCGCGGCAACAGCGGCGGCGGCGGCTGTAGCAGCGGCGGCGGCAGCGGCGGAGGCCGAAGCCGGAACTTTCCCTGCGTCACGTCCGGCCCGTGAGTGGCGTCTGCGCAGCGCCGTTAGAGCTCGACCTGCTTCTCCCTGCTACGTCGGTACGCCCGGCGCCCCCTCTGGCTGAACCCCAACTGCAGGCCCCAAGCGACCCCGCTTCGGTCCACCCCGCGAAACCTGCTGGGACCCGTAGTCGTCTGCCGCGGGGGTGCTGGGATGTGTAGTTTTCTGTTGTGGACAGCCACCCCTCTCTTTTCCTCCCGTTCCTCCAGACTTTCACCTCCCGGCAGCCGGCGAGGCTTTTCCGGGGCAAAACGGCGGAGTAGGTGGTCCTAGCCACTCACTGGTTTGTTTTTCCAACCCTTTTAAGCACTCTCTCTCCAAAATATCTTCACTTAACAATTGGGTAAGCCTGGCCGTAGTAACCGTTTGCACCTTTCCAAGTCCCTGTGAAAACCTCGCGTAAGCCTGTGGCAGAGATGTCAGGCCCCAGTCTTCCAGCCTGAAAGGAAGGGAAACAAATATTATTAAAGCATTTCTGATGCTAAATGCGATACAAATGATATTTTCCCTTTTAATCTTCGTAACGATTGATAGGAAAGTGAGGCTTGGAAACTGTAGTTCACCCCAAATCTCACAGGGAACAAAATGGTGGGGTCAAGATTGAAAAATGGATTAAGCTTAAGCATGCTTCCAGTGAGAATCCCACGAGGGCAGGGAGTTTTTTGCTGTAACTCCAGCACCGAGAACAGTATCTGGTACTAGCATACCTTCAGCATTCGTTTATCCAACCACTGTTTATTGAGCAACAAAGATGTGCCAGGTACAGCTGCAGGCGCTTGCAGTACTTCGTGAACAAAATAGACAAAGATCTCTATTCTATCTGTAGCTACAAAAAATACCAAAATTAGCCTGGCGCAGTAGTGCGTGCTTGTGGTCCCAGCTACTCTGGAGGCTGAGGCAGGAGAACCCCTTGAGTTGGGAGGCGGAGGTTGCAGTGAGCTGAGATCGAGGCACTGCACTCCAGCTTGGGCGACAGAGCGAGATGCTCCTCAAAAATAAATTAGTAAAAGGAAGCTGCTGTATGGGACTAGGGGTGGGAGTGCAATGCCTGTAGCTAAGAGACCAGTTAAGAGACTGTTATGTAATCCAATAGTAGCAGGCTCTCAATAAATATTTGTTGCTCAAGAGACCCTGGAATTAATCCTCTTGCTCTCTAAGGTATATTTTGTGGACAATTGGCTAACCCTGAATGAGATATCTGGGTGAACTTCTTTGTATTATTCTTGTAATTCCTCTGAAAGTATGAAATTGTTTCAAAGTAAAATTAATTTTTAGAAGTTTGTTGCAGAATGAATGATGCCCACAAGCATTCATTTCTTCATTCATTAAACTAATAGTTATATAGTGCCTATTGGCCAGGCCGCGGTGGCTAATGCCTGTAATCTCAGCACTTTGGGAGGCCAAGGCAGGCAGATCACCTGAGGTCAGGAGTTCAAGACCAGCCTGACCAACATGCCGAAACCCCATCTCTACTAAAAATACAAGATACTGGGGAGGCTGAGGCAGGAGGATCACTTGAATTGCTTGAGGCAGAGGTTGCAGTGAGCTGAGATGGCGCCACTGTACTCCAGCCTGGCCCACAGAGTGAAACTCCATCTCGAAGAGAAAAGAAAACAGAGGTTACACAGTGCTTATGATGTGAATAAAACAGATATGATCCCTGCCCTAATCAGGCTTACAATCTGCTGGGAAGAGACAAACAGTATTTATTTATTTACATTTACTGGTTTATTATTAATATAAAGGATATTACAAAAGATACAAATGAAGAGATGCATAGGGTGAGGTAATTAAAATTTTTTTTGTTGTTGAGGCCGGGTGCAGTGGCTCAAACCTGTAATCCCAGTAGTGAAGCCAAGGTGAGCAGATCTCTTGAGGCTAGGAATTCAAGACCATCCTGGCGAACATGGTGAAACCCAATCTCTACTAAAAATACAAAAATTAGCTGGGCATTGTAGCACATGCCTGTAATCCCAGCTACTCCAGAGTCTGAGGCATGAAAATCGCTTTGAGGTGGGGGTTACAGTGAGCTGAGATGTGCCACTGCACTCCAGCCTGGCCAACAGAAAAAAAAATTGTTGAGGTGAGGTCTTGCTGAGGCTGGTTTTAAACTCCTGGCCTCAAGCTATTCTGCTGCCTTGGCCTCCCGAAGTGCTGGGATTATACGTGTAAGCCACCATACCTGGCAGTGAGCAAATATTTAATTGCAAATTGTGATTAGTACTCAAAAGGGAAAATAGGAGGTACTATAAGCAAGAAAAATGGAGTAGACGAGGTCTACCTTTGGCTGGGCACAGTGGCTCACGCCTGTTATCCCAGCATTTTGGGAGACCGAGGCGGGCAGATCTTTTTGAGGTCAGGAGTTCCTGACCAGCTGAGATCCCACCACTGCAGTCTAGCCTGGGAGAGAAAGTGAGACCCTCAAAAAAAAAAAAAAGTCTACATTTTCTCACTTGTACTTGTGTCCTTTGGGGGAGAAAAAAGGGCCCAGCGTGGTGGCGCACGCCTGTAATCCCAGCACTTTGGGAGGCCGAGGCGGGTCGATCATGAGGTCAGGAGTTTGAGACCAGCCTGGCCAATACAGTGAAACCCTGTCTCTACTGAAAATACAAAAAATTAGCCGGGTGTGATGGTGTGTGCCTGTAATCCCAGCTACTTGGGAGGCTGAGGCAGGAGAATTGCGTGAACCTGGGAGATGGAGGTTGCAGTTGCAGTGAGCTGAGATCGTGTCATTGCACTCCAGCCCGGGTGACAATGTGAGACTCCGTCTTAAAAAAAAAAAAAAAAGAAAGAAAGAAAAAGAAAAACTTAGCCTGGTGTGGTGGTACGTGCCTGTGATCCCAGCTACTCAGGAGGCTGAGGCTGGAGAATCACTTGAACCTGGGAGGCAGAGGTTGCAGTGAGCCGAGATCGCGCCACTGAACTCCAGCCTGGACAACAGAGCGAGACTCCGTCTCAAAAAAAAACAGGCCTACTTTAGGTTGATAACATAGTGGAGGTAAAGTACAGGATGTAGCTTCTAGCACCATGTGGGCAGAGTTCATATACAGGCTCTACCACTTATTGTGTGACTTTGGGGAAGTTATTTATCCTTTCTGTACTCCAGTTTTCTCAGCTCTAATATGGAGATAATAATAATGCTTACCTCCTCTGGAGATTGTAAGAATACTACTTACCTCATAGGCTTGTACAAAGGTTTAACAGAGTTGGTATATGAAAATGGCTTAAAACAATGTCTAGGCCGGGCACAGTGGCTCACACTTGTAATTCCAACACTTTGAGAGGCCAAGGCAGGGGGATCACTTGAGCCAAGGAGTTCAAGACCAGACTGGGCAACATAGTGAGACCTCATCTCTACCAAAAAAAAAAATTAAAATTAGCCAGGTTTGGTGCTGGCACATACCTGTAGACCCAGCTACTCTAAAGACTGATGTGGGAGGATCACTTGAGCCCAGGAGGCCAAGGCTGCAGTGAGCTGTGATTGTGTCACTGTACTACATCAGGGTGACAGTGAGACTCTGTCTCAAAACAAAGACAAAAAAACATTGTCTAGCACAGAGTGAGTGCAATATGAGTGTTAACTCTGAGTATTAGGTGGTCAGGAAAGGCATTTCTGAAGATGTAACATGTAAGACTTTAGAAAAAAAAATGTAGGAGGCTGGGCATGGTGGCTCACGCCTGTAATCGCAGCACTTTGGGAGGCCCAGGCGGGCAGATCGCTTGAGGTCAGGAGTTCAAGACCAGCCTGGTCAACATGGTGAAACCCCATCTCTACTAAAAATACAAAAATTAGCCAGGCGTGGTGGTGCGTGCCTGTAATCCCACCTACTGGGAAGGCTGAGGCAGGAGAATCGCTTGAACCCAGGAGGCAGAGGTTGCAGTGAGCCGACATTGCGCCACTGCACTCCAGACTGGGCGACAAAGCGAGACTCCATCAAAAAGAAAGAAAGAAAGAGAGAAAGAGAGAGAGGGAGGGGAGGGGAGGAAAAAAGGCAGGACAGGTACAATGACTCATGCCTGTAATCCCAGCACTTTGGGAGGCTGAGCTGGGCAGATTGCTTGGGCCCAGGAGTTCGAGACTAGCCTGGGAAACATGGCAAAACCCCATCTCTACAAAAAATATAAAAATTAGCCGGGCATGCTGGCATGTGCCTGTAGTCCCAGCTACTCGAGAGGCTGAGGCGGGAGGATTGCTTGAGCCCTGGAGGCGGAGGTTGCGGTGAGCCAAAGTTGTGCCACTGCACTCCAGCCTAGGCAACAGAGTGAGACCCTGTCTCAAAAAAAAGAAAAAGGAAAAAAAGGTAAAGGGATAATCTGCTTAGAATTTCTTGGAGAAAAAAATTCAAATGGAAGAAGATGCTGTTATGCTGTTGTTGTTTAGATATTTTTCTTTTTTTTTTTTTTTTTTTAGAAACTGATGTTTATGGCCAGGCACGGTGGCCATAAACACACACACCTGTAATCCCAACACTTTGGGAGGCCAAGGCGGGCAGATGACGAGGTCAGGAGATCGAGACCAACCTGGCCAACATGACGAAACACTGTCTATACTAAAAATACAAAAATTAGCATGCCTGTAATCCCAGCTACTCAGGAGGCTGAGGCAGGAGAATTGCTTGAAACAGGAAGTCAGAGGTTTCAGTGAGCCGAGATCGCGCGACTGCACTCCAGCCTGGCGAAAGAGCGAGACTGTCTCAAACAAAAAAAAAAGAAACTGATGCTTATTTTCCATCAACCTTATTTCCATGTTGCTTAAGAGCCCCTGCAAGAACAACTTAAGACCATTCAGTGGTCTGAACGGTGGGAGCTGCAGACCAGTCTTCTGTGGCAGGCTGAGTGCTCCAGTCTTCAGTAGGGAACTGCTGAATAGGCACAGAGGATACCTGCACCCTTCAGACCAGTCTGCAACCTCAGGCTGAGTAACAGTGAACTCAGGAGCTGGAGCAGTCCATTCACCCTGAAATTCCTCCTTGGTCACAGCCTTTTCAGCAGCAGCTTGCTCTTCTTTTTCAATCTCTTCAGGATCTCTGTAGAAGTAGAGATTAGGCAGGCTGGGCGCGGTATCTCACGCCCGTAATCCCAGCACTTTGGGAGGCCAAGGCGGGCGGATCATGAGGTCAGGAGATTGAGACCATCCTGGCTAACACGGTGAAATCCTGTCTCTACTAAAAATACAAAAAATTATCTGGGTGTGGTGGCAGGCACCTGTAGTCCCAGCTACCCGGGAGGCTGAGGCAGGAGAATGGCAAGAACCCAGGAGGCAGAGGTTGCAGTGAGCCGAGATCGCGCCACTGCACTCCAGCCTGGGCGACAGAGCGAGACTACATCTCAAAAAAAAAAAGAAGTAGCGATCAGGCATGACCTCCCACAGGTGTTCACAGGAAATGGTGCCACATATGTGTAGAATTTCCCAAGCCAGCATCCACCACATCAAACCCACTGAGCCAGCTCCCTTATTGTTGCATGGGATGGCAATGTCCACATAGTGCAGTGGAGAATCTGTGTTACACAGAGCAATGGTAGATAGGTTAACATAAGATGCCTCTGTTTGAGGCTGGTGGTCAGCCCTGGGGTCAGTAACCACAAAAAGCTGTGGCTCCCGGAAGGAGCCTGGATCTGGTTAGTGAGGTTCCAGAAGTGAAGTGGCCAGCAATTGGAGTGGCTCCGGTGGCAGCAGCAAACTTCAGCACAACCCTCTGGCCAGTATTCCTAGGGGATATAACACTGGCATCAGCAGGGTTTTCAATGGCAACAATGGCATGAGCTGCCAGCAGAAGCTTCTCCCAGGTCCTCTTCAGATTTGTGATGTAGATGCCATCACTTTTCCTTTTATAGATGTACTGTTCCATCTGGAAGTCAAGATTGGTGCCACCTAAGTGGGTTCCTACTGCAAGGAACTTAAGGACATCCTCCTCCTTCATTTGCAGGACAGCAAGGGCTCCGGACATTGTGAAAGTTTCCCTTTAAGTTATGATGGGAATCCAGAACAACCCCATAAGGACCCCTCTGTGGGTAGCATAGAAAACTGTTTGGCTGTTTCTCTTTCTTTCTGTTTTTTGGTTTTTTTTTTTTTTTTTTGAGACAGGCTGTCGCCTTTTTTTTTTTTTCTGTCGCCTAGGCTGGAGTGCAGTGGCACAATCTCGGCTCACTGCAACCTCTGCCTCCTAGGCTCAAGCAGTCCTCCCACCTCAGCCTCCCAAGTAGCTGGGATTACAGGCGTTCATCTCTACACCTCGGTAATTTTTGTGTTTTTAGTAGAGACGGGGTTTCACCATGTTGGTCAGGCTGGTCTCGAATTCCTGACCTCAGTTGATCGGCCCACCTCGGCCTCCCAAAGTGTTGGGATTACAGGCGTGAGCCACTGCATCCAGCCACAATTCACTTTTAATCTCTGAACCTCAGTAATTGGGAATAAATCCTATTCAAGATACCTTCTCAGAAGTGGGAAGGAAGACGAATAGGGAGATGGATGTAAATGTTCTTCATAAACTGTAAAGTGCTTAAAAGGAAGGTCTCACCGGCATTCATTACTTCCCTTGCTGATGCATCAGTAAAGATGTCAGTGGTGTGCTGTTCTAGTGAAAACAGGTGGCAGTCCTCACATTACCACACTATCTGACAGCAGGAAGCTCCCTCCTGCAGACCTACCTCATTGAGTGAACATCATTCTTCACATCCACAGCAGAGAGAAAAGAAGAAAGCATGCGTCAGAGTGTTGGGCGAGCTTTTAGGAGAGGAGTTAGACACTTCCAGTGGTTTGGTATGGAGATGGGGTAACAGAGCTTGATGACTGGAATGCATTCTTAGTCTTCCTTGCAAGAAACAAGAGATCTGGGTTCCTGGTTTTTCCATTTTATGTGGGGTAGTTATTTTAACTTCTCTGGGCCTTGATTTCCATTTTTAAAAACAGATCTCATGCCAGGCACAGTGGCTCACACCTGTAATCCCAGCACTTTTGGCGGCGGAGGCGAGTGAATCATTTGAGGTCAGGAATTTAAGACCAACCTGGCCAACATGGTGAAACCCTGTCTCTATGAAAAATACAAAAATTAGCCAGGCATGGTGGTGCGCACCTGTAATCCCAGGTACTCAGGAGGCTGAGGCAAGAGAATTGCTTGAACCTGGGAGGCGGAGGTTGCAGTGACCTGAGATCATGACACTGCACTCCAGGCTGGGCGACAGAACAAGACTCCATCTCAAAATAAGTAAATAAATAAAAATAGAAATAGAAAATAAATCTCAGGCAGCCCGGCACAGTGGCTCACGCCTGTAATCCCAGCACTTTGGGAGACTGAGGTGGGTGGATCATGAGGTCAGGAGTTCAAGACCAGCCTGGCCAAGATGGTGAAACCCCGTCTCTACTAAAAATGCAAAAAAAATTAGCTGGGTGTGGTGGCGGGCATCTGTAATCCCAGCTACTTGGGAGGCTGATGCAGAGAATTGCTTGAACCCGGGAGGCGGATGTTGCAGTGAGCCGAGATCATGCCACTGCACTCCCCCAGCCTGGGCGACAGAGCAAGCCTGTCTCAAAAAAAAAAAAGAAAATAGATCTCAGGCATTCCACATTCTCAAATGTGATTTCTAGTCTAAAAGCATAGGTTCACCAGGCACGGTGGCTCATGCCTGTAATCCCAGCACTTTGGGTGGCCAAGGCAGGTGGATCATCTGAGGCTAGGAGTTCAAGACCAGCCTGGCCAACATGGTGAAATGCTGTCTCTACTCAAAGTACAAAAATTAACCATACGTGGTGGCCACGCCTATAATCCCAGCTACTTGGGAGGCTGAGGCAGGACAATTGCTTGAACCCAGGAGGCAGAGGTTGCAGTGAACTGAGGGCGCCACTGTATTCCATCCTGGGCGACAAATCGAGACTCCATCTGTAAATAAATAAATAAATAGGTCCCACAGTGAAAACTGGTTGCTATTTGCCCACAAACCTCTTCCAATTTTTCTTGTTGATGTGCCACTCCAGCATGGCACCTTGAAACAGAGCTAGCCAGAAAACACCGGGGACATCAGAGCATTCTGCAGCTGTGAGCAGAAATGTACATGGAGATGCACATGGACACATGGCAGAGCTAACCTGGTCTTGGTTTTCTTTCCTGAAGGAGAGCAGAATGACTGAATATCCCTAAACTTCTCTTTGGCAGACAGTCAATGGGGATTTTTCCACTAAAGTGGGAACTCACAAAGACTCCATATGTTTGAAAGAGCTGCAGACCTTGAATTCCATTTTGTCAATAAATTTTGGTTATGGTTTCAAGTAGCTAAAATATTCCTTTCACCAACTTGGCCTTTCACCTGTATTAGCACACCCTCTGAACAGTTCTGTCTGCACAGTAGGTAGTACTATCCTCATTCTATAGATGAGGAACTAGGGTTCAGAGTGGGTAACTTGCCAAATGTCAGAGTTAGATGGTTAGTGCTGGACCCTGGATTTTTTTTTTTATTTTTTTGACAGTCTTGCTCTGTTGCCCAGGCTGGAGTGCAGTGGCATGATCTCGGCTCACTGCAACCTCCACCTCCTGAGTTCAAGCGATTCTCCTGCCTCAGCCTCCTGAGTAGCTGGGATTACAGGCACACGCCCAGCTGATTTTTTTTTTTTAGACAGAGTCTTGCTCTGTTGCCCAAGCTGGAGTGCAGTGGCATGATCTTGGCTCACCACAACCTCTGCCTCCCGATTCAAGTGATTCTCCTGCCTCAGCCTCCTGAGTAGCTGGGACTATAGGTGTGCACCACCGTGCCTGGCTAATTTTTGTATTTTTAGTAGAGATGGGGTTTCACTATGTTGGCCAGGCTGGTCTCGAACTCCTGACCTCGTGATCTGCCCCCTTGGCCTCCCATAGTGCTGGGATTACAGGCATGAGCCACTACACCCAGCCTGGAGCTTGGATTTTACCCCAAGTATGTTTGATCTCTTCCCACTAAGCTACCATAGCTCTATACTCCAGGAGCTCCTGTTTCTAACCTGCGCTGTTTTCTCTATTTCCTAGGACACAGAGACAGTTTCAGAGACTGGAGTTCTTTGAAACAGACATAAGAGAGCAAGCCACCTCTCTATTTTCAGGAAAGATACAGAGAACCTATGGTTATGAACTAAAACAAAGATAATGTAGATTCTGAATATGTCTAGAGACATTGTTCATTTATAGTCAGGAATAGCTTTACCCTTGACAGAGAACTTTGTGCCAGCTGCTGGGTGCTGAGCACTTTTATTTACATTATATTATGTATTCCCCACCACAATTACAACATACATCTTTTTTTTTTTTGAGACGGATCCGGCTCTGTCACCCAGGCTGGAGTGCAGTGGCACTATCTCGGCTCACTGCAACCTCCGCCTCCCAGATTCAAACAATTCTCCTGCCTCAGCCTCCTGAGTAGCAGGGATTACAGGCGCCCACCACCACGCCTAATTTTTGTATTTTTAGTAGAGACGGGGGGGGGGGGGGGGTTCACTATATAGGCCAGGCTGGTCTCGAACTCCTGACCTCGTGATCCGCCCGCCTCGGCCTCCCAAAGTGCTGGACTTATAGGCGTGAACCACCGCGCCCAGCCTATGATAGAAATCTTATTAGCTCCATGGTTACAAACAGACAACCCTGAGGCCTGGAGGAAAGTAACTTCAGAACAGATACTCTCCTGGCTGAACTTTTTATTTATTGCACTTTTGGCAGTCGTCCCTAGTTGTCTTTTTGTTTGATCTCTCTCTAGTTAAGACTTGCTCCTGGAGGCTAAGGGTGGTGGTGTCTGGCTCAGCATAGCACCCGCCATAATTACAAATGGCAATTATGGAATGAATCAGCTGTTTAAAGCACCAAATCTTGAGCTGGCCCGAAGACTGCGCAGGAGGATTGCATGCTCAACTCTCCCTTTGAGAAACTGTTAACAATCGTTGTAACTGGAAATGTAACTGTTATGCCCTCCCCTCCTTTTATTTATTTTTTTTTTTTTGAGAGGGAGTTTTTGCGCTGTTGCCCAAGCTGAAGTGTGGTGGCGCCCGGCCCTGTTAGCCCCTTATAGAGTAGATCAGCTGCCGCAGGAATCTAGGTTCCCCAAATGGACGCCCGAACCCGGCATTGCGCAAATCGTTTCCAAGTAGCCCCGGCTTATTTATCCCGTCCGGGAGGGAGGGACCCAGGGAAGGCCCAGCCCACTTGGTTCCCGAGAAATGCACAGCCTGGCGTCCACTCCCGGTCTAGGAGACCCATCCACGGCCAGCCCAGGAAGGCAGCGCCGGGCCCTGGGGGCGGAGCAGGGAAGAGGGTGCGGTTGGCCTGGACGCTCTTCCGGGTCCTGGGAGGAGGGCCCGGGCCTAAGCCCCGCCCCTCCGGGGCGGAGTCACGGCTCGCGACTGGCCTAAGTCGCTGCAGGTAATGAGGTCCCGGGCTGGAGGGTAGGGGCGAGGGTCCCCGCATACCGAGTCTATCACAGTCTCGGGCAGCGGTCTGAATCTTTTAGGGGAGTGGGCCCAAGCCGGGTGCAAAGAACGGGGAAGGGCCTTCCCTGGCTCCGTCCCGGCCACTTTGACCGAATCAGCCTGTTCTTTCCCGACCCCGTCTCCTATCCCGTAGAACTGCCACGTGGGGATGAGATTTGCTGGGCGGGTAGCGGCGGCGGCTGCTGCGGGAGGTCCCGCCCACGTGAAGCCAGCCTAACTGAGCTCTGGACTTTGGGGACAGCTGTCAGTGGCCTAGGCCGCAGGTGAGATTTATCCATTCATCTCTCAATCTATTTTCTTTCTTCATTCACTAGCCACTCCCCGACTTCTACTCTATGCCAGGTCCATTGGTAGGTACTCGGAATGGATCTGACAGGCCCAGCCCTCTAGGAACTTAGTCCAGTGGAATTTAACCTAGAATCTAGTCTAGAAGCCTTAAATAGATAAACATTCCAAATGATTCCTGCAATGGTGGTGGCTAATACCTTCAGAGCCCAGTGGGTGTGAGAAGGAAGTAACTTGGAAGTGGGTGGAAGAGAAAAGGGCAAATCAGGGAAGGTTTCACCAGGGAAGGGACTTTTGAACTGGGCTTTGAAGGTTAACTAGGAGTTTGCAAATTTCCCAGAAGGGAAGCTATATTACAAATAGGGGAAGCAGAACAGGCTGCAAAATTATGAAAAGGCCTGCCATATTACAAGAACAGCAAAAAAACCAATAATGCAAGAGATTGTGGAGGTGAGTTCACAGGAAAAAAGCTCGACAGCAGAAGGCCTTACTTTCTGTGCTATGTTGAGGCCAAGATTTATCCTAGAGCTCAGTATTTGTCAGCTTCTTTAAATATTTTGTCCTTTGAGCGGAGAGCAGTGGCTCATGCCTGTAATCCCAGCTTTTTAGAAGGCTGAGGTGGGAGAATTGCCTGAGGCTAGGAGTTCGAGACCAGCCTGGACAACAAAGCGAAACCTCCATTTCTATTTTTTTTCTTTTTTTTGAGATGGAGTCTTGCTCTGTCGCCAGGCTGGAGTGCAAGTGGCACAATTTCGGCTCACTGCAACCTCCGCCTCTTGGGTTCAAGCAATTCTCACGCCTCAGCCTCCTGAGTAGCTGGGGCTACAGGTGTGTGCCACAACGCCCAGCTAATTTTTTTTTGTATTTTTAGTAAAGATGGGGTTTCACCATGTTAGCCAGGATGGTATCGATTTCCTGACCTCATGATCCGCCCGCCTCGGCCTCCCAAAGTGCTGGGATTACAGGCATGAGCCACCGCTCCTGGCCCCGTTTCTATTTTTAATTAAAAAATAAATAAATGGCCGGGCTCAGTGGCTCACGCCTGTAATCCCAGCACTTTGGGAGGCCGAGGCGAGCCAAGTTCAAGATCAGCCTGGTGAACATAGTGAAACCCCGTCGCTACGAAAAATACAAAAAAAATTAGCCGGGTGTGGTGGCACTTGCCTATAGTCCCAGCTTACTCTGGAGGCTGAGGCAGGAGAATAGCTTGAACCCGGGAGGGGGAGGTTGCAGTGAGCCGAGATCCTGCCACTGCACTCCAGCCTGGGTGACAGAGTGAGACTCCATCTCAATAAATCAATCAATAAATAAAGCTGCTGCCCTGGCGCAGTGACTCACGCCTGTAATCCGAGCACTTTTGGAGGCCAAGACGGGCAGATCATTTGAGGTCAGGAGTTTGAGACCAGGTTGACCAACATGATGAAACCCCGTATCTGCTAAAAATACAAAAATTAGCCAGGCATTGTGGCGGGCGCCTGTAATCTGAGCTACTCGGGAGGCTAAGGCAGGAGAATTGCTGGAACACAAGAGGCGGAGGTTACAGTGAGCCAAGATTGTGCCACTGCGCTCCAGCCTGGGTGACAGAGTGAGACTCCATCTCAGAAAAAATAAAAATAAAAAATAAAGCCAGGCGTGGTGGCTCATGCCTGTAATCCCAGCACTTTGGGAGGCTGAGGCGGGCAAATCACCTGAGGTCAGGAGTTAGTGACCAGCCTGGCCAGCATGGTGAAACCCCGTCTCTACTAGAAAAGCTAGAAAAATGAGCTGGGCGTGGGTGGGCACCTGTAATCTCAGCTACTCAGGAGGCTGAGAAAGGAGAATCATTTAAACCTGGGAGGGGAAGGTTGCAGTGAGTGGAGATCGCACCACTGCACTCCAACCTGTGCAACAGAGTGAGATTCTATCTAAAAATAATAATAATAATAAAGATAAATACATAGGCCAGGCCGGTGGCTCACACCTGTAATCCCAGCACTTTGGGAGGCCAAGGCGGGTGGATCAGCTGAGGTCAGGAGTTTGAGACCAGCCTGACCAACATGGTGAAACTCCATCTCTACTAAAAATACAAAAATTAGCTGGGCGTAGTGGCACATGCCTGTAATCCAAGCTACTCGGGAGACTGAGGGAGGAGAATCGCTTGAACCTGGGAGGCAGAGGTTGCCATGAGCCGAGATCGTGCCATTGCACTCCAGCCTGGGCAACGAGAGCGAAACTCCATCTCAGATAAATAAATAAATAAATAATAAAAATAAAGATGAAAAGTTGGTGGTGCTTATTCAAATCAATCAGGCCTAGAAATTAGTACATTCAACAGGAAAGGTTTAAAAAGGAGGTTGAATTGATTAAGATGATAATCATAAGTGTCTAAAAAGTGCCTTTCTTTCTTATGCATAGGGCACCATGAAGCAGCTGCCAGTCTTGGAACCTGGAGACAAGCCCAGGAAAGCAACATGGTCTGTAAGGAAGGATCCAGACACAGAAAAGCATGAGTTTTTGTTTCATTTATAAGTAGTTTACTAACATATTTGATCATCAGCAAAAAAGGGTAGAGATGAAACTGTCTGCAGTTTCTGGTAATTAGACTCAAACTGTCTGAGAAGGTCTTCAGAGGAAAGATAGGGGGGCAGTAATTATCACAGAGCAGATGTTAATTTTATTAAAATCCATTTACCAGAAAGAGTAAGGCACTGACCATCTGGCATCCTCAGCTCCAATGCTGTGTCTTCCCCCGAGCTCTGACTCATTTTTAAGATTTTTAGGATATTAGATTTGGATTAAACTGGCTTCACTATTTCTTGGCTGTTTGTTCAAATAACCCTTTATTCAACAACCAACATTGGCCTGATGGGGGCAGCTGCTCTGTGGGTGCTGGAGGTAGAATTGTAAATAGTCTCTGTGTACTGGGTACTACAGACTAAGCAGGTGATGGTGATAAAATGTGATCTGCTCTGAGTCAGGGCCCACAGAAGGTTGTAGAGAGGTGGCAGTTCTTCAACAGGACCTTGAAGGAGAGACTCCAGACTGGCTTCCACGCATCTGTCTTGCTCTGTACCCAGAATACAGCCAATCATGGCATTTCCTAGTTTAAAACCCTTTTGTGCCTCCCTGTTGGTGTTGGGATAAAAATCAGACTCTTGGGCTGGGCATGGTGGCTCATGCCTGTAATCCCAGCACTTTGGGAGGCCAAGGCGGGTGGCTCAGCATGGTGGCTCATGCTGTAATCCCAGCACTTTGGGAGGCCAAGGAGGTCAGGAGTTTGAGACCAGCCTGACCAATATGGTGAAACCCCATCTCTACTAAAAATACAAAAATTAGCTGGCATGGTGTTGTGCAACTGTAGTCCTAGCTACTAGGGAGGCTAAGACAGGAGAATTGCTTGAATCCGGGAGGCGGAGGTTGCAGTGAGCCGAGATCATGCCACTGTACTCCAGCATGGGCCACAGAGCAGGAATCCATTTCGAAAAAAAAAAAAAAAAGGCCGGGCGCGGTGGCTCACGCCTGTAATCCCAGCACTTTGGGAGGCCGAGGCGGGCGGATCACGAGGTCAGGAGATCGAGACCACTCTGGCTAACATGGTGAAACCCTGTCTCTACTAAAAATACAAAAAATTAGCCGGGCGTGGCGGTGGGCACCTGTAGTCCCAGCTACTCGGGGGGCTGAGGCACTCTAGCCTGGGCGACAGAGCGAGACTCCATCTCAAAAAAAAAAAAAAAAAAATCAGACTCCTGACCAGGCGCAATGGCTCATCTATAATCCTAGCACTTTGGGAGGCTGAGGTGGGTGGATCACTTGAAGCCAGGAGTTTGAGACCAGTCTGGCCAACATGGCAAAACCTCGTCTCTACTAAAAATACAAAAATTAGCCGGGAGTGGTGGTGCATGCCTGTAATCCCGGCCACTCAGGAGGCTGAGGCAGGACAATTGCTTGAACCTGGGAGGTGGAGGTTGCAGCAAGCCGAGATGGTGCCACTGCACTCCAGGCTGGGCAACAGAGGGAGACTCCGTCTCAAACAAACAAATTAGACTTCTTAAACTGGCCCAATGGTCCCTGCAAAATGTTTCTGCCTGTATTTCCAACCTCAAATCCCATGACTTGTTCCTTTGTTCTCTTTCTCTTCTTTATTGTGCCCTGTGCACTGTTCCACTCAGGAGCTGTTCATGCTGGTCTCTTTGCCTGGACTGCCCTTTCCCTCCACTTTTTGTCCCTCTCTTTTCCCAGCTTATTTTATTTTAGAGACAAGGTCTTCCTCTGTGGCACCCAGGCTGGAATGCAGTGGTAAAATTGTGGCTCTTTATAGCCTCGACCTCCTGGCCTCAAGTAACCTTCCCGTCTCCATCTCCCAAGTAACTGGGACTGTTGGTGTGTACTACCATGCCCAGCTGATTTTTTCTTTTTTCTTTCTTTTTTTTTTTTTTAGAGACCCAGTCTTGCTATGTTGCCCAGGCTGGTCTCAAACTCCTGGGCTCAGGCGATCCTCCCACTCTAGCCTCCCAAAGTACTGAGATTACAGGTGTGAGCCACCACACCTGGCCTACCCAGCTAATTTCTACTCATACTTCAGGTCTCTCTCCAAATGGTGCTTCTTCAGGAAGCCTTCTCTCACCACCCTATCTCCCTGGCTCCTTACAGAGTGAGACCCTCCTAAGACATGCATGTCCTCATACTATATATTCTGTACTCCTTTCTACCACAATTGAAGTGAAACAGATAGTTGTGAAACTGTTGAATGTTTCTTTTCCCAACTAGTCTGTAAGGGCTATCAAGGCAGGGACTTTTTTTTGTTATATCCACCATCTCTGGATGGCTGTGTGCTTTTGGTAAATTACTTAACCTTTCTAAGCTTCAGTTCCTCCGTTGTAGAACTCAGATGATGGTAACAGCTGTCATCCTCAAGGGGTTTTTTTAGTTTTTGTTTTTGTCTTTGAGACGGAGTCTCACTCTGTCGCCAGGTTGGAGTGCAGTGGCACGATCTCGGCTCACTGCAACTTCCGCCTCCTGGGTTCAAGCGATCCTGCCTCAGCCTCCCAAGTAGCTGGGACTGTAGGTGTGGGCCACCACACCCAGGTAATTTTTGTATTTTTAGTAGAGACGGGGTTTCATCATGTTGCCCAGGATGGTCTCAATCTCTTGACCTCATGATCTGCCTGCCTCGGCCTCCCAATGTGCTGGAATTACAGGCGTGAGCCACTGCGCCTGGCCCTCAAAGGGGTTTTGTGTAGATTAAGTGACATCAGAATAGAGATCTGAATGGGAAACAGATTTGGCAACCACTGATGAATATATAGATGAGTGATAATTGAAGTTATCACTACAGATAACATTAATCAGGTAAGCAAATATAAAGTGAGGAAAAGAGAATCTTGAGAATGACTGAGAGTCAGGAGGTGGCTGGTAGGAAAGGAGTCGGAGAAGGAAGCAGAAAGGACAACCAGAAAGGTGAGTGCAGAACCAAAGGAAGGGATGTGGGAAAGACAGGCTGGGAGAAAGGCACAGGAAGTGGGGAGAGGTCAGGAGTCCCAAACACCAGAGAGGTCAAATAAGACAGGGCCCGAAAAACAGCTACAGAATTTTCTTTTCCAATCAGGAAGCTTCAAGTGTGTTTTCTCAGTCAGCATTCAGAATCACTGTGGAGAGTGGAATGGGCTGGGCGCGGTGGGCGCGTCCCTAGCACTTAGGGAGACCAGGGCAGAAGGATTGCTTGAGGCTGGGAGTTCAAGGCTGGACAACATAGTGAAACCCCATCTCTACTAAAAATACAAAAATTAGCCAGGCATGGTGGTGCGCGCCTGTAGTCCCAGCTACTCGGGAGGCTGAGGCAGGAGAATCACTTGAAGCCTGGAAGTGGAGGTTATGGTGAGTCAAGATTGCACCACTGCACTCCAGCCTGGGCAACAGAGCAAGACTCCGTCTCAAAAAAAAAAAAAAAAGAGAGAGAGAGAGATAGTGGAATGATCGAATCCTGTATGTGATTTTTCAGAGTGCTAGCTTTGGCTTCCATCAGATTGAGCTTTGGGGGTAATCTGGAAAAGCTCTGAAATCAATAAATTCTGGATAATTTTTTTGATGGAGAGGAATCACTGGCTAGTGGCAAGAGCCCCAGGGCTGTTGGTACCATGTGGTGGCACATAAAGCTCTCGCCACCATTTATTTAGTCCTTCCCTGCCCTGTTTTGACGTCTTGTCTTAGTCTTCACAATCATCTTTTGCAGTAAGAACTGTTGCTGTCCAGCCAGGCATGGTGGCTCATGCCTGTAATCCCAGCAATTTGGGAGGCCGAGGCGGGCGGATCACCTGAGGTGGGGAGTTCGAGACCAGCCTGACCAACATGGAGAAACCCCATCTCTACTAAAAATACAAAATTAGCTGGGCGTGGTGGCACATGCCTGTAATCCCAGCTGCTAGGGAGGCTGAGGCAGGAGAATCGCTTGAACCTGGGAGGCAGAGGTTGCAGTGAGCCGAGATCGCGCCATTGCACTCCAGCCTGGGCAACAAGAGCAAAACTCCATCTTAAAAAAAAAAAAAAGAACCATTGCTGTCCTCATTTCACAAACGAGTAAACTAAAGTTCAGAAAGGTTAAGTGACTTCCAAAAGGTCACACATCTAGGAAGTACCTGAGCTAGAATTTGAACCAGATCTGTCTGAATTCACACACCATGTTCACAGCCACCATCCTGTACCAAGACCCATCACTGAACATTTCTGGAGGCCAGTTTCCCTATCTACCAAATGGGGAAAAATAAGCCCAGTGCATTCCTACCAGATTACTGTGAAATGAAGACAGTGACAAAATTGAAAAGCCAAAGACTGTGTGCAAAGGGGAGGTACTATTATTAATCAGAGAAGTGCTGCTTTGTTAGGTACAATTTAAAGTGTCTGCATAAGGCCCTTCATTCTGGTGAATATTTCATGAGGAATGGAAAGAACACACTATTGCGTTTATTCTCTGCTCAGGCCTCCTGAATACATCCTTCCTTTGACAGGTACACCTTGACTCTCCCTGGAGACAGCCCCTGTGCTCGAGTTGGCCACAGCTGTTCATATTTACCCCCAGTTGGTAATGCCAAGAGAGGGAAGGTCTTCATTGTTGGGGGAGCAAATCCAAACAGAAGCTTCTCAGACGTGCATGCCATGGATCTGGGTAAGACCAGCAGCTGTGGAGTACATGCCCTGTGGCCAGAGAACAGGGCTGTGTGCTGCTAGCCATGAGCAGGGCATTCCTAAAAACACCAGCAGGGTTTTCCTATAAGAAAAAATGGCCAGGGCCAGGTGCGGTGGCTCATGCCTCTAATCCCAGCACTTTGGGAGGCCAAAGTGGGTGGATCACCTGAGGTTAGAGTTCGAGACCAGCCTGACCAATATGATGAAACCCCGTCTCTACTAAAAATACAAAAAAATTAGCCGGGTGTGGTGGTGGGCACCTGTAGTCCCAGCTACTCGGGAGGCTGAGACAGGAGAATTACTTGAACTGGGGAGATGGAAGTTACAGTAAGCCAAGATCATGCCACTGCACTCCAGCCTGGGCGACAGAGCAAGACTCCGTCTCAAAAAAAAAAAGAAAAAAGAAAAAGTGAGCATCACTGACAGATCCTAATGTTTCTTAGCAGGCCCCTGGCACACATTCATCTGACCAGTACCTCGTTGTTTAGGGGGAGAGAACCCTTATGGAGCCCTGGTTGTCCAGCCATTTATTCATCAAATATTTCTGTAGGATACATTGATGACTCCCACCACTCATTCTATTCACATATCCAATATATCACCAAGCTCTATGTATCTCTTATTTTTGTTTTTTTGTTTTGTTTTGTTTTTTTGAGATGGAGTTTCGCTCTTATTGCCCAGGCTGGAGTGCAATGGCGCGATCTTCACTCACTGCAACCTCTGCCTCCCAGGTTCAAGTGATTCTCCTGCCTCAGCCTCCCCAAGTACTTGGGATTACAGGCATGCGCCACCATGCCCAGCTAATTTTTTTTTTTTTTTAGACGGAGTCTCACTCTGTCGCCAAGGCTGGAGTACAGTGGCGCAACCTTGGCTGACCGCAACGTGTGCCTTCCGGGTTCAAGCGATTCTCCTGCCTCAGCCTCCTGAGAAGCTGGGATTACAGGCGCCCACCACTACGCCCAGCTAATCTTTTGTATTTTTAGTAGAGACTGGGTTTCACCATGATAGCCAGGATGGTCTCGAACTCCAGACCTCGTGATTCGCCCTCCCCGGCCTCCCAAAGTGCTGGGATTACAGGTGTGAGCCACCACGCCCAACCTGCATGTCTCTTATCTTTATCCATGTCTGTCCATTTCCACTACTACTACTGTAGTCCAAGCCACTGTTATCTCTCAACTAGACTTACAATAGCCTCCTCACCGGCCTCCCTGCTTCCAAGTTTACCCACTATACAGTGCATTTTCTGTACCTAGCCAGTGAATATCATCTAAAATGCGAATCTGACCACCATGTCACTCCCTATTTCAGACCTTTCTCAACCTCCCTTCTTTTTTTTTTTTTTTGAGACCAAGTCTTGCTCTGTTGCCCAGGCTGGAGTGCAGTGGCGCCACAAACTCGGCTTACTGCAACCTCTGCCTCCTGGGTTCAAGCAATTCTCCTGCCTCAGCCTCCTGAATAGCTGGGACTACAGGTGTGCGCCACCACGCCCAGCTAATTTTTGTATTTTTAGTAGAGATGGGGTTTCACCATGTTGATCAGGCTGGTCTTCAAATCCTGACCTCGTGATCCTCCCACCTCGGCCTCCCAAAGTGCTGGAATTACGCATGTGAGCCACCGCACCAGCCTTTTTTTTTTTTGAGGCAGTGTGTCACTCTGTCACCCAGGCTGGAGTGCAGTGGCACAATCTTGGCTCACTGCAACCTCTGCCTCCCGGGTTCAAGCGATTCTCCTGCCTCAGCCTCCTGAATAGCTGGGATTACAGGTGCGTGCCACCAGCCTGGCTAATTTTTGTATTTTTAGTAGAGATGGGGTTTCACCATGTTGGCCAGGCTGGTCTCAAACTTCTGACCTCAAGTGATCTGCCTGCGTCAGTCTCCCAAAGTGCTGGAATTACAGGCGTGAGCCACCGAGCCTGGCCCCAACCTCATTTCTTGGCTCTCTCCAACCCACATTTGCTGCACTGGATACCCTTCAGTTCCTTGAACACAGCTTGAGCTCTCTGGCCTCCACACCTTTGCACACACAGATCCCGCTGCTGGGAATGTTTTTCCCTTTTCTTATCATCTGGCTACTCTGTATCTTTCAGATTTCAGATTAAATGTCACTTCTACCAGGAACCTTTCCTGTTACCTCTGGACTCGTTCAGGCACTACATGACTCTGTATGTCCGTAGTCTCATGTGCTCTTCCATCCTGTCTGCCTTCACAGCCCTATCACATGTGATTGTTTCTTGTCTGTCTGCCCCACAAGAACATAAGCTCCTTAGAAACACACAGCATATTTTCCTCATCATTGTATTCCAGACACTACCACAGGGCTTAGTACAGAGTGGGTGCTCTATAAGTATTTAAATGAATGAATGAATGAACCTGCTAATAAGAAACAACTGGGGCCAGGCACAGTGGGAGGCCTGTAATCCCAGCACTTTGGGAGGCTGAGGTGGGCGGATCACGAGGTCAAGAGATCGAGACCATTCTGGCTAACACGGTGAAACCCTGTCTCTACTAAAAATACAAAAAATTAGCCGGGCGTGGTGGCGGGCACCTATAGTCCCAGCTACTCGGGGAGGCTGAGGCAGGAGAATCGTGTGAATCCGGGAGGCAGAGCTTGCAGTGAGCCGAGATCGTGCCACTGCGCTCCAGCCTGGGCAACAGAGCGAGTCTCCATCTCAAAAGAAAAAAAAAAAAAAGGAAATGATTATTAGCTGGGCGTGGTGACTCACGCCTGTAATCCCAGCACTTTGGGAGGCCGAGGCAGGCAGATCACGAGGTCAGGAGGTCAAGACCATCCTGGCCAACATGGTGAAACCCTGTCTGTACTAAAAATGCAAAAAAAAATTAGCTGGGCGTGATGGCTTGTGCCCATAGTCCCAGCTGAGGCAGGAGAATTGCTTGCATCTGGGAGGCAGAGGTTGCAGTGAGCCAAGATTACGCCACTGCACTCCAGTCTGGCAATGGAGCAAGATTCCATCTCAAAAAAAAAAAAAGAAAAGAAAAAGAAAGAAACGATTATTCTTTGCTCTACACAAGGGCAGATGTTGAACAATGGTGGCCCACTTACGTATTTTGTTAGGTCCATGTAATGTTTCCATATTGTTTTAATCTTAAGTTTTTTTTTTTTTTTGAAATGGAGTCTCAAACTGTCACCCAGGCTGGAGTGCAGTGGCACGATCTTGGCTCACTGCAACCTCTGCCTCCTGGATTAAAGTGATTCTCCTGGGCCGGGCACAGTGGCTCACCATGCTGTAATCCCAGCACTTTGGGAGGCCGAGGCGGGCGGATCACGAGGTCAGGAGATCGAGACTATCCTGGCTAACATGGTGAAAACCCATCTCTACTAAAAATACAAAAAAAAATTAGCCAGGCGTGGTGGCGGGCGCCTGTAGTCCCAGCTACTCGGGAGGCTGAGGCAGGAGAATGGCATGAACCTGGGAGGCAGAGCTTGCAGTGAGCCGAGATCGTGCCACTGCACTCCAGCCTGGGTGATAGGGCGAGACGCTGTCTCAAAAAAAAAAAAAAAAGTGATTCTCCTGCCTCATACTCCCAAGTAGCTGGAACTACAGGCACGTGCCACCATGCCCAGCTAATTTTTGTATTTTTAGTAGAGATGGGGTTTCACCATGTTGGCCAGGCAGGTCTTGAACTCCTGACCTCAAGTGATCCACCCACCTTGGCCTCCCCAAGTGCTGGGATTACATGCGTGAGCTACCACGCCCAGCCTAATCTTAAATTGTTTACCAACCAATTATGCAGAAATCTACATATAAAAATTTAAATGGTTTGGCTTCTCTTGATAATGTTCGAAAATCTATTGTCGGTAGGCCTGCCTGTCTACATGACAACAATTATTTGGAACTGAGCTGCCACCTATCAAGAGGGCTCTTATTCTCCAGTTTGCCACAGTTTTTGTTACTCCTGCCTAGGCATTTGAATTTCTACTCCCTGCACTAAAAAATCAAAGGAAGGCTGGACGAGGTGTAATCCCCGAGCACCTTGGGAGGCCAAGGCGGGCGGATCACTTGAGGTCAGGAGTTCGAGGCCAGCCTGGCCAACATGGTGAAACTCCCCATCTCTACTAAAAATACAAAAATTAGCCAGGCATGGTAGCGCACGCATTTAATCCCAGCTACTTGGGAGGTTGAGGCAGGAGAATCGCTTGAACCTGGGAGGCAGAGGTTGCAGTGAGCCAAGATCGCGCCAGTGTGCTTCCAGCCTGGGCAACAGAGCAAGACTCCATCTCAAAAAAAAAAAAAAAATTCAAAGGTAAATTAAATCACTTCTAGCCCTCAATTACATTAAATTAGCTCAAGTTACATCTTTATTGCAACCTATTAATAGCTTTGTGACCCTGGCTACACCATCTCAACCATCTGGACCTCAGTGCTCTATAAAGTAGGGATAATAACTTGCTTCAGATCTAACAAGATAATGCCTGTAAAGGTCTTGTGTAATTGGTTAACCAAGCAAAATAACTATTAATAATAAAGGTTAGGTATTTTTTTTTTTTTTTTTGAGACGGAGTCTTACTCTGTCACCCAGGCTGGAGCGCGATCTCAGCTCACTGCAAGCTCTGCCTCCTGGGTTCATGCCATTCTCCTGCCTCAGCCTCCCAAGCAGCTGGGACTACAGGCGCCTGCCACCGCGCCCAGCTAATTTTTTGTGTTTTTAGTAGAGACAGTGTTTCACTATGTTAGCCAGGATGGTCTCGATCTCCTGACCTCATGATCCGCCTGCCTCGGCCTCCCAAAGTGCTGGGATTACAAGCGTGAGCCACCGCGCCCAACCAAGGTTAGGTATTACTATTCTGTGAACTTGTCTTAGCCAGCCATCATTTATTCGCAAGTAACAGAATCTCACTTAAACCAGAGGAAAAAGGAATTTATTTAGTCAGATACAGGCATGTTTCTTTCTTTCTTTTTTTTTTTTGAGACAGAGTCTTGCTGTGTTCCCAGACTGGAGTACAGTGGCATAATCTCGGCTCGCTGCAACCTCCGCTTGGTTTACCAAGTAAAATAACCCCGGGTTCAAGCGATTCCCCTGCCTCAGCCTCCCGAGTAGCTGGGACTACAGGCGCATGCCACTATGCTTGGCTAATTTTTTGTATTTTAGTAGAGACGAGGTTTCACCATGTTGGCCAGGATGGTTTCGATCTCCTGACCTCGTGATCCGCCCACCTGAGCCTCCCAAAGTGCTCGGATTACAGGCGTGAGCCACTGCACCCGGCCAACACAGGCGTGTTTGAAAGAATTCAAGGACAGGAAGTAGAGCCCAGCATCATGAGAAAGTGGAAGCACTTGATCTGGTTGGCTCATTCTGGTTTCATTGGCTACCTTCAACCCAATCAGCTAAAGCTACAAAGTCAAAGTGTAGTACAAATATGTCATCTGGGATCTATCCTTGTGGTTGACAAAGTGGGGACAGTTGGCATAGAACGGGGTCTATGGACTAGGCAGACAGCCCCTTAAGTATCTATTATAGAATTTTCTGGAGGTTGACAACATGCCCTTTAAGTGATTCAGTGGTTTTCATTTATGTTTATGGCCCTCTTCTCATGACCCTCCCCAGTGTGCCAACCAATATAACAATTGGCAGCCCCAATCTAGGAACTGGGTGAAATGTTTTCCAGGAAAACACCAGTGGGACTTAGTTACCTGCAAGGGCCTCTTGCCCCGGTATGAACATGCTAGCTTCATTCCCTCCTGCACACCTGACCGTATCTGGGTATTTGGAGGTGCCAACCAATCAGGAAATCGAAATTGTCTACAAGTCCTGAATCCTGGTAAGTAGCCAAAGGTTATTTTATTTACGTACATACAAATAAACGTTCATGCATGTATATATATATGCACACACATATATATATATAAATCCAATTATAATTCCAGTACATTTGGATTATACTAATTACCATTTAACTTTGCTGACATAGAAAATAGGAATTTTAACTTGTAGCATAATCTGAAAACAACAGAATAAAAACAATTGTTGGTAACACATACAATTTTTAACTTGTTAAATGCCAAAGCTGGAAGGGACTTCAGAGAATAGCTATGTCAAGTGGGCAATTCAGGTTTATCAAGGGGAAAGTGACTTTCCTAAAGTCACAAGAGGCCGGGCGTGGTGGCCCATGCCTGTAATCCCAGTACTTTGGGAGGCCGAGGAAGGCGGATCACTTGAGGTCAGGAGTTTGAGATCAGCCTGGCCAGCATGGTGAAACCCCATCTCTATTAAAAATACAAAAATTAGCTGGGCGTAGTGGTGGGCGCCTATAATCCCAGCTATTCAGGAGGCTGAGGTAGGAGAATCGCTTGAACCCGGGAGGCGGAGATTGCAGTGAGCTGGGATCATGCCACTGCACTCCAGCCTGGGCGACAGTGAGACTCTGTCTCAAAAAAAAAAAAGAAAGAAAAAAAAAAAAACTAAAAAAAAAATAAAGTCACAAGAGAGTCAGTGACTGAGCCAGGCTTAGAACCCAAGTCACCTAGATTAGTGGTCCTCCAGTAAAGGAGATTGTGCCCCTGTGGGACATTTGGCCATATCTGGAAACATTCTGGGTTATCACAACTGGGGGTAGGATGGGCTACTGGCTTCTAGGGGGTAGAGGCCAGATATGCTGTATATATATGCTGTCGTGCCTAAGACAGCCACCACAGGGAAGAATTATCTGGTCTAAAATGTCAGTAGTGCCGAAGTTAAGAAACACTGACCTGGATCCTCCTAGTATGTTTCTTTTAGCCAAAAGTACGAAGTTCCTAACTTGTCTCACTGGCAAGATATTTTGTTTGTTTGTTTTGTTTGTTTGTTTTTGTTTTTCATATCTTGCTGTTTCCATCACTGACAGTTTTATCACAGAGGAAGCAGTTTGGGAACATCACTACTGAGAGGAGGTTGCTAAACCACCTGTGGGGAAGTGGACTTGTCTTTTTGCCTTTTGTTTGTTTTTGTTTTTCTCTTTACAAATATTATTTATGTTCATTGTAAAACACTTGAAAAGTACAAATAAGTGGAAAAAGTCATCCACAATCCTATTATATTAAGGCTGTTAACAATTTTCTGTCTTTTTTGTGTGTGTGTGACGGAGTTTCACTCTTGTTGCACAGGCTGGAGTGCAATGGTGTGATCTGGGCTCACCACAGCTTCTGCCTCCCGGATTCAAGCGATTCTCCTGCCTCAGCCTCCCAAGTAGCTGGGATTACAGGCATGCACCACAATGCCTGGCTAATTTTGTATTTTTAGCAGAGATGGGGTTTCTCAATGTTAGCCAGGCTGGTCTCGAATTCTTGATCTCAAGTGATCCGCCCACCTCAGCCTCCCAAAATGCTGGGATTACAGGCGTCAGCCAATGTGCCCGGCCCAGCTTTCTGTCTTTTTCCCGTCTTTTCTCTGTTTTTACAAGCCTGAGATCATACTAAATTTACATGTTCATAACTTTTTCCTTTTAATTTCATAATCCCAGGAGGAATAGGTGGTTTTTTTTTTTTTTGGCTTCAGCAAAATAATTGATTTGTTATTAATAACAATGCTTTGTTAATATAATATCATTTGTTTGTTTTGTTTTGGGTTTTTTTGTTGTTAACTTTTTTTTTTTCGAGGCAGGGTCTCACTCTGTTGCCCAGGCTGGGATGCAGTGGTATGATCACAGCTCACTGCAGCCTCGATCACCCAGGCTCAGGTGAACCTCCTACCTCAGCCTCCCAGGTAGCTGGGACTACAGGTGCTTGCCACCATGCCTAGCTAATTTGTTTGTATTTTTTGTAGAGACAGAGTTTTGCCATGTTGCCCAAGGTGGTCTCAAACTCCTGGGCTCAAGCAATTTGCCTGCCTCGGCCTCCCAAAGTGTTGGGATTACAGACATGAGCCACTGCACCTGGCCAACATCATTTTTAATGGCTGTATCATACTCCATTATATATAAAATACTCCATAATATCATAATTTCTCCATTTATGAACATTTAGTTCTTTTCAGGTTTTTACCATTATAATTAACAAAGCAGTGAACATCTTCATTCAGAAGTGATAGACTGTATTTCAAATTATTTTCTTAGGGTTCCTGCCAAGAAATAAAAAGACTAGGTAAAATACTGTGAACCTTTTCAAAGTTTTGATGCATACTACCAAATTGCTCTCCAGAAAGATTTTTCCAGTTTATCCTCTCTCCAATGGTGTTTAACAGTGTTTCTTTCATTACTGACCAGCACTGAATTTATCAGTTTTAAACACTGCTAATTTGATAGGCAAAAAAACTTGTTCATAGTTTAAATATGCATTCTGGGCCAGCGCGGTGGCTCACACCTGTAATCGCAGCACTTTGGGAGGCTGAGGTGTGCAGATCACCTGAGGTCAGGAGTTCGAGAGCAGCCTGGCCAACATGGTGAAACCCTGTCACTATAAAAATACAAAAATTAGCCAGGCATGGTGGTGTATGCCTGTAGTCCCAGCTTCTGAGGAGGATGGGGCAGGAAAATCGCTTGAACTCAGGAAGCAGAGGTTGCATTGTGCCGAGATCATGCCACAGCCTGAGCAATGAGTGAGACTCCCTCTCAAAAAAGCATTTTTTGACCTGGACATTTTTCACGTGTCAGCCAACTCTCGCTCAGTTCCCTCTATCAACAATATATTTGGGGTGTTGCCCACCTACTACATTTGTTGAGTATTGCCCGATAAAAAAAATATATATAAAAAATATATATTTGTACAATAGTTGGTCAGAGTTCAGGAACTAGGACCAAATTTTGTGTCAAGTATTTAAATTCCTTCAGCACATTTAGACAGTATGTTATCTTTTAATTTGATTTATTTGTTTGGGTATTTATTTCCCATCTTCCCTCCTCTTCCCTGCCCTCCCTCTATGGAACATAAGTGCTTTGAAGGGAAGAGTTTGTTAATTGTTGAATACTCAGGGTACAGAACACTGTCAGAAATAAAGTAGACACGGCCGGGCGTGGTGGCTCATGCCTGTAATCCCAACACTTTGGGAGGACAAGGAGGGCAGATCACAAGGTCAGGAGTTCCAGACCAGCCTAGCCAACATACTGAAACCCCGTCTCTACTAAAAATACAAAAAAAAAATTAGCTGGGCTTGGTGGCAGGTGCCTGTAGTCCCAACTACAGGCTGGGCTTACAGGGAGGCTGAGGCAGGAGAATCGCTTGAACCTGGGAGGTGGAGGTTGCAGTGAGCCAAGATTGCGCCACTGCACTCCAGCCTGGGTGACAGAGTGAGACTCCGTCTCAAAAAAAAAAAAAAAAAAGGAAGAAGAAGAAAGAGATGGAGTAGACACTTGGCAGACCATTTGGCTAATTGTGAAGCCAATTTGTTTGGCGGAGTAGCAGTATGATATGGGGGTTAAGGGCACAGATGAGGGTCTCTGTTTTGCTATGCACTAACCATGACCTTGGACAAGTGATTTAACCTCTCTCTGCCTCTGTTTTCTGTCACATTGGATAATAATAGTTTCTACTTTGTTAATTTGTCAAGGATTTAAATAAACTCAGTATCTGGCACATAATTAATGCTCAGTAATTGTTGTGGTCATTGATGTAGTTAAGGTTTGGCAAAGGGAAATCAGTTCTGGAACCCTGGCCTTTTGAATTTCAACAATGCTATCCATTGAAATAAAATAAAGTGAGAATTTGGAAAGCTGTCAAAGAGGGTGATTTTATTTTATTTATTTTATTTTTTTATTTTTGAGACAGAGTCTCGCTGTGTTGCCAAGGCTGGAGTGCAGTGGCGCGATCTCAGCTCACTGCATCCTCCACCTCTTGGGTTCAAATGATTCTCCAGCCTCAGCCTCCCGAGTGGCTGGGATTACAGGCGCATGCCACCATGCCCAGCTAATTTTTATATTAAGGAGGGTGATTTTCTATCATATCCCTTTTCTCTCCTAGAAAATATAATTTGACATCATGCCCAAGAAATATGAAATATGTACTTAGTTGCATTTGTTACCAAGGCAAGTCCCTCAAATGCTCAGGACTCCTTTGTGATTCTTTGTACTGGTGTTTGAGTTGGCAGCAATACAGCCCTAGGGTCTTCTGGGCCTGGAGGTGACATGTGTACCTTTCTAGCTCCCTCTAAGATCCAAAAGCTCTCCAACATCTGTAACTATAGAGACAGCTACATTTTGCTTTGGATATAGGCTGAGACTTTTTCAGTCTCCAGGTCCCCATTTGAGTCCCACACATATTACAGATGTTTCCTGTGGCATTTTATATATTGGACTCAGACCTTTTACAAAAGACAGAATTTCTTGGTGTGTTATGGTAGAGCAAGTATGGGACTCTGATAGAACTGAGTTCAGGCCTGGCGCGGTAGCTCACGCCTGTAATCTCAGCACTTTGGGAGGCCAAGGCTGGCGGATCACGAGGTCAGGAGCTCGAGACCATCCTGGCTAACACGGTGAAACCCTGTCTCTACTAAAAAAAAAAAAATACAAAAAATTAGCCGGGCATGGTGGCGGGCGCCTGTAGTCCCAGCTGCTCAGGAGGCTGAGGCAGGAGAATGGCGTGAACCCGGGAGGCGGAGCTTGCAGTGAGCCGAGATCGCGCCACTGCACTCCGACCTGGGAGCCACAGCGAGACTCCGTCTCGGAAAAAAAAAAAACAAAAAACTGAGTTCAAACTCCTGCTCTGCTATGCACATATACTATAACCTGCAGGAAAGGATTTAAATGTGCAGAGCTTCAGTTTCCTCATCTAAAAGTAGAGATACTTCCGCTCACTTCCCAGGCTTGAGTGAAGACACCAGGGATGGCAGTGCTTAGAGCAATGATGCTGCCCATTGAGGGTGCTCAATTAATGCATCTGCTTCTGTAAAATCCAGACTTCATCCTTAAAAGAAATAAGCTTTCTATACTTCTATGTAGGTGGTGAAATTTTATTCTCCAGTCAGAGAAGTGGGAATTACATAGATCTTGGTGTTACTGAAACAGTTTAAATTCCAACTCAGCCATTTCTTAGGCATGTCACTTTATCTGTCTCTCTCTCTCTTTCTCTCTCTCTTTCTTTGTCTTACTCTGTAACCCAGGCTGGAGTTGCAGTGATGTGATCTTGGCTCACTGCAGCCTCAACTGCTGCAGGCCCAGTTAATCCTCCCACTGAAGCCTCTCAGGTAGCTGGGACTATAGGCATACGCCACCACACCCAACTAATTTTTTTAATTTTTTTGTAGAGACAGGGTTTTGCCATGTTGCCCAGGCTGGTCTCAAACTCCTGGGCTCAAGTAATCCACCTGCCCCAGCCTGCTAAAGTGTTGGGGTTACAGGCATGAGTCACCAAGCCTGGCTAGCCATGTCACTTTAAAAAAGTGACTTAATCCATCCCTGCTTCAATTCTCTTATCTGTAAAATGGGGAAATTAATATTTGTTTAGCATTTACTGTTTAGTAGGGACTATTATTACTGCTACCAAAATGTAATAGTATTGTCTACTTTTTTTTTTCATTTCTTTTTTTTTTTTTTTCGAGATATGGTCTTACTCTTCTACCCAGGCTAGAGTGCAATGGCACAATCATAGTTCACTGCAGCCTCAAACTCCTGGGCTCAGGCAATCCTCCTGCCTTGGCCTCTCAAAGTTCTAGGGTTACAGGCCTTACAGCCACTGTGCTCAGCCTAATTTTTTTAAATTTTTAATTTATTTTATTTTATTATTATTATTTTTTAAGATGAAGTCTCGCTTTGTCAACCAGGCTGGAATGCAGTGGCATGATCTCAGCTCACTGCATCCTCCACCTCCTGGTTCAAGCGATTCTCCTGTCTCAGCCTCCTGAGTAGCTGGGATTACAGGTCCCCACCACCACACCTGGCTTTTTTTTTTTTCAATTTTTTTTTTATTTTTAGTAGAGATGGGATTTCACCATGTTGGCCAGGTTGGTCTAGAACTCCTGACCTCAAGTGATCCACCCATCTTGGTCTCCCAAAGTGCTGGGATTACAAGCGTGAGCCACTGCACCTGGCTGTTTTTTTGTAGAGACACGATATTGCTTTGTTTCCCAGTCTGGTCACAAACTCCTGGGCTCAAGCAATCCTCCTACCTCGACTTCCCAAACTGCTGAGATTACAGGTGTTAGCTACTGCACATGGCCTGCCTACTTTCTTTTATTGGCCACATTTTCTGGGAAATTTGGCACACTTGGACTCTGGCATCTAGTGGGAATGAATGTTAGCAGATGTTAGAGGGAGCGATAGTGAGCAAAGTAGAAGAGGGTTCAGAGAGGATATTTGAAGGCCTCCAAAACAAATTCACCTCTTTTTTTTCTTTTTTTCTTTTTTTTGAGATGGAGCCTTGCTCTGTCACCCAGGCTGGAGTGCAGTGGTACAGTCTCAGCTCACTGCAACCTTCACCTCCTGGGTTCAAGCGATTCTCCTGCCTCAACCTCCTCAGGAGCTGGGATTACAGGTCCCCACCACCATACCCGGCTAATTTTTTTAGATTTTTAGTAGAGACGGGGTTTTACCCCATGTTGGCCAGGCTGGTCTCGAACTCCTGACCTCAAGTGATCTGCCTGCCTTGGCCTCACAAAGTGCTGGGATTACAGGCATGAGTCACTGCACCCATTCTTGTACTTACGGCTTTGAAATCTTGGGGATTTTGGACTGTCTTGGCAAATCCTAAGTATCATCTTCATTCTTCCTTGATGTTTATGAGTATGAGATCCCTGCCCAAAACTATGCTGGCCCCCCTGGGGATTGGAGTTTGGAAACTGACTTCACTCAGCCCCAGAGTCAAGGTCAGAAGCCCCTCTACCTGGATATTTTAAGTGCCTGCATTCTCTCTGGCCCAGAAACCAGGACGTGGACCACGCCAGAAGTGACCAGCCCCCCACCATCCCCAAGAACATTCCATACATCATCAGCAGCCATTGGAAACCAGCTATATGTCTTTGGGGGCGGAGAGAGAGGTGCCCAGCCTGTGCAGGACACGAAGCTGCATGTGTTTGACGCAAGTATGGACTGGTGGGCACCTTGGGGCTGGTCAGGGCCATCCCTGTTTACAGATTACCTAATATAGGAAACAGAAGTTAGAAAAGGAAAGCCTGACTATCTCACTTCTAGACTTCTTTGTTATATCTTTTAGCTGACATCTTTTTCCCACAGCAAAATTGGCATTTAAAAAGGGATAGTCAGGCCTGGCATGGTGGCTCACACCTGTAATCCCAGAGCTTTGGAAGGCTGAGGCAGGTAGACCACTTAAGGTCAGGAGTTCGAGAACAGCCTGGCCAACATACCGTGTCTCTACTAAAAACACAAAAATTATCCGGGCATGATGGCATGCACCTGTAATCCCAGTTACTCAGGAGGCTGAGGCAGGAGAATAGCTTAAACTCAGGAGGAGGAGGTTTCAGTGAGCCAAGATCAGGCCACTGCACTCAGCCTGGGCAACAGAGCAATACTCCATCTCAAATAAATAAATAAATAAAACTAAAAAGGTAGGCCAGGCATGGTGGCTCACGCCTGTGATCCCAGCACTTTGTGACGCCCAGGCGGGAGGATCACCTGAGGTCAGGAGTTCGAAACCAGTCTGGCCATCATGGCAAAACCCCGTCTCTACTAAAAATACAAAAATTGGCCGGGTGCAGCGGTGGGTGCCTGTAATCCCAGCTACTCGGGAGGCTGAGGCAGGAGAATCACTTGAACCTGGGAGGCGGAGGTGGCAATGAGCCAAGATCGCGCCATTGCACTCCAGCCTTGGCAACAGAGCGAGACTCTATCTCAAAAACTAAATAAAAAAAAGAAAAGGTATAATGATCAAATTAAAAAGTTTAAACCATATAATTTATAAAGTAAAAAAGTAAAAGAATAAGAAAGACAAAAAACAAACAGAAGTAAAAGATTCCCCTTCAGCCTTTCCTTTCCCCACCTCAGGTACATGCCTGGCTGATTTTTTTTTTCTTTTTTTTTTTTTTAAGATGGAGTCTCTCTCTGTTGCCCAGGCTGGAGTGCAGTGGCCCAATCTCGGCTCACTGCAACCCCTGCCTCCCAGGTTCAAGCGATTCTCCTGCCTCAGCCTCCCAACTAGCTGGGATTACAGGCATGCACCAACATGTCCGTCTAATTTTTTGCGTTTTTAGTAGAGACAGGGTTTCACCATGTTGGCCAGGCTGGTCTTGAACCCCGACCTCAGGTAATCTGCCTACTTCAGCCTCCCAAAGTGCTGGGATTACAGGCATGAGCCACTGCACCCAGCCAGACTTTTGTATTTTTATTGTAGAGATGCAGTTTTGCCATGTTGCCCAGGCTGGTCTCAAACTCATGAGCTCAAGCAATTTGCCTGCCACTGCCTACCCACCTCTGCCACCACACTCAGCCAAAATTTTTACCTTGCAAAGTAAAATTGGGGAAATTAAGAGATAGAAGATTCCCAAGCCAGAGTATTTGGGGAAAAAAAAAAAAAAAAAAAGACACATCACAGTGTGACTTTTCTCTTTCCAGAAAGAATGGGCTTTGTGATTCTTTTAAAGCAGTTTTAAAATGTTTAAATAATATTGGTTTTGAACATATAAAACTATAAGGAACAAGAAAAAAAAATGTGTATGTGTGTGTGTGTGTACATGTGTATGTACTATCACCCCAAAATTAAATTACTGTTAACATCTCAGTGTATTATCAATCTTTTTTTTAAGAACAGAGATAATTCAAACCAGACGTGGTGGCTCACGCCTGTAATGCCAGGACTTTGGGAGGCTGAGGAGGGCAGATTACTTGAGGTCAGGAGTTCAAGAGCAGCCTGACCAACATAGTGAAACCTCGTCTCTACTAAAAATACAAAAAATTAACTGGGCGTGGTGGCGCACACCTGTAATCCCAGCTACTTGGGAGGCTGAGGCATGAGAATCACTTGAACCCCGGAGGTGGAGGTTGCATGGAGCCGAGATCTTGCCACTGCATTCCAGCCTGGGTGAGGAAGCAAGACTCTGTCTCAAAAAAAAAAAAAAAAAAAGAACAGAGATAATTCTATATGTTACGTTTGCATCCTGTATTTTTCACTTAAGCATTGTTCCATGCAATCAGAAAGTCTTCACCAGCATTTCGAAATGATTATTATTATATAAATGTTAGAGTCAGGGTCTCACTGCATTGCCAAGGCTGGTCTGAAACTCCTAGCCTCAAGTGATCCTTCAGTTTTGGTCCCTCTAAGTGCTGCGATTACAGGCATTGAGCCACACCACCCGGCCTTCACCATCATTTTTAATAAGTGCTTAGGCCGGGCGCGGTGGCTCACGCCTGTAATCCTAGCACTTTGGGAGGCCGAGGCGGGTGGATCATGAGGTCAGGAGACCAGCCTGGCCAAGATGGTGAAACCCTGTCTCTACTAAAAATACAAAAATCAGCTGGGAATGGTGGCGGGTGCCTATAATCCCAGCTACTCAGGAGGCTGAGGCAGCAGAATTGCTTGAACCCAGGAGGCAGAGGTGGGTGGATTACCTGAGGTCAGGTAATCCTGGGCAACGTGATGAAACCCTGTCTCTACTAAAAATACAAAAAATTAGCTGGACATGGTGGCGGGTGCCTGTAATCCCAGCTACTAGGGAGGCTGAGGCGGGAGAATCCCTTGAACCTGGGAGGTGGAAGCAGCAGTGAGCCAAGATCACGCCACTGCACTCTAGCCTGGGCGAGAGAGCAAGGCTCCGTCTCAAAAAAATAAATAAATTTTTTAAAAAGTGTAATATTTCATCATGGCTATACCAATAATTAAACCTGCTGATGGACGCTTAGGCTATTTCCAATTCTTCTCTATTATAAACAATACTGTAATGAACAAGCCAGGTATGCTGACTCATGCCTATAATCCCATCGGCTCAGGAGGCTGGAGGATCGTTTGGGCCCAGGAGTTTGAGGATGGAGTGAGCCATAATTGCACCACTGCACTCCAGCCTTTGCAATAGAGCGAGACCCTGACTCTAAAAAAAAAAAAAAAAATGCTATAAGGAACATATTTATGCAAAAACCATTTCAGGTAATTTTAAATTAAATTCCTTGGGACACTGGGGACTCCTTGAACAACCAGCAGGCATACCATAAACAGTAATTCAAAGATAAATTGTTTGGCAGACCTTTGTTTCAAAGAGTTTTTGCAGGCCGGGCACGGTGGCTCATGCCCATAATCCTTTGGAGGCCACTTTGGGAGACCAAAGCAGGTGGATCACTTGAGGTCAGGAGTTCAAAACTAGCCTTGACAACATGGTGAAACCCTGTTTCAACTGAAAATACAAAAAATTATCCAGGCATGGCGGCAGGTGCCTGTAATCCCAGCTACTTGGGAGGCTGAGGCAGGAGAATCG
This sequence comes from Pongo pygmaeus, assembly GCF_028885625.2. NCBI lineage: Eukaryota > Metazoa > Chordata > Mammalia > Primates > Hominidae > Pongo > Pongo pygmaeus. The sequence continues at coordinate 115,880,262 of NC_072386.2, forward strand.
CTTGAACCAGGAGGCAGAGGTTGCAGTGAGCCAAGATCTCACCACTGCACTCCAGCCTGGGCGACAGAGCAACACTCCATCTCAAAAAAAAAAAAAAAAACAGAGTTTTTGCAGTACTCCTTTAAGACTTTTCTGGTATATAGAAAGGATTAATTTTCCAGAATTCTATATATGTACAGCTTTGAAGATAAGAAGGGTTGCCTGCAGTAAAACATAATAATAATCATATTCATAACTCTCATGTATTGGGTACTTTTTTTTCCTTCATGCTTTATGTATATTATCTCATTTAATTCATACCTCAGCTCTTAGAAGTAGGTATTGTCTTTTTTTTTTTTTTTTTTTTTTTTTTTTTTGAGACGAAGTCATGCTCTGTTGCCCAGGCTGGAGTGCAATGGCGCAATCTTGGCTCACTGCAACCTCCACCTCCCGGGTTCAAGCGATTCTCCTGCCTCAGCCTCCCGAGTAGCTGAGACTACAGGCACATGCCACCACGCCTGGCTAATTTTTTAAATATTTTTAGTAGAGACAGGGTTTTACTGTGTTAGTCAGGATGGTCTCGATCTCCTGACCTCGTGATCTGCCCACCTCGGGCTCCCAAAGTGCTGGGATTACAGGCATAAGCCACTGTGCCCAGCCAGTATTGTCTGTATCCTTATTTTACAGCTATAGAAACTGGAGCTTAGAGAAGTAATTGGTGAAAGGCCACATAGTTATATACTGAGATAACCTGGTTTCAGCTCCAAATCCCACATTCTAGCCATTATCCTATACTGCCACATCAGGAGTCCCTGCTAACTTTTATTTAAGACTAGTCTGTTTTTTTCCCAACCCCTTCAGCAAATCAATTAAGGATATTGTCTTGAAAACAGAAGAGTCTAGTAGGATGCAGTGGTGTGTGCCTATAGTCCCAGCTACTTGGGAGGCTGAGGTGGGAGGACCACTTGAGCCTAGGGGTTCCAATCCAGCCTGGACAATATAGCAAGACCCCATCTCTAAAAATAATAATAAGGCTGGGTGTGGTGGCTCACACCTGCAATCCCAGCACTTTGGGAGGCCGAGGTGGGTGGATCACTTGAGCCCAGGAGTTCAAGACCAGCCTGGGCAACATGGTCAATCCCTATCTCTACTAAAAATACAAAAATTAGCCAGGCATGATGGTGTGCACCTATAATCCCAGCTATTTGAAAGGCTGAGGCAGGAGAATTGCTTGAACCTGGGAGGCAGAGGTTGCAGTGAGAGCCCAGATCGTGCCATTGCACTCCAGCCTAGGCAACAAGAGCACAACTCCATCTCAAAAAAAAAATTTTTTTTAAATGGCTGGATGCAGTGGCTCACGCCTGTAATCCCAGCACTTTGGGAGGCCCAGCGGGGTGGATCTCTTGTGGTCAGGAGTTTGAGACTAGCCTGGCCAACATGGCAAAACCTCGGCTTTACTAAAAATATTTAAAAATTTAGGATGGGCGCAGTGGCTCATGCCTATAATCCCAACACTTTGGGAGGCTGAGACAGGTGGATCATTTTAGGTCAGGAGTTTGAGACCAGGTTGGCCAACATGGTGAAACCCCGTCTCTACTAAAAATACAAAAATTAAGGGCCAGGAGCGGTGGCTCACGCCTGTAACCCCAGCACTTTGGGAGGCCGAGGCGGGCGGATCACGAGGCCAGGAGATCAAGACCATCCTGGCTAACACGGTGAAACCCCGTCTCTACTAAAAAACGTACAAAAAATCAGCCGGGCTTGGTGGTACGCACCTGTAATCCCAGCTACTTGGGAGGCTGAGGCAGTAGACTCACTTGAACCTAGGAGGCGGAGGTTGCAGTGAGCTGAGATTGCACCATAACAGTCCAGCCTGGGTGACAGAGGAAGACTGTTTCAAAAAAAAAGAAAAAGAAAAAAAAAATTTAGCTGGGCATGGTGGTGCACACCTGTAATCCCAGCTACTCAGGAGGCTGAGGCAGGAGAATCGGTTGAACCTGGAAGGCAGAGGTTGCAGCAAGCCAAGATCGCACCACTGCACTCCAGCCTGGGTAACGGAGTAAGACTTTGTCTCAAAAAAAAAAAAAAAAAAAAAAATTAGCCGGGCGTGGTTTTGGGCACTTGTAATCCCACCTACTCAGGAGGCCGAGGCAGGAGAATCACTTGAACCTGGGAGGTGGAGGTTGCAGTGGGCGAAGATCGCACTTGTGCATTCTAGCCTGAGCAACAGAGCAACAGAGGGGGTCTGTCCCCCGACCCCCTGCAAAAAAAAAAAAAGTTGAGTGCCACTGACATAGACAAGTAACTTGTCCATATATTAGTCATTAAGGGATGAAATTGTTATTGAAACATTACTTATAAAATAAATAAATAACAAGGCTGGGCACAGTGGCTCACGCCTATAATCCTAGCACTTTGGGAGGCCGAGGTGGGCAGATTGCCTGAGCTCAGGAGTTCGAGACCAGCCTGGGCAACATGGTGAAACTCTGTCTCTATGAAAATACAAAATATTAGATGGGGCCGGGCACAGTGGCTCACGTCTGTAATCCCAGCACTTTGGGAGGCCGAGGCGGGCGAATCACAAGGTCAAGAGATCAAGACCAGCCTGGCCAACATGGTGATACCCCGTCTCTATTAAAAATAGAAAAATTAGCTGGGGGTGGTGGCATGTGGCTGTAGTCCCAACTACTCGGGAGGCTGAGGCAGGAGAATTGCTTGAACCGGGGAGGCGGAGGTTACAGTAAGCCGAGATTGTGCCATTGCACTCCAGCCTGGGTGACAGAGCGAGACTCTGTCTCCAAAAAATAATAATAATAAATAGAAGCCAGGCATGGTGACTCATGCCTGTAATCCCAGCACTTTGGGAGGCCAAGGTGGGCAGATAACCTGAAGTCAGGAGTTCGAGACCAGCCTGACCAACATGGAGAAACCCCGTCTCTACTAAAAATACAAAAATTAGCTGCATGTGGTGTTGCATGCCTGTAATCCCAACTACTCTGGAGGCTGAGGCAGGAGAATCACTTGAACCTGGGAGGCAGAGGTTGCAGTAAGCTGAGATCATGCCATTGTACTCCAGCCTGGGCAACAAGACCAAAATTTTGTCTCAATAATAATAATAATAATACATTAAATAAATGAATAACAAGAAGATGACTCTGAAGGGTTGTCACAGAAACAGACTCATTCATTTTGACTTTGTGGCAGTTTTAGTTTGAAGCTAAAGAGGAGATCGTTTTTATTTCATAGCAAGAAATGGCTTCCAGGTGCTGAGTAGAAAGGGCAGGGGTGTTTGGTAGTGGGCTCTCCAGCCCTAGAAGCATGCACACAGAGCCTCTATAGGACTTTTTTTTTCTTTTTTTTTAAGACAGAGTCTTGCTCTGTCACCCAGGCTGGAATGCAATGGCGCAATCTCGGCTCACTTCAACCTCCACCTCTCAGGTTCAAGCATTTCTCCTGCCTCAGCCTCCCAAGTAGCTGGAATTACTAGGCACCTGCCACCACACCTGGCTAATTTTTTTTTTTTTTTTTTTTTTTGTATTTTTAGTAGAGACAGTGTTTCACCATGTTGGCCAGGCTGGCCTCGAACTCCTGACCTCAGGTGATCCACCTGTCTCGGCCTCCCAAAGTGCTGGGGTTACAACTGTGAGCCAGCACAGCAGCCTATAGGATGTAAAAGGAGGGATGCCTGGATTGGCTGGGGGAGTTGGAGTGAATGACCCCAAGGTTGCTTCCTGCATGGGACAGCTCTGCTTGCTGGGAGGTGCTACAGAGGCTTGGGCCTGTTTCTCGTGTTCTTGTTTAATAGTTTTGCCATTTGATGTTATTGAATTTACTTTTCTAGACACTCTGACCTGGTCACAGCCAGAGACACTTGGAAATCCTCCATCTCCCCGGCATGGTCATGTGATGGTGGCAGCAGGGACAAAGCTCTTCATCCACGGAGGCTTGGCAGGGGACAGATTCTATGATGACCTCCACTGCATTGATAGAAGTAAGCAGGGCACGGGGGCTTGTCTGTTTAAAATTTTTATTTTTATTTATTTATTTTTTTAGACAGGGTCTCTGTCTGTCACTCAGGCTGGAGTGCAGTGGCATGATCTCAGTAGCCTCAGCCTCCAGGGCTCAAGTGATCCTCCTACCTCATCCTCCCCAGTAGCTGGAGCTACAGGTGCGTGCCACCATGCTTGGCTAATATAAAATTTTTTTTTGGTAGAGATGGGGTCTCACCATGTTGCCCAGGCTGGTCTCAAACTTCTGTGCTGAAGTGATTTTTTAAAGTGTGCTTTGAAAGAATATAGCCTTGCTTGGCCAGGTACAATGGCTCATGCCTGTAATCTTAGCACCTTGGGAGGCTGAGGCAGGCATATCACCTGAGATCAGGAGTTTGAGACCTGCCTGGCCAACATGGTGAAACCCTGTGTCTACTAAAAATACAAAAATTAGCCTATTGTCATGGCACATGTGCCTGTAATCCCAGCTACGTTGGTGCCTGAGTCAGGAGAATTGCTTGAACCCAGGAGGTGGAGGTTGTGGTGAGCTAAGATTACGCCACTGCACTCCAGCCTGGACCACAGAGCAAGACTCCATCTCCAAAAAAAAAAAAGCCGGGCTTGGTGACTCACACCTGTAATCCCCAGCACTTTGGGAGGCTGAGGCTGGGGGATCATGAGGTAAGGAGGTCGAGACCAGCCTGGCCAACATAGTGAAACCCCATCACTACTAAAAATAAAAAAAATTAGCCAAGTGTGGTGGCACTTGCCTCTAGTCCCAGCTACTTGGGAGGCTGAGGCAGGAGAATCGCTTGAACCCGGGAGGCAGAGGTTGCAGTGAGCTGAGACCACACCATTGCACTCCAGCCTGGGTGACAGAGTGAGACTCTGTCTCAAAAAAAAAAAAGCTGGGCACAGTGGCTCACGCCTATAATCCCAGCACTTTGGGAGGCTGAGGCAGGTGGATCATCTGAGGTCAGGAGTTCGAGACCAGCCTGGCCAACATGGTGAAACCCTGTCTCTACTAAAAATATAAAAATTAGCCGGGCGTGGTGGTGCATGCCTGTAATCCCAGCTACTCAGGAGGCTGAGGCAGGAGAATCGCTTGAGCCCGGGAGACAGAGGTTGCAGTGATCCAAGATCATGCCACTACACTTCATCCTGGGCAACACAGCAAGACTCCGTCTCAAAAAAAAAAAAAAAGCAAAAAAAAATCAGCCAGGCATGGTGACAGGCACCTGTAGTCCTGGCTACGTGGGAAGCTGAGGCAGGAGAATCACTGGAACCTGGGAGGTGGAGGTTGCCGTGAGCCGATTGCACCCCTGCATTCCAGCCTAGGCGACAGAGTGAGACTCCGTCTCAAAGAAAAGAAAAAAGAAAAAGAAAATATAGCCTTGCTCTTATGTGTAGGTAACTTGACCAGCTGGCAGAATCTTCATCAGATTCTGTTACTTCTGGACAGAATACTACTAATAAAAAATCATAGCACTAAATAATCTCCTGAGTGCTTACTATGGACCCAGCCATTTATTGTCTCTTATCCTTCCAACAGTGCTCTCCTTTGATTACAACCCATTATGCTTTGTGTTGGGCTACTGGATTTCTTTCTGGTGTTAGCCATTAACCCATGAAGGACCTGGATAATGTGGATGTAGATGACTAGAATTTCATGCTTTTCATGCTAAATGGTTGAAAACAGTGGGAAGAGGAATGTTAAAGAGAACATGATGAATATCTTTTAAGTATCTGAAGGGCTGATATGCTGTGGGGAGACCCTGGACTCATTCTGGGCAATTCCTTCAAGCTGTGAGGTCCATTATGGTAGGGAACTAGTCTATTTTGTTCTCCAGTACATTTCTAGCACTTAGCACAGTGTCTGGCAGATAGTGGGCAGGTACTTTCTTTTTTTTGAGATAGTGTCTCACTTGGTTGCCCAGGCTGGAATGCACTGATGTGATCTTAGCTCACAACAACCTCTGCCTCTCAGGTCAAGTGATTCTCCTGCCTCAGCCTCCCAAGTAGCTGGGACAACAGGCACGTGCTACAACACCCAGATAATTTTTGTATTTTCTGTAGGGACGAGGTTTCACCATGTTGCCTAGGCTGGTCTCCAACTCCAGGACTCAAGGGATCCACCCGCCTTGGCCTCCCAAAGTGCTGGGACTACAGGCGTGAACCGCTGCTCCCGGCTCATATCTGTTATTGAGTGGAGGGATGAAGAAATGAACATGTTCTGCATTGCTCCAGACTACAAGAACTGGAACAATGGGCAGAAGGCATGGGAAGTCCTGTGTAGTGTATCAGGCTACCTTCCCAAGCCCTGAATTCTCTGGCTCCATGACAGCTGAGGCCAGGGGACACCAGCTTTGTATTCTTGCATTGGCTAGAATTTTGGCCACACCGGGTGATTCTCCCTTCTTACTCTGAGATGCTGGGCCCCTGCCTTGCATTGACAGATGGAAACTATTTTTTTTTTTTTTTTTGAGATGGAGTCTCGCTCTGTCACCCAGGCTGGAGTGCAGTGGTGCGATCTTGGCTCACTGCAAGCTCCGCCTCCCGGGTTCATGCCATTCTCCTGCCTCAGCCTCCTGAGTAGCTGGGACTACAGGTGCCCACCACCACGCCCGGCTAATTTTTTGTATTTTTAGTAGAGACGGGGTTTCACCGTGTTAGCCAGGATGGTCTCGATCTCCTGACCTCGTGATCCGCCCGCCTCTGCCTCCCAAAGTGCTGGGATTACAGGCGTGAGCCACTGCACCCGGCCGACAGATGGAAACTATTTACACAAAACCATTCCTTGCAGGCAGTCAGATGGGGTCTTAATGCTTATTTTTAAAAAGAAAGCCTTTTTATGTTGTTAGGAACTACTTGTTGACTATTTTTCCTGCCTACCCAAGTAGTTCTCTAAATCTAAAATCCAGTGATAGCTTGCCTTATTTAAATGCTTGTTTTGGCTGGGTGCAGTGGCTCACCCCTGTAATCCCAGCACTTTGGGAGGCCAAGGTGGACCAATCACCTGAGGTCAGGAGTTTGAGACTAGCCTGGCCAACATGGTGAAACCCTGTCTCTACTAAAAATGCAAAAATTAGCTGGGTGTGGTGGCTTGTGCCAGCTACTCTGGAGGCTGAGGCAGGAGAATCGCTTGAATCTGGGACGTGGAGGTTGCAGTGAGCTGAGATCGCGCCACTGCACTCCAGCCTGGGTAACAGAGTGAGACTCTGTCTCAAAAGAAAAAAAAAATGCTTGTTTGAAAAGATGCAAGTTTCCCTGCAAAAATAGGTTGGAAGTAGGCGCTAAGGCAGCACATTATAGTGTAGAGACTTTGGAGACACAGGCTTTGGAGCCACACCTAAGTGCAGTCTTGCTGTGCCACTTACAAGCTATAAGGTCTCGGACAAGTCTCTTTCCTTCTCTATTCTTGTTTGCTCATTTGTAAGAAGAAAGGGGAGGCCAGGCACCAGGCCATGGCTCCTGCCTGTAATCCCAGCACTTTGGGAGGCCGAGGTGGGTGGATCACGAGGTCAGGAGTTCAAGACCAGCCTGGCCAAGATGGTGAAACACCATCTCTACTAAAAATACAAAAAATTAGCCAGGCCCGGTGGTGGGTGCCTGTAATCCCAGTTACTCAGGAGGCTGAGGCAGAGAATTGCTGGAACCCAGAAGTCAGATGTTGCAGTGAGCCAAGATCGAGCCACTGCACTCCAGGCTGGGCAACAGAGCAGAAAAAAAAGAAGAAGAAAGGGGATAGGCAGAAGTAATAGAAATTTCATAGGGCTGTTATGAAAATTAAGTGAGCAAAATTTGTTGTTTAGCCAGCACTTACAAAATCGCTAAGGAACTGTTTTTTTTTTTTTTTGAGACGGAGCTCCGCTCTTGTTGCCCAAGCTGGAGTGCAATGGCATGATCTCGGCTCAGCGCAACCTCCGCCTCCCGGGTTCAAGCGATTCTCATGCCTCAGCCTCCTGAGTAGCTGGGATTACAGGCATGCACCACCATGCCTGGTTAATTTTGTATTTTTAGTAGAGATGGGGTTTCTCCATGTTGGTCAGGCTGGTCTCGAACTCCCGACCTCAGGTGATCCGCCTGCCTCAGCCTCCCAAAGTGCTGGGATTATAGGCGTGAGCCACCTAGCCCGGCCCAGGAACTGTATTTAAAGTACACACACACACACACACACACACACACACACACACACACACAGAGAGAGAGAGAGAGAGAGAGAAACTGAGCTAATTCGAAGCAGTTAATAGTGAATGGTTGAAGGTGACTGTTATTATAAAGGTTGTATCACATTTCTGTGTGATCCAAAGACCGTCTACATCAGAATCGCCTGAGATTCTGGGAATCACTGAGCCCCTCCCTCCCTTCCTCCCTGGACTACCCAATCATAATGTCAGAGTTCCCCAAATAATTCTTATGTGCACCAAACCTCTCAGAGCTCTTGGTGAATGACTTTCAGTGATTGGTGTGCAAACTACAGTAGATAGGTAAGTTTGAAAGCACATCTTAGCCCATGCTGCACCAAAGCTCTTTCTTTCTCTTGGCAGGTGACATGAAATGGCAGAAGCTAAATCCCACTGGGGCTGCTCCAGCAGGCTGTGCTGCCCACTCAGCTGTGGCTGTGGGAAAACACTTGTACATCTTTGGTGGAATGACTCCTGCAGGAGCACTGGACACGATGTACCAGTATCACACAGGTGAGCAGGTGTCCATGGGGATCTTTAAACAAATCTAAACATTCTTTGAAAAGTGATGCAGTGGCCAAGTGCGGTGGCTCACGCCTGTAATTCCAGCACTTTGGGAGGCCGAGGCAGGCAGATCACGAGGTCAGGAGATCGAGACCATCCTGACCAACATGGTGAAACCCTGTCTCTACTAAAATACAAAAAATTAGCCAGGCGTGGTGGCGGGCGCCTGTAGTCCCAGCTACTAGGGAGAGGCTGAGGCAGGGGAATCGCTTGAACCTGGGAGGCGGAGGTTGCAGTGAGCTGAGATCACACCACTGCACTCCAGCCTGGTGACAGAGTGAGACTGTCTGGAAAAAAAAAAAAAAAAAAGAAAAAAAAAAGTGATGCAGTGCTTCCAATTTGGTTCCTCTGTATCTAAATCCAAAAGAATGAAAACTGTAGGGGATGACATCATTAAAGCAGCAATGCTGCCATAAGGTTTTTTTCCTTTTACACCTGTTTGTCAGGACTCAGCTGCTACAGTAAATCACTGAGCATTTCTAGAAATTTCATTACTTTTTAAATTTTATTCAGATTTTGGCTTTCACTATCTGGATTTTTTTTTTTTTTCTGAGATGGAGTCTCACTCTGTCGCCCAGGCTGTAGTGCAGTGACGTGATCTCAGCTCACTGCAAATTCTACCTCCTGGGTTCACGCCATTCTCCTGCCTCAGCCTCCCGAGTAGCTGGGACTACAGGTGCCCGCCACCACGCACAGCTAAATTTTTTTTGTATTTTTGGTAGAGATGGGGTTTCACCGTGTTAGCCAGGATGGTCTCCATCTCCTAACCTCGTGATCCGCCCGCTTCGGCCTCCCAAAGTGCTGGGATTACAGGCGTGAGCCACTGTGCCTGGCCTATCTGGAAATTTCTTAACATGAAGCCTTTTGCCTCCCCAACATAGAAGAGCAGCATTGGACCTTGCTTAAATTTGACACTTTTCTACCCCCTGGACGATTGGACCATTCCATGTGTATCATTCCATGGCCAGTGACGTGTGCTTCTGAGAAAGAAGATTCCAACTCTCTCACTCTGAACCATGAAGCTGAGAAAGGGGATTCAGCTGACAAAGTAATGAGCCACAGTGGTGACTCACATGAGGAAAGCCAGACTGATACACTGCTCTGTTTGGTGTTTGGCGGGATGAATACAGAAGGGGAAATCTATGATGATTGTATTGTGACTGTAGTTGACTAATAAAACCCACATTTTTATTACCTGTCAGTTACTTTCAGAATAGTTAAGTAAAACATTAGCTGTTTTATACCTCCAAAATATCTTCTGCATTATATATGTTTTTCTCCTGCTTTGGTAGGTGAAGAAACTAATGCAAATAATTCTTATGTGCACTAAACCTTGCTATATTGCCTCTCAGAGCTCTTGGGAATGACTTTCAGTGACTGGTTTGCAAACTGTAGTAGATAGGTAAGTTTTGCCCAATGCAAAAGCCTCCACTGTATTAACATAAAAGGCTTTGGGCCAGGCTTGGTGGCTCACGCCTGTAATCCCAACACTTTGGGAGGCTGAGGAGGTGGATCACCTGAGGTTGGGAGTTCAAGACCAGCCTTACCACCATACAGAAACTCCGACTCTACTAAAAGCACAAAATTAGCCAGGCGTGATGGCACATGCCTGTAATCCCAGCTACTCGGGAGGCTGAGACAGGAGAATCGCTTGAACCCGGGAGGCGGAGGTTGCGGTGAGCTGAGATCACACCATTGTACTCCAGCCTGGGTGACAAGAACGAAACTCTGTCTCAAAAAAAAAATATATATATATATATATATGTATACATATATACATGTATTTATATATGTATACATAAACACATATATATGTATACATATATATAAAAGGTTTTGCTAACAATACAAACCTAGGTAGGTGTGATTAGTGTATTAAATGCTAATCACAAGGTTGCAATAGTTAGGGTTAAAAAAGAAGTTACAGAATTATAATTGGTAAACAACAAACTATAGACATCAGAGTGGACATTTATTAGTTGAAGTCTATCTTTTTAATATTCAGTAACAGCTCCTCAGAAAGAGGTACAGACTAGGTGGTCCACAGTAGTGAGAGCCTTTGAATTAAGGGAAGACTAGCTCTAGTTGCTAACTACCATTTAACCCTATTGCCCCAGGGTACACAGCACTGCAGGTCATCTTTAATGGCTGTATTAGGCTTGGCCTGAGACCAGTATTCTGCTCAGGGTCTGCCCAAATGCTTTTTGGGCAGTGCAGCAGAGGCCTAGGTCTAATTAAGAGTTTGGTGTTGGGCTCCAGTTCTACTAGCCCTAGAAAATTAACCTTTCAGCCAGTTGCCCATCTATAAAATACCTATCCTTGGGCAGTATTGGATTCTTTTTTTTTTTTTGAGGTGGAGTCTCACTCTTGTCGCCAGGCTGGAACGCAGTGGTGTCATCTCGGCTCACTGCAACCTCTGCCTCCCGGGTTGAAGTGATTCTCCTGCCTCAGCCTTCAGCTTGCACTACCACGCCCAGCTAATTTTTGTATTTTCAGTAGAGATGGGGTTTCACCATGTTGGCAAAGATGGTCTCTATCCCTTGACCTTGTGATCCACCCGCCTTGGCCTCCCAAAGTGCTAGGATTACAATACTGGATTTTATGTTAGCACCAGCCTGTCCTTTAGATCATACCATTTACCTGGACTCTTTTTTTCAGGAACACAATCTAAGTAATCCTAAACCAGTTCTGACACAAACCACTGCCTTTAAGCCATTCATAGTGACGGGATTTAGTGTAGTTTCAATGTCACCATCCAAGATCCCACCCCAATACCACTAATGAGAAATTTCAGGGATGGAGATTCTGACACAGCTAGGGTTCACAATATACTTTTACATCCTAAAGTTACAAATTAAATCCAAGTGTATAAAGTTAATAATACCAGTGATCACTCACTCCCCATCATTTCTCAGAGAATCCAAGCAGCTATAAAAGCATCAATAGTAATGATAATTAAAAAAAGAAAGCCACCAGAAAGGCAGTTTTAGAAAGATAAGGGGAAATAGGAAACCAAGTATGTTCAAGAAAACCCCACGCTTGGGCACTGTGAAATGCCCCTTGCCTGAGTAAAGATGTGGATTAACTTCTCTCCACTTTTCTTAGATTAATGCAAAAGCCGAGCATGGTGGTAACAAGCCTGTAGTCTCAATTAGCTGGGAGACTGAGGTGGAAGGATCACTTGGGCCCAGGAGGGTTTAAAAAAAAAAAAAAAAAAATTCCCTGGAAGCATTAAATAGAAGTGTTTCCTTATCCCAACATACCAAACACTCCCTCCCTTCACCCCACACACGAGAATCTAGCCTTAAATTTCCTAAAATAATTGATCTAATTAGAAGCTTCTCACAAACATTAGACCAGTGTAAATAACAAACATTTATTGGTGTCACTTATGGTAGAAAAAACTTCCTACACCAGATGCACATGACCCAATTGTTAAATAGAACATTTTGAAGGTGAACACACACCCTAACCCAGGTTTTTTACCCGCTTTTTAAGATGGCCAATTCTTCTTCTCCCCCCCACCCAAAGACATGTGAGCAACTGCTAATGAAAAGCAGTAAACAGCCACTTGGGCTATAGCAGTTTCAACTCCACTCTGAGGTGAAGATTCCAATTACATTCGAGACTTAAGTTCTTTCAATTTTTTCCTAACAAAAGTTCCTGAGTCCAGTATTTACAATATTACAGCACTAACAGATCAGTGTCTACAACTCATCTTTTTCTGCTGTATCCTCTTCACCAGTTGGGGGAGGGCCTGCACTTCCATAGAGTTTGCTGATAATTGGTTGAACAATTTCTTCCAGTTCCTTCTTCTTAGCTTTGAAGTCTTCAATGTCAGCATCTTGGTGGCTTTCCAGCCATTCAATCTTTTCTTCTACAGCTTTTTCCATGGTCTCCTTATCTTCAGAGGAAAGTTTACCTCCCAGCTTTTCTTTATCTCCAATCTGATTCTTTAGAGAATATGCATAGCTTTCCAACTCATTTCTAGTATCAATGCGCTCCTTGAGCTTTTTGTCTTCCTCAGCAAACTTCTCAGCATCATTAACCATCCTTTCGATTTCTTCAGGTGTCAGGCGATTCTGGTCATTGGTAATTGTGATCTTATTTTTGTTCCCTGTACCCTTGTCTTCAGCTGTCACTCGAAGAATACCATTCACATCTATCTCAAAGGTGACTTCAATCTGTGGGACCCCACGAGGAGCAGGAGGAATTCCAGTCAGATCAAATGTACCCAGAAGATGATTGTCTTTTGTCAGGGGTCGTTCACCTAGAAGTTACATACAGAAAAACTTGTTAGTTGTTACTGACAAGCATTAGCACATCTAGATCCCCGCGTTTCAGTGTGAAGCATGAAGTGACACTTTTGGTTTTATCGAGCTAAAAGTAATTTCATACTGGTCTACAAGGAGCAGCAACTAGTACTAACAATGAGTTAGGTTACTAACTCAACTGAATTTTATCTATTTTAAAGTAGTGTTGAACTCCTTTCTCTTGTACTCTAGGAGCCAGCTCAGATGCTATCAGTAGTAAGAATGCTAATCATTGGCTGGGTACAGTGGCTCACACCTGTAATAATCCCAGTAGTTTGGGAGGCCGAGGTCGGTGGATCACCTGAGGTTAGGGGTTCAAGACCAGCCTGGCCAACATGGCGAAACCCCGCCTCTACTAAAAATACAAAACTTAGCCAGGCATGGTGGTGGGCACCTGTAATCCCAGCTATTCGGGAGGCAGAGGTTGCAGGTCATGCCACTGCACCCCAGCCTAGGCGACAGAGCAAGACTCCATCTCAAGAAAAAAAAAAAAAAAAAAAAAAAAAAGAATGCTAAATATCTAGATATAAAACATTATTCAAATTAAGACCTCCATCTGAAAACAGCAGTTACTTAGTTCCCTAGCCATTTCAATGGAACATATTAAGTCATGTTCTTTTAAAATATGCCATGATAGATAGACCTGGCGTGGTGGCTTACGCCTGTAATCCCAGCACTTTGGGAGGCGGAGGCAGGCAGATGACCTGAGGTCAGGAGTTGGAGACCAGCCTGGGCAACATGGTGAAAGCCCATCTCTACTAAAAATACAGAAATTAGCCAGGTGTGGTGGTCCACGCCTGTAATCCCAGCTACTCTGGAGGCTGAGGCAGGAGAATCACTTGAACCCGGGAGACAGAGGTTGCAGTGAGCCGAGATCATGCCACTGCAGTCCAGCCTGGGCAACAGAGCAAGACTTCATCTCAAAAAAAAAGCCATATTAACAAACTTAAGTAATTACCTTCATAGACCTTGATTGTAACAGTTGGTTGATTATCAGAAGCTGTAGAAAAGATCTGAGACTTCTTGGTAGGCACCACTGTGTTCCTTGGAATCAGTTTGGTCATGACACCTCCCACAGTTTCAATACCAAGTGTAAGGGGACATACATCAAGCAGTACCAGGTCACCTGTAAGGATAAGTTATTTAACTTTTAATTCAAGTTCTCCCTATGAGCTATGTAAAGTTTATCTCTCTAACATTTGGTTAGGTTCTAACACACACATCTTCAAGGCAGTGAATTAAACAGTTGCTAATGATCTTGAGACTACCCCAGTCTTGTCTTCACTTATACCCTTTACTAGCTGTGTGACCTTGTTGCTCATATTCTGGTATTTTCTAAAGCAATAGCTAATGAGTCTTCCCTCAAGCTACTGAATCACTAAGAAAGATGTTGCGATGACGACCTACCTGTATCTTGATCACCAGAGAGCACACCAGCCTGGACAGCAGCACCATACGCTACAGCTTCATCTGGGTTTATGCCGCGGGATGGTTCCTTGCCATTGAAGAACTCTTTAACCAGTTGCTGAATCTTTGGAATTCGAGTCGAGCCACCAACAAGAACAATTTCATCAATATCAGACTTCTTCAAATCAGAATCTTCCAACACTTTCTGGACGGGCTTCATAGTAGACCGGAACAGATCCTAGAAAAAAGACATGGTTACTGTGATGTCTGTTATCTAAGTATCTAGATGCAATGTCCTGAATTCAGAGTCTAATGAGATCTCATTAGCACAGCAGAAAACAAGGAACATACCATGTTGAGCTCTTCAAATTTGGCCCGAGTCAGGGTCTCAGAAAAGTCTTCTCCTTCATAGAAGGACTCAATTTCAATTCTTGCTTGATGTTGAGAAGACAGGGCCCGTTTGGCCTTTTCTACCTCGCGCCGGAGTTTCTGCACAGCTCTGTTGTCTTTCCTGACATCTTTGCCAGTCTTCTTTTTGTACAGTTTGATGAAGTGTTCCATGACACGCTGGTCAAAGTCTTCTCCACCCAGATGAGTATCTCCATTAGTGGCCACGACTTCGAAGACACCATTGTCAATGGTGAGAAGAGACACATCGAAGGTTCCGCCACCCAGGTCAAACACCAGGATGTTCTTCTCCCCCTCCCTCTTATCCAGTCCATAAGCAATAGCAGCTGCCGTACTATTAGATTAAAAAAGGGAAAAGTTTTGTCAGTACTTCACATTTCCACTATTTGGCAAATATGCCATATCCCTGAATTTCATACTTACGGCTCGTTGATGATCCTCATAACATTTAGGCCAGCAATAGTTCCAGCGTCTTTGGTTGCTTGGCGTTGGGCATCATTAAAATAGGCTGGTACAGTAACAACTGCATGGGTAACCTAAAAGGATAAAAGATAATTAAGTGTATTGTCACATAGTTTAACCCTTATTTAAATTACAGTCTGGCCAGGCGGTGGCTTGTGCCTGTAATCCCAGCACTTTGGGAGACTGAGGCAGGAGGATCACCTGAGGTCAGGATTTCAAGACCAGCCTAGGCAATGTGGAGAAACCCTGTCTCTACTGAAAATTAAAAAAAAAAAAAAAAAAATTAGCCAGGTGTGGTGGTGTGCCTGTAGTTCCAGTTACTTGGGAGGCTGAGGCAGGAGAGCTGCTTGAACCCGGGAGGCAGAGGTGGCAGTGAGCTGAGATCGTGCCACTGCAGTCCAGCCTGGGCAACAGAGCAAGACTCCATCTCAAAAAAAAAATTATAGTCAAACCATCACTTTAGTTTTTAAACCAACTTATTGATGAATACAATATATAAAATTTTATGCCCCTGGAATTGTATGCATTAAATAATACATGAAAAGTCTATTTTGTTTGGCTTATAGTAAGGGACTCAATAATTAAACCTGACAAGCATGAATACCATTCTGATTAAAAGTTTTGAAACCCTTCATGAAGGCTTCTATACATAACAGCCAACCGAGAATACTAATGATCAAAAAATACTTAACATCGTTCTAGAAATATTTACCTTCTTTCCCAAATAAGCCTCAGCGGTTTCTTTCATTTTAGTGAGAACCATGGCAGAAATTTCTTCAGGAGCAAATGTCTTTGTTTGCCCACCTCCAATGTCAACTTGAATGTATGGTTTAGTTTTCTTTTCAACCACCTGTTTTAAAGAATCATTGTTTTCAGACACAGATACAATGATATCTCAAAGTTTAAAAGACCCACTACCATCCCCACAATTTGGTTTATTTTGGTCCCTTGGGGCTGCAAATTGACTAGAAATACTTCAGCGAGTATAGGTGTCTTACAAAGTTCAGTTTTAATCGGTCTTTTATTCCTAAACTATTGTAGACAGAGTACGACAGCAACTATACATACATCATGTCTATAACCTTCAACTGTTGTCTCAACACTTTTCCAGAGACTTATAACTAAATACTCCCACCACCCACCCGTCCTCTAACTGGATGAGAAAAACTCGGTCGAACCTTGAACGGCAAGAACTTGATGTCCTGCTGCACAGACGGGTCATTCCACGTGCGGCCGATGAGCCGCTTGGCGTCAAAGACCGTGTTTTCGGGGTTGGAGGTGAGCTGGTTCTTGGCGGCATCGCCGATCAGACGTTCCCCTTCAGGAGTGAAGGCCACATAGGACGGCGTGATGCGGTTGCCCTGATCGTTGGCGATGATCTCCACGCGGCCGTTCTTGAACACGCCGACGCTGACAGAAAAACCCGACAGAGGGACATCAGCACCGCACTTCTCACGCCAGGCCAGGCGGCCACGCCCCGTCCCCCTGCATCCGCAAACGCCACTTACCAGGAGTAGGTGGTCCCCAGGTCGATGCCGACCACGGTACCCACGTCCTCCTTCTTGTCCTCCTCCTCGGCCCGCGCCGCGCTGAGCAGCAGCAGCATCGCGGCCACCAGGGAGAGCTTCATCTTGCCAGCCAGTTGGGCAGCAGCAGGCAGGGCGTCGCAGGCAGTCCAGCCACAGGCCGCAGCAAAGGAGCACAGCGCAGTTTCCGACTTGCAGGCGGCAGGCGCCCGGGGTCACAAGGCGCCACGAACCAGGCGAAGGGCAGGTCTAGCGATACAGGCCGCGGCGCTTCCCTCGCACACTCGCGAAACACCCCAATAGCTCAACCTGTCTGTGCTGTCTCGGCCGGCGTCGACCGCGCCGTCGCCTACTCAGCTTATATACCCTCCCCCAGCCCCGTCGTGGAGGCCGCCGATTGGTGAAGGCCCTGCTCGTTGGAGGCCGTTCATTGGTCCAGGCCACCAAGCTGGCCGCCGCCGATTCGAAGCAGCCCCCTCCGCAATAAACGTCACTGCTCCGCCCCCCCAGCTGATTCATTGGCTGCTATTCGTTTCTAACGTTCACCAATGGTAGATAACATCCGCCCCATCCGCTGGTTCCATTGGTTCAGCAGCTGTCTATCTCTCCTGCGACTTCTCACCCCGAGGCATTTCCGCTGGTAACCGCAGAAGTCCCCCCTTCACTCCCGGCCGTAGGGGGTCGGAGTAGGTCCAGCACGAGTGACCCCCCGGGGCTGTGGAATCTGAAACTTTTCCTTCTCTACTGCTTGTTCTCCCTTCCTCCATCCCTCACCCCGAAGCGGGAAGCAGCTTTCTCTTCCCAGCTTCCATCCAGTCTCTGAGTAGACCGGTCGCAGCTTAGATGCTGGGAACGCCTCAGAACACATTTCTTTGCCCTTCACGGCCACTACCGGTATTGGGGTATGCGAGTCGCAGGGCCGTTCGTTGCTCACAGGTCGAGCTGGTCTGGACTCTGTTCGACCACGAATCATGACTCCTTCCTGCCAGTTATGTCCCCTCCGCACCCTTGCCCAGCCATTTTACCAGGCCTCTCCACATTGCGCTGCCCCACGGTAAGACGCAGGACAAGCCCGGCCAAAGGAATTGCCTCCAGCTCTGAGTCCCCTCCCTACTGTGGCAACCCACTCCAGTGCCAGCCCTCCTACCCTGGATGTCTAATTTTTCTAGCTTGCTACCCTTTACTTTCCCCTCCGCTGCCCATCGTTTCCCTCTGGGGCAAAGGTTATCATTTACGGGGCTTTCCCCATCCTTTATTGTTGATACTTTTCTACCTTCATTCCAGGAAAAGGTCTGATGTACACACAGCCAACACATTTGATAGGCGAAAATCGTCTTGATAATGCCTTATTCTTATATAACACCCTGTTGCAAAAAATAATAGAGACCACTATTTGCTGAAAGCCTACCGTGGATTAAACATTGTTCAGTGTGCTTTTCATGTGTCATTTAGTCTTGACAGTTCAATACTCGGTAGGCATTTCCCGTTTTCCAGATGAGGACATTGAGACTGAAAAAGATTAAATAACTAAACAAGTCACAGAGCTGGTGAGTGATGGAGTTAGGATTGATAACCAGGTGGAGTTCACTCTTGCCAATACTTTTTTTTTTTTTCAAGACGGAGCGTCAGTCTGTCACGCCCAGGCTGGAGTGCAGTGGTGCAATCTCAGCTCACTGCAACCTCCGCTTCCGGGGTTCAAGCGATTCTCCTGCCTCAGCCTCCTGAGTAGCTGGGATTACAGGCACGCACCACCATGCCTGGCTAATTTTTGTATTTTTTGTGTGTGTTTGTGGAGATGAGGTTTCAACATTTTAGCCAGGCTGGTTTTGAACTCCCAGCCTCAAGCAATCTGCCCACCTCGGCCTCCCAAAGTGCTGGGATTACAGGCGTGAGACACTGTGCCTGACCTCTTAACTTTAAAACAAAAAATTCATTTGTGGCCGGGCGTGGTGGCTCAAGCCAGTAATTCCAACACTTTGGGAGGCCGAGGCAGATGGATCACGGGGTCAGGAGATCAAGACCATCCGGGGTAACACGATGAAACCCCATCTCTATAAAAATCCAAAAATTAGCTGGGCGTGGTGGTGCATGCCTGTAGTACCAGCTACTACTCGGGAGGCTGAGGCAGGAGAATCGCTTGAACCCGGGAGGTGGAGGTTGCAGTGAGCCGAGATCACGCCACTACACTCCAGCCTGGGCAGCAGAGCTAGACTCCATCTCAAAAAATAAAAATAAAATTCATTTGTTTGAGGAATGTTTTTAGAGGACCTACTATGGAAAGGGCAAAAAGCTCTGATATGAAATATTTGAGATTCATGGGTATACTGTGTCCAGATACCACTGAAACATCCTAAACACCTTTTATTAAGATGTTGAGCCTGTGACTCAGTACTCAAGAATTTTCTTTTTCCTTAGTGCTTCTCGAAGGTTAGACTGGTGACTCAGAGTTGACTCTGTTCACTACAGAGGTTGCATCATGCATCTCTTTCAGCAGGGCTTGTAATCCTGCGGCAACACTGACCCTTCTTTGGCTTGCATCGGTCCAGCATTAAGATAGAAATCATCATTTGACCACATTACAGCTTCTTTCATTTCAATCAAATGTTTTTATATCGCAGTCCATTTCCATTAAAAAAAAAAAACAACTCGATTTCAGCCTTATCCTTGATTAACAGAGTAACGTTTTGTAACTCTCCTTTTTGTAAAATTTAGAAAAGCGATACATGGCTAACTTCCAAAGGGAATTGAGTATATTGTGGTTTCACCTTTTTAAAACCAAACATTTTACATACATTTTCTAGTATATTCCAAAGCACAGTCACTTACGAATAGGAAAGTACATGGTCAAAACTAGCTTGCTGAACATTAAATGCCAAAAATAATATCCAGGTCAAGTTATCAATACTTAACTGTTAGACACTGTGCTAAAGATGTATGTGCATTATCTCTTTTAATCTTTAAGAAAGCATTTTTTTGTAATCCCAGCATTTTGGGAGGCCGAGGTGGGCGGATCACGAGGTCAAGAGATCGAGACCATCCCGGCCAACATGGTGAAACCCAGTCTCTACTAAAAATACAAAAATCAGCTGGGTGTAGTGGCACGCGCCTGTAGTCCCAGCTACTGCTACTCGGAGGATGAGGCAGGAAAATCACTTGAACCTGGGAGGTGGAGGTTCAGTGAGCTGAGATTGCGCCACTGCACTCCAGCCTGGCCACAGAATGAGACTCTGTCTCAAAAAAAAAAAAAACAGAAACAAAAACAAAGAAACAAACAAAAAAGCATTTTTTTTCTTACCCCTATTTTAGAGTGAAGGAATCTGAAGCCCCAGGAGGTAAAGAAACTTGCCCAGGAGATTGCACACCTAAGATAATGAGCCAGTATTTGAGCCTTGGCAGTTTGATTTTTAACCTCTATAGGTTGTCGTCTTGAGCTTCAGATTTATAAGACTTAATTTTGGGTTTGGGCATGGTGGCTCAGATGTGTAATCCCAGCACTTTGGGAGGCCAAGTGGGTGAATCACTTGAGGTCAGGAGTTCGAGACCAGCCTGGCCAACAGGGCAAAACTCCATCTCTAATAAAAATACAAAATTTGCTGGGCATGGTGGTGCATGCCTGTAATCCCAGCTACTAGGGAGGCTGAGGCACGAGAACCACTTGAATCTGGGAGGCGAAAGTCGCAGTGAGCCAAGATCGCACCACTGCACTCCAGCCTGGGCAACAGGGTGAGACTGTCTAAAAAGAAAAAAAAAAACTTACATTTTGTTTTAGGATATAGAGTAGTCACATATTTTTGGTTTTAAATTTAAAGTTTATAATTTTCAAAGATATGGGGTCTAGCTACATTGACCAGGTTAGTCTCAAACTCCTGGCCTCAAGCAATCCTCCCACTTCAGCCTTCCAAAGTGTGGGAATTACAGGAATGAGCCACCACATCCGGCTCCAGTTACACATTTTGTAAATATTTTGATAACGGATGATATGCAAATATAAATTTTTATCCAGAAATTTAAACCAGCCCATTTCACTTGTGCTCCTATGGGTAAGAAAATTGCTTTCCAGGCTGGGCCTGGTGGCTCACACCTGTAATCCCAGCACTATGGGAGGCCGAGGCAGGCGGATCACCTGAGGTCGGGAGTTCGAGACCAGCCTGGTCAACATGGAAAACCCCGTCTCTACTAAAAATACAAAATTAGCCCAGCGTGGTGGCTCATGCCTGTAATCCCAGCTACTTGAGAGGCTGAGGCAGGAGAATCACTTGAACCCGGGAGGTGGAGGTTGAGGTGAGCTGAGATCATGCCATTGCACTGCAGCCTGGGCAACAAGAGTGAAACTCTCTCTCTCAAAAAATTGCTTTCCATTTCCTACCTGATCTCAGAAAGCTAATTAAGCAGAGGTAGGACTTATTAGGATTGGATGTCATTTAGCTCTTAAATCTTCTTTTGTGGCCGTGCGTGGTGGCTCACACCTGTAATCCCAGCACTTTGGGAGGCCAAGGCGGGTGGATCACGAGATCAGGAGATCGAGACCATCCTGGCTAACACGGTGAAACCCCGTCTGTACTGAAAATACAAAAAATTAGCCGGGCACGGTGGCGGGCGCATGTAGTCCCAGCTACTTGGGAGGCTGAGGCAGGAGAATGGTGTGAACCTGGGAGGTGGAGCTTGCAGTGAGCTGAGATCACGCCACTGCACTGCAGCCTGCACGACAGAGCAAAACTCTGCCTCAAAAAAAAAAAAATCTTCCTTTGTGAAAGAGGATTAATAATAAATGACAGGCATACAGCAGGAAGAAAAAGGAAAGGACCTGTGTAATTTACAAGTTTAATATTAACATTTAGATCCTGATAATTGAAATTTTCCATATGGTTTGTTGGAGAGAACATTCAACTAGGTGATAGGGCACATAACTTTGACAAAAAACAATTTCTCAGAGCCTCAGATTTTTTTTTTCTTTTTTTGAGACGGAGTCTTGCTCTGTTGCCCAGGCTGGAGTGCAGTGGCACGATCTTGGCTTACTGCAGCCTCTGCCTCCCCGGTTCTAGCGATTATCCTGTCTCAGCCTCCTGGGTAGCTGGGATTACAGGCGTACACACCATGCCCAGCTAATTTTTGTACTTTTAGTAGAGATGGGGCTTTGCCACGTTGGCCAGGATGGTCTTAAACTCCTGACCTCAGGTGATCTGCCCGCCTCGGCCTCCCAAAGTGCTGGGATTACAGGCGTGAGCCACCACGCCCTGCCAAGCCTCAGATTCTTAATCTATTGAATGTCAGGAATTTCTGTCCTGCCTGTCTTACTGGACTGCTTCAAGGATCAAATGAGATATTGTATGTGAAAGTAGTGTGAAGGTTGTAGAACAGTGGTAATGCCATTACTAATCATAGAAATATAATGTGAGAAGAAATTTTAGGAGTAAGGCCAAGTGCAGCGGCTCATGCCCAAAGTCCCACCACTTTGGGAGGGCGAGGTGGAAGGAAACCTGAGGCCAGGTGTTTGAGACCAGCCTGGGCAAAACAGAGAGATTGCCTCCTTCTGTGAAAATATTTAAAAATTAGCCAGTCATTGTGGTGCACACCTGTAGTTCCAGATACTCAGAAAGCTGAGGTGGCAGGATCACTTGAGCCCAGGAGTTTGAAGCAGCAATGAGCAATGATTGTGCCACTGCACTCCAGCCTGGACAACAAAGGAAAACACCTCTCAAAAAATAAAAAATAAATGGTACATCTAATTATTCCTATATTGGTCACATAGATGTCTTTTTTTTTCTTTCGAGACAGAGTCTTGCTCTGTTGCCCAGGCTGGAGTGCAGTGGTGCAATCTCGGCTCATTGCAACCTCCGCCTCCCGGGTTCAAGCAATTCTCCTGTCTCAGCCTCCCGAGTAGCTGGGATTACAGGCACACACCACCACGCCCGGCTAATTTTTGGATTTTTAGTAGAGATAGGGGTTTCACCATGTTGGCCAGGCTGGTCTCAAACTCCTGACCTCATGATCTGCCCACCTTGGCCTCCCAAAGTGCTGGGATTACAGTTGTAATCCGCATCCAGCCCACATAGATGTCTTTATTAAGGTGCTAAGAATAATTTATTCACCCTTCATCAAACAACTCTCGAATAAAACCAAAGTGTCACCTTGACACCTGAGCCAGAAGCAATAGTAGGTATAAATCATGTATTTTATTTTTTTTGTACTTCTGAAAGTACAGTGTGCTATGCAATTAATTTCCTTCCTTGTCTTCAGTTTCTAAAAGTAAATTTATAATAGAGAACCTTCCCTTCTCCACACATACATAGAGATAGTGCATTTTCTATCACATTTTGTGCGTGTGTGCAGAAGGCATTTAGGAGGGCACACTGTGTCAGATAATGTAAAAGAGAGGCAAGACCATAGGATTTGGAAGCACTAAAACTATTTGAGTTCCAGTTGTGTTACTTACTGGCTGTGTAACTTATGGCAAGTCAGTCTCTGAGGCTCTGTTTATGAGTCTGTAAAATGGATATAATTCTGCCACTTAGCAAGGCTGGTTTTTGTTTGTTTGAGACAGGGTCTCACTTTGTCACCCAGGCTGGAGTGCAGTGGTGCCATCATGGCTCACTGCAGCCACAACCTCCCAGGCTCAAGCCATCCTCCTGCCTCAGCCCTCCGAGTAGCTGGGACTACAGGCACACACCACCACAGCCTACTAATTTTTGTATATTTTGTAGAGACAGGGTTTCGCCATGTTGCCCAGGCTGGTCTTGAACTCCTGGGCTCAAGTGATCTGCTTGACTTGGCCTCCCAAAGTGCTGGGATTATGTGAGCCACTGTGCCTGGCCAAGACTGTTGTCATGATCAAGTAAGGTAATATACGGTATTAGAGATGTCCATGTAAACTTAAAAAGAAAAATAAGAACAACAGAAAAGAAACAAGGTAATATAAGTAAAAACGAAGCTGGGTGTGATGGCACCCCCTGTAGTCCTAGCTACTTCAGAGGCTGAGGTAGGAGGATTGCTTGAGCCCAGGAGTTTGAGGCTACCCTGGGAGAAATAGGAAGACTGTCTCAAAAAGTTTTTAACTGGAAAGCACTTAATTTTATATAAAAAATGCTACTTTTATTTTTTAAATTTCTTTCTTTTATCTTGAGACAGGGTCTCCTTCTATTGCCCAGGCTGGTCTTGAATTGCTGGCCTCAAGCAATCCTCCTGCCTCAGCCTCCCAAAGTGCTAGGATTACAGGCATGAGCTACTACACGCGGCCAAAATACTACTTTTAATTTTTCTTCCTTCTGTCTTATATTTTCCTTTGAAGTAAAACAAGTTGCAAAATATGAAGAGCTGGCCAGGTGGGGTGGCTCACACCTGTAACCCCAGCACTTTGGGAGGCCAAGGCGGGCAGATCACGAGGTCAGGAGATTGAGACCATCCTGGCTAACACGGTGAAACCCTGTCTCTACTAAAATACAAAAAATTAGCCAGGTGTGGTGGCGGACGCCTGTAGTCCCAGCTACTCAGGAGGCTGAGGCAGGAGAATGGCGTGAACCTGGGAGGCGGAGCTTGCAGTGAGCCAAGATCGCACCACTGCACTCTAGCCTGGGTGACAGAGCGAGACTCCATCTCAAAAAAAAAAAAAAAAAAAAAAAAAAAAGAGCTACCTGTATAGAATTTGATATTTGATATATCTTAAATTTAAATTGTTTTTCTTTTCTCATTTCTTTCCTTCCTCATTTTTTTTTTTTTTTAGAGATAGGGTTTCACTATGTTGTCCAGGCTGGTCTCCAACTCCTGGCCTCAGCCTCCCAAAGTGCTGGGATTGCAAGCATGAGCCATTGCACCTGGCCTTAAATTTAAAATTTTTAAAATAGTAAATGTATATACAAGGCATAAAATTCAAAGGATACAATAAGTCTCCCTGCTACTCAGTCCTCAGCCCTGTTCCCCTACACTGATAGAGGGAACCACAGTAACCACTTTCTTGTGGAGCCTTCTAGAAATGTTTTACTTTTTATTGATTATTTTTTTCGAGACAGATCTCACTCTGTTGCCCAGGCTGGAGAGCAGTGGCTCAATCACAGTTCACTGTGCAGAGCAATCCTGTCTGAGCCTTCTGGGTCGGTAGGCCTACATGTGTCTGCCACCACACGGCACTAATTTTTTTTCTTTTTTTTTTGAGATGGAGTCTTGCTCTGTTGCCTAGGCTAGAGCGCAATGGCACAGTCTTGGCTCACTGCAACCTCTGTCTCCTGGGTTCAAGCGATTCTCCTACCTCAGCCGGATCCCAACCTGTAGCTGGGATTACAGGTTCCTGCCATCGCATTCGGCTAATTTTTGTATTTTTAGTAGAGACGGGGTTTCACCATCTTGTCCAGGCTGATCTCGAACTCCTGACCTTGTGAACCACCCACCTCAGCCTCCCAAAGTGCTGGGATTACAGGCGTCAGCCACCACGCCCAGCAATTTATTTTTTGTAGTGACGGGGTATAGCTATGTTGCCCAAGCTGGTCTTGAACTCCTGGCCTTAAGTAATCCCCCTGCTTCACCCTCCCAAAGTGCTAGGATTATAGGCATAAGCCGCTGTGGCCAGTTTAGAAATGTTTTATTCACACACAATATGTGTTTGTGTTATGTTTTCCTGTTTTATTTATTTTATTTATTTTTTTATTTTTATTTTTTGAGACAGAGTTTCACTTTTGTTGCCCAGGCTGGAGTGCAGTGGCTCTATCTCGGCTCACCGCAACCTCTGCCTCCCGGGTTCAAGCGATTCTCCTGCCTCAGCCTCCTGAGTAGCTGGGACTACAGGCGCCCATCACCATGCCTGGCTAATTTTTGTATTTTTGGTAGAGAAGGGGTTTCACCATATTGGTCAGGCTGGTCTCGAACTTTTGACCTTGTGATCTGCCTACCTTGGCCTCCCAAAGTGCTGGGATTACAGGCGTGAGCCACCACATCCAGCCTATTTTATTTTTTGAGATGGAGTGCACTGGAATGATCACGGCTCACTGCAAACTTGACCTCTTAGGCTCAAGTGATCCTCCTGCCTCAGCCTCCTGAGTAGCTGGGACCACAGGTGTGCACTACCATGGCCAGATAATTTTTAAATTTTATTTATTTAGAGACAACATCTCACTCTGTTGCTCAGGCTTGAGTGCAGTGGCCAGATCGCGGCTTACTGCAGTCTCAATCTCCTGGGCCCAAATGATCCTCCCACTTCATCCTCCCAAGTAGCTGGGACTACAGGCATGCGCCATCACCCCCAGCTAATTGTTTTTATTTTTTGTAGAGATGGGGTTTCACTGTGTTGTCCAGGCTGGTCTTGAACTCCTAGGTTGAAACAGTTCGCATGCCTCGGCCTCCCAAAGTGCTGGGATTATAGGCATGAGGCTCTGTGCCTGGCCATAATTTTTTCATTTTTTGTAGAAATGCCTTACTATGTTGCCCAGGCTAATCATGAACTCCCAGGCTCAAGCAATCCTCCTGCCTCAGCCTTCTAATGTGCTGGGATTACAGGCGTGAACCACCCCACTCGGCCTAGAAATGTTTTATTCATATAAAAAATGTAGGCCAGGCGCGGTGGCTCACGCCTGTAATCCCAGCACTTTGGGAGGCCAAGGTGGGTGGATCACCCGAGGTCAGGAGTTCCAGACCAGCCTGGCCAAGATGGTGAAACCCTGTCTCTAACTAAAAATACAAAAACTAGCCAGACATGGTTGCATGCGCCTGTAATCCCAGCTACTCTGGAGGCTGAGATAGGAGAATTGTTTGAACCTGGGAGTCAGAGGTTGCAGTGAGCCAAGATCACACCATTGCACTCCAGTCTGGGCAACAGAGTGAGACTCTGTCTCAAAAAAAAAAAATTATATATATATATAGATATATATATAGACACACACACACACACGTGTGTGTGTGTGTCTGAGTATATCCATGTTTTAATTTTTTTTAATTAATTTTTTTTTTGTGATGGAGTTTCACACTTGTCTCCCAGGCTGTAGTGCAGTAGCATGATCTTGGCTCATTGCAACCTCCACCTCCTGAGTTTGAGTGATTCTCCTGCCTCAGCCTCCTGAGTAGCTGGGATAACAAGCATGCACCACCACACACAGCTAATTTTGTATTTTTAGTAGAGATGGGGTTTCACCATGTTGGCCAGGCTGGTCTTGAACTCCTGACCTCAGGTGATCCACCTGCCTTGGCCTCCCAAAGTGCTGGGATTACAGGTGAGCCCACGCGCCCGGGCATATCCATGTTTTAAAACAAGTGATGGAGCACTGAAGCACAGTGCATATATGGTTCTGTGTCTTTATTCAGTTAACTGTATTTCTTGGAGATTGTCACAAATCAGTACCTGTGGAGCTGCCTTTTTTTTTTTTTTGAGATGGAGTTTTGCTCTGTCGCCCAGGCTGGAGTGCAATGGCGCTATCTCGGCTCACTGCAACCTCTGCCTCCTGGGTTCAAGCAATTCTCCTGCCTCAGCCTCCTATGTAGCTGAGATTACAAGTATGCACCACCAAGCCCGACTAATTTTTGTATTTTTAGTAGAGATGGGGGTCTCATTGTGTTGGCCAGGCTGGTCTTGAACTCCTGACCTCAAGCGATCCACCCACCTAGGCCTTTCAAAAGGCTGGGATTACAGGTGTGCGCCACTGTGTCCAGCTGGAGCTGCCTTTTGTTGATATGTAAAGAGTAGCTACCCTTTATGTATGATGTGCTGGATGTTTTATTTATTTTTTTTAAATTTTATTGTATATATTTTTGAGACGGAATCTCGCTCTGTTGCCCAGGCTGGAGTGCAGTGGTATGACCTCAGCTCAATGCAATCTCTGTCTCCTGGGTTCAAGTGATTCTCCTGCCTCAGCCTCCCGAGTAGCTGGTATTACAGGCACCCGCCACCACGCCCGGCTATTTTTTTTTTTTTTTTGTATTTTTAGTAGAGACGGGGTTGGTTTCACCATGTTGGCCAGGCTGGTTTTGAACTCCTGACCTCAAGTGATCTAGCCACCTCAGCCTCCCAAAGTGTTAGGGTAACAGGCATGAGCCACTGTGCCTAGCCACACTGGATGTTTTAATTTTTTTTTTTTTTTTGAGATGGAGTCTTGCTCTGTCACCAGACTGGAGTGCAGTGGCATGATCTCGGCTCACTGCAACCTCTGTCTCCTGGGTTCAAGCAATTTTCGTGCCTTAGCCAGCTGGGATTATAGGCACGTGCCACCACACCCAGGTAATTTTTGTATTTTTAGTAGAGACGGGGTTTCACCATGTTGGCCAGGATGGTCTCAATATCCTGACCTCGCCATCCACCTGCCTTGGCCTCCCAAAGTGCTGGGATTACAGGTGTGAGCCACTGGGCCTGGCCTTATTTTTTATTTTTATTTATTTATTTATTTATTTTTTGAGACAGGGTCAGAGTGCAGTGGTGTAATCTCAGCTTACTGCAGCCTTCTCCTCCTGGGTTCAAGTGATCTCCTGCCTCAGTTTCCCAAGTAGTTTTCTCAAAAAAAGAAAAAAAAGATATTAATTCTTTTTTTTTTTTATTTGAGACAGAGTCTCGCCGTGTCGCCCAGGCTGGAGTGCAATGGCACAATCTCAGCTCACTGCAACCCCTGCCTCCCAGGTTCAAGCGGTTCTCCTGCCTCAGCCTCCCGAGTAGCTGGGACTACAGGTGTGTGCCACTACACCCGGCTAATTTTTTTGTATTTTTGTTAGAGATGAGGTTTCACCATGTTGGTCAGGCTGGTCTCGAACTCCTGACCTCATGTGATCTGCCCACATTGGCCCCCCAAAGTGCTGGGATTACAGGACTTTGTAATCAGGACCATGCCTAGCCAAACCTTGTCTTACTGTAGCTTTCTGATGTATTTATTTATTTATTTACTTATTTTTTAAATCTGTATACTCAGAGTGCTTTATGATGTCCTGATATCGTTTAGAACAAGTCCTTCCACATTGCTCTTCTTCTTTAGGAATGTTTCTGACTATTCTTGGCACTTTGTATTTCCATATAAGTTTTAGAATCACTCTATCAAGTTCACAAACCAAACCTGTTACATATTGTTAAGTTAAAAAAAAAAAAATAGCAGGGCCTGGCGCGGTGGCTCACGCCTGTAATCCCAGCACTTTGGGAGGCCGAGGCGGGCAGATCACGAGGTCAGGAGATCAAGACCACCCTGGCTAACACGGTGAAACCCCTATCTCTACTAAAAATACAAAGTATTAGCCAGGCATGGTGGCAGGCACCTGTAGTTCCAGCTATTCAGGAGGCTGAGGCAGAAGAATCACTTGAACCCAGGAGGTGGAGGTTGGAGTGAGCCAAGATCTTGCCGTGAGCCAAGATCTTGTCACTGCACTCCAGCCTGGGCAACAGAACGAGACTCCGTCTCAAAAAAAAAGAAAAAAATATTGTAGGCTGGGCAAGGTGTGTTCCCAGTGCTTTATGATGCCAAGGCGTGAGGATCACTTGGGGCCAGGAGTTTGAGAGCAGCCTGGGCAAATAGCGAGACTCCATCTCTACAAAAATATAAAAATAAAATAATAATAATAATAGAATTAACCAAGCACGGTGGTGCACACCAGTAGTCCCAGGTAGTAGACTGAGGCGGGAGTATCAGTTGAGCTCAGGAATTTGAGGCTGCAATGAGCTACGATCACATCACTGTACTTCAGCCTGGGTGGAAGACGAAAACCCTGTCTCAGAAAAATAAATAAATAATAAATGGTATAGTACTATCATACTTTTGAGTAATCTGCTTTATTATTTTTTCTTTCTTTTTTTTTTTTTGAGACGGAGTTTCACTCTTGTTGCCCAGGCTGGACTGCAATGGCACGATCTCGGCTCACCACAAGCTCAGCCTCCTGGGTTCAAGCGATTCTCCTGCCTCAGCCTCCCAAGTAGTTGGAATTACAGGCATGCACCACCACATCTGGCTGATTTTTTTGTATTTTTAGTAGAGATGGAGTTTTGTTATCAGAAATAAAAAATTTCCATTTTGAAGTGAAAAATTAGGATACTTCAGTATGGCTGGGCGCAGTATGGCTGGGCGCAGAGTGCCTGTAATGCTGTCACTTTGGGAGGCCGAGGCAGGCAGATCACTTGAGGTCAGGAGTTCAATACTA
The DNA here is from genome assembly GCF_028885625.2 of Pongo pygmaeus. Lineage (NCBI taxonomy): Eukaryota > Metazoa > Chordata > Mammalia > Primates > Hominidae > Pongo > Pongo pygmaeus. The sequence goes on from NC_072386.2 coordinate 115,910,177, forward strand.
GTGTGGCCAATATGGTGAAACCCTGTCTCTACTAAAACTACAAAAATTGGCCAGGCGTGGTGGTGCGTGCCTGAAATCCCAGGTACTTGGGGGCTGAGGCAGGAGAATCACTTTAACCTGGGAGGCAGAGGTTGCAGTGAGCCAAGATCACTCCATCGTACTCCAGCTTGGGCAACAGAAACAGACTCTGTTTAAACCAAAAATAAATAAATAAATAAATAGAAAAGAAGGATACATCAGTACATCAGTATGATAAAATATTCAGGAACCATTAAAATTGCTGATTTTTGGATAGGAGGGGATGGAGGAAAAAATTGCTGATTTTTATGTTTTTCAAAAAGTAAATTATGTCCACTCCACTGCTTCACTTCACTAGCCTTAAAAAAAAAAAAAAAAAGTAAATTGTTAGTTTTTTCATCTACGTCTTCTTTCTATTTAAACACCTGTTTATCTATTAGGACCTTATCAAGCTTGAAGATCTTTAAAAAGAAAAGTAAAAGTAATGCAAGAAAACAAAAAAGATTGTCAGTGAAAGATATATAATTGCATTAAGGTAAGACTTTTTTTTCCTTTCCTTTTTTTTTTTTTTTGAGACAGAGTCTCTCTCTTTCACCCAGGCTGAAGTGCAGTGGCACCATCTCGGCTCACTGCAGTCTCCATCTCCCAGGTTCAAGCGATTCTCCTGCCTCAGCCTCCTGAGTAGCTGGGATTACAGGTGCCCACCACCATGCCTGGCTAATTTTTGTATTTTTAGTAGAGGCAGGGTTTCACCATGTTGGCCAGGCTGTCCTTGAACTCCTGACCTCAAGTGATCTGTCTGCCTTGGCCTCCCAAATTGCTGGGATTACAGGCGTGAGCCACTGTACCCGGCCAAGGTAAGATATTTCATATGTTATAATGAACGATGGGTTAAATTCAAATACAAGTAATATACCACTTTTTTTTTTTTTTTTTTTTTTTTTGAGACGGAGTCTCGCTCTATCGCCCAGGCTGGAGTTCAGTGGCATGATCTCGGCTCATTGCAAACTCCGCCTCCCGGGTTCACTCCATTCTCCCGCCTCAGCCTCCCGAGTAGCTGGGACTACAGGCGCCCGCCACCGCACCCAGCTAATTTTTTGTATTTTTAGTAGAGACGGGGTTTCACTGTGTTAGCCAGGATGGTCTCGATCTCCTGACCTCGTGATCCGCCTGCCTCGGCCTCCCAAAGTGCTAGGATTACAGGCATGAGCTGCCGCACCAGCTGTAATATATCACTTTTATGTTGCATTAACATTACAGCTCCTGGGCCAGACATGGTGGTTCATGCCTGTAATCCCAGCAGTTTGGAGTCTGAGCCATGAGTATTGCTGGAGCCCAGGAGTTCAAGACCAGCCTGAGCAACATAGCAACACCCTGTCTCTACAAAGTTAAAAAATTAGCCACGTGTATGGAGAGTGCCTCTAGTTCCAGCTACTTGAGAGCATGAGGCAGGAGGATCGCTGGAGCCCAGGAGTTTGAGGTTGTAGTTAGCTATGATTGTGCCACTGCACTCCAGCCTGGGTGACACAGTGAGACCCTCCCTCTAAAAAACAAAAAACAACAAAGAATTACACCTCCTATCAGTTTGGATGTCCCTGGTACTTGTAGAAAAATAAGGATTACAGTAGACTTCATTTGGCAGAAGTGTTTGAGTTGCAGGATTCATAAGCCTGTTCTATAGGAGCCACTTTCCTCATGTTCAGTTTTCTCAGTTTTTTTTTTAAATTTTTTTATTTAGAAATTTTTTTAGAGACTAAGTCTTGTTCTTTTGCCCAGGATGGAGTGCCGTGGTGCCATCATAGCTCACTGTAGCCTCAAGCTCCTGGGCTCAAGCAATTCTCCTGAGTCAGCATCTTGAATAGCTGGGATTACAGGTGAGAACCAGTGCACTCGGCCAGCTGATAATTTAACTCCTTGCTAAATGTTGCAAAGCCATATGACTGTGAATACATTGCTAGGATCTTTGAAGAGTCTCCAGGCAAGTGAGGGCCCCTAAATCATAAGCTCCATCAGCTTCATGAATCTCAGTATTATTATTTCTGAGCCTGCCAGTGGGGGCCAGTGTAGGACCACCAATGACCCAGAACATGGACTATGGCTATGACAGGAACAAATGAATTGCTCCAAAGTAAAAAGTATTTTTTTAAGGAATACTTTCTACCACCTGGGTCTTACTGGACTTTTTTGCTTACAGGATTCCTAGAGCTCTAACCTGGGAAACACAGCAAAACCTCATCTCTAGAAAAAATTAAAAAATTAGCCAGGCATGGTGGTGCACGCATATGGTCCCAGGTACTCAGGAGGATTGCTTGAGCCCTGCCCAGAAAGTAGAGGCTGCAGTGGGCTGTGATTACATCACTGCACTCTAGCCTGGGTGACAGAGACAGACCCTGTCTCAGAATTAAAAAAAAAAAAAAAAAAAAAAAGCTAGGTGTGGTGGTTCCTGCCTGTAATCCCAGCATTTTAGGAGGACGAGGCAGGAAGATTACTTGAGTCCAGGAGTTTGAGACCAGCCTGGGCAACATAGTGAGATCTTCTCTGTATAAAAAATAAAAAAATTAGCCAGGCATGGTGAAGGGACTTCGCATGTGTCAAGTTCCAGGTACTCTGGAGGCTGAAGTGGGAGGATGGCTTGAGCCAGGGAGGTTGAGGCTGCAGTAAGCAGTGATGGTGTCACTGAGCTTTAGCCTAGGTGAAAGAGCGAGATCCTGTCTCAAAAAGTAAATAAACAATGAAAATTATTTTAGAGTTTTTTAATGGTAAAATTATGATTTTTATTCATGTTATTGCTGTATTTACTTACTGCCTAGTTTATAATTTGCTTGACTCTTCCAGATGTGACCCTAATCTTTCCCCAGTCAAGCGTGTACTACTATTTCACAGCATTTTCTTTTCCAAACTGTGTGCCAAATAAATCAGGGTCTCCAACCCCAGGGCCGTGAACTGGTACCGGTCTGTGGCTTGTTAGGAAAGGAGCAGCACAGGATGAAGTGAGTGGTGGGTAAGAAAGCATTACCGCCTGAGCTCTGCCTCCTGTCACATCAGCAGTGGCGTTAGATTATCATAGGAGTGCGAACCCTATTGTGAACTGTGTATGCAAGGGATCTAGGTTGTCCACTCCTTATGGGAATCTAATGCCTAATTATCTGAGGTGTAACAATTTCATCCCGAAACCATCCCCCCGACCTCCTCCACCCCCTACCACCATTTCCTGGAAAAACTGTCTTCCACAAAACCAGTCCCTGGTGCCAAAAAGGTTAGGGACTGCTGAAATAAAATCATGCCATAGGTGAAGTCCTTGTTTCTTCCCTTTCGTCTTCCTCTTTCTCTTTGTAATCTTTATTTCTTATGGCCTGTTTTTTTTTCTGGTATGGTTTGGTCTCACTTAACTCTCATATTTCTTTCCTAAGTGTAGATGTATTATAACTTAAACAATGTTACTTTTCAGCTTTGATGGATGGCTCACGCCTGTAATCCCAGCACTTTGGGAGGCCGCCCGGCGAATTACCTGAGGTTGGGAGTTTGAGACCAGCCTGACCAACACGGAAAAACCCTGTCTCTACTAAATATACAAAATTAGCCGGGTGTGGTGGCGCATGCCTGTAATCCCAGCTACTTGGGAGGCTGAGGCAGGAGAATCGCTTGAACTCGGGAGGTGGAGGTTGGAGTGAGCTGAGATCCTGCCATTGCAATTCACCCTGGGGGACAAGAGCAAAACTCTGACTCAAAAAAAAAAAAAGTTACATTTCCCAAGGGTACATACATTTTAATTAGGAGCTAGTGAGAAACAGCCTCGAAATTCAAAAGAGGGGGTGTTGGACAAGCTGATCTCTGAGACTCTGCACTCCAATCATTCATTAAAAAACAAACAAGCGGGCCAGGCTCAGTGGCTTACGCCTGTAATCCCAGCACTTTGGGAGGCTGAGGCGGGCAGATCACCTGAGGCTGGGAGCTCGAGACCAGCCTGACCAACATGGAGAAACCCCGTCTCTACTAAAAATACAAAATTTGCTGGGACGGTGGCTCACACCTGTAATCCCAGCACTTTGGGAGGCCGAGGCGGGCGGATCACGAGGTCAGGAGTTCAAGAGCAGCCTGGCCAACATAGTGAAACCCCGTCTATACTAAAAATACAAAAATTAGCCGGGGACGGTGGCATGCACCTGTAGTCCCAGCTACTCCGGAGGCTGAGGCAGGAGAATCACTTGAACCTGGGAGGCGGAGGTTATGGTGAGCTGATATCGTGCCACGGCACTCCAGCCTGGGCAACAAGAGTGAAACTCCATCTAAAAAAAAAAAAAAAATTAGCCAGGCATGGTGGCCCGAACCTGTAATCCCAGCTGTTCAGGAGGCTGAGGCATGAGAATCGCTTGAACCCGAGAGGCAGAGGATGCAGTGAGCTGAGCTCACACCACTGCACTCCAGCCTGGACGACAGAGACTCTGTCTCAAAAAAAAAAAAAAAAGCTGCGCGTGGTGGCACATGCCTGTAATCCCAGCTATTCAGGAGGCTGTGGCAGGAGAATTGCTTGAACCTGGGAGGCGGAGGTTGTGGTAAGCCGAGATTGTGCCATTGTACTCCAGCCTGGGCAACAAGAGCGAAACTCTGTCTCAAAAAAGAAAAAGAAAAAGAAAAATTAGCCAGGCGTGGTGGCGTGTACCTGTAATCCCAGCTGAGAATTAGGCATGAGAACTGCTTGATCCCAGGAGGTGGAGGTTGCAGTGAGTCGAGATCATGCCACTGCACTCCAGCTTGGGCAACAGAGTGAGACTCCATCTCAAACAAAACAAAACAAAGCAAAAAACAAACAAGTGAGCCCAGCGCAGCGGTGCAAGCCTGTGGTCCCAGCTACTCAGGAATCTGAGGCATGAGGATCCCTTGAGCCCTCACGATGGCACCTGTGAATAGTTACTGCATTCTAGCCTGGGCAACATAGTAAGACCTATTTCTAAAACAAAAATGTCAACAAATTATTACATTCTAGGCAGTATGCCCAGTGGTGAATAAGATGGAGTCTGCGCCCTCAGGGACTATGTGTTGGTTGAAATTTTCACCTCAAGTTAACATTTGTGATTCAATATAAGTGATGAAGTTTGGGGGCCTTTGAGGGACCTGGGGATAAAGTGTTTTTTTTGTCCAGAAATACTTACCAGAGGCCCCTTAAATCACTTGGCCATAGCATCTGCTTTCTTGGCTTACTTCTAAGACTGGCTGTGCACACATAGAAGGAAAAAGAACATTAAAAAAATGTTTTGCGATTCTGAGGCAGAGTAGTTTAATAGAGTATGGAGTTGGGAGGCTGAAGAACTAAACTCTACACAAGGTCCACTATGAATTTTGTGACTATGAACAAGTAACTTCATATCCTTCTATGTCAGGGAAGACTGAGTTGTGTAGTGGAAAGAAAGGGGCTTTGGACAGAGTTTACTGTGTATTCATCCATTCATTTAAAAAACAAAAAACAAACATTTATTACATTCTAAGCAGTATGCCAGATTCTAGGGAGACAGTGATCTGCCCTCAGGGAGTACTACTTATTGATTTTGAGCAAATTTTCACCTCTTGAGTTTACTTTCCCATGTGTAAAAGAGATGAAAATAATACCTATTCCATACTTCCCAAGAATCACTGTTGTAGTGATCCATAGTTCTAGCAGGAGATTTGAATTCCTTGAGTGTGCTGACTGGAAAAAAAAAAAGAAAACTGCTTGTTAGTTCAAGTTCTTCATTTGTAGGTGACAGAACAGGGCTCAGAAGATTAACTGACCATTCTAGTTCCTTTTTTACTTCTCACATGCAATGCAGCTTCCCTGAAGATTCTTTTGCAACTTTTGGGGCCTCTCCTTCCCTTCCCCCCTGGCCTGGGTACTCCAGCCTACCCAGACGCAGTGTTCCAGAGCCCACTGTGAATGCATTCATTTTGCTAAGGCTGAGTTCTTCCTTAGCAGTCCACGAATGCCATCTCTTGTCTTGAAATCCAGCCACCCAGTAACTCCTAAGTGTCACCTCTCCCATAAGGTCATGACCCCTCGACTTGAAAAGGCCATTCTCTCTGGGAATCTCAGAATGCTTTGTACCTTGGCTTATTAGGATGATCCTTAATCTGTGGAAGTTTCATCCCACCCTAGATTGTAAATTGTATCCTCTTGCTTATTTCTTTTCTTTTTTTTTTGAGGCGGAGTCTCGCTCTGTCGCCCAGGCTGGAGTGCAGTGGCGCAATCTCCACTCACTGCAAGCTCCGCCTCCCGGGTTCACGCCATTCCCCTGCCTCAGCCTCTTATGTAGCTAGGACTACAGGCGCCCGCCACCACGCCCAGCTAATTTTTTGTATTTTTAGTAGAGACAGGGTTTCACCGTGTTAGCCAGGATGGTCTCGATCTCCTGACCTCGTGATCCGCCCACCTCGGCCTCCCAAAGTGCTGGGACTACAGGCATGAGCCACTGCGCCCAGCCTCCTCTTGCTTATTTCATGCCAGAGGTGCATTGAGTAATGTCTTGTAACAGAGCTGATTGAATTCCTGAATGAGTTGAATGGCAACACGATAGCAATAACATCTGACCAGCCTACCATAGGTGGTTCTATTACTACCTATGTAGTCATAAAACAAGGCAATAAATATGAAGCAATTCTGTCAATGTTGTTGTTGCTGTTTTGTTTTGAGACAGGTTTCACTCTGCTGCCCAGGCTGGAGTTCAGTGGCATGATCACAGCTCACTGCAGCCTTGACCTTTTTGGGCTTGGTGATCCTCCCACTTCAGCCTCCCTAGTAGCTGGGACTACAGGTGCACGCCACCATGCCTGGATAATTTTTGTATTTTTTGTAGACATGGGGTTTCACTATGTTGCTCAGGCTGGTCTTGAACTTCTGGGCTCAAGCAATCCTCCTGCCTTGGCCTCGCAAAGTGCTGGGATTATAGGCATATGCCACCATGCCCCTAAAGGTGACATCAAGAGAGGTGAGTAGATGGAAAGCAGTTTGGGAGTTGATTGACATTTGAAATAGCTGGGGAAATGATTATTACTTTTTTCCTTTTTTTGCCTGGAGACTCCCAGTATTGGAGGATATAATCATTGTTTTCAATTTTTTGAAGATCTGTCAAGTGGAAGACATTCTGTATTGCTCCAGGCAGCATAACTACCAGCAATGGAAGGAAATAAAGGGAAACAGATTTCAGCTCAGCAGGAGGCAGAACTTTCTAACATTTAGAGCTGTCCAACAGTGGAGCAGGCTGCATTACTTGAGGGAGTGAGCTCCCTGAAATTTGAACTGTTGAACAGGAAGATGACCATCTGGCTGAATGTACAAGAGGGAATTCCTGCCTGTGCGGCAGTTGTACTAGTGACCTTTAAGCAGGTATCTTCCAATTCTAAGGTTTCTAGACTGTTCAACTCAGCTAACTTTACCTCTGAATGTATGAGTTATGCTGTTACAAAAATTATCAGACAGTTCATCTATTGACTTACCCAAAATAACTGCATGGTGAAGTTTATGACAAGCAAGATTTTAGAAACTGAGAAGTGGGAAAGCAGGTTTTACACTGAAAATCCAGATACCATCCAAACCAATTAATGGCACTTTGAACAAAACGGAAGGGAGGGGTCGGGCGCGGTGGCTCATGCCTGTAATCCCAGCACTTCGGGAGGCCGAGGTGGGCGGATCACGAGGTCAGGAGATCGAGACCATCCTGGCTAATACGGTGAAATCCAGTTTCTACTAAAAATCAAAAAATTAGCCGGGCGTGGTGGCGGGCGCTTGTAGTTCCAGCTGCTTGGGAGGCTGAGGCGGGAGAATGGCGTGAACCCGGGAGGCGGAGCTTGCAGTGAGCCGAGATTGCGCCACTGCACTCCAGCCTGGACGACAGAGCGAGACTCCGTCTCGAAAATAAAAAAAAAAGGGAGGTTTGTAAGTGGTGTGTGCGTATGTGTGAGAGAGAAACAGAGAAGAGAGAGAGAGAGTCATTCATGCGAATAATGTGTCCTGGGCAACTGAGCGTTGTCACAGAAAGCATAAAACGCTGTACATTTTTGCTTTACACATACTTGCTCTGTCGGATTCTTCACGTCCAGCATTACTGCAGGCGGAAACCAGGGCCCAGGCCTGGTGAACAACCTTCCGGAAGACGATTCCGGAACCGGACAACCACGACCGCCTCAGGGGGCAGCTGACCTAGGGCTGCCTAAGGCGGAAGTGGGAGCCCCTAGCCGCCCGGGCGGAACTACAGCTCCCAGGGGCCCCCGCGGCGCCGCGCACGCGCGCTGGCGTGGCGGCAGCGCCGCTGCAGGACGCAGGGAAGCCAACAGGCGAGTGGCGAAGGTGGCGGCAGCGGCGGCGGGGACAGTCACCGGCGAGGGCGACGGCTCCGAGGCCGAGTGGCGGTCCGACAGAGTCCTCCGTGTCCTCCTCCGCATGAGCCCCTTGGTGAGTACGCGTCCCGATATAGCCCGCGCGCGGTGCGCGGCTCCCTGCCTCGCGGCCGGGTTGCTCCGGCCTAGGGCCGCAGCCTGTCTCTGACTGCCCGGCCGTCAGGTCCAACTGACCTCGGGGTCCTGGGCTCTTTCCGTCAGTGTCGGGCGAGGTGGGGGTCGGGGGACACTGGGTTAGGCCCAGGGGAGAGATGTGGCGGCGCGCAGGAGCCAGGGCGGCCTGAGACTGAGAAGAGAGAGAGACGCGTGGGGGATGGGATGGGAAGGGACAGGAGGACCGCGGGGCGGCCTCGGGTGGGGGCCAGAAACTAGAGGCCCGGCAGGTAGAGAACTGAGTATAGGAGGCGAGAACGAAATGGAATGTCTTCTGAGTGTCGCTGATAAAGATGTCGTGCTGCGGGGAAGCTTGACAAGCTGGACACACGGGTCTGGGGGCAGCCCACCTAACACAGACACTCACTATACTTGGCATCTTTCCACTTGCTGTGGGAGGTCTGGAAGTGAGGGAGCTGTTGGTTGTTTCCATCCCTTTTCTTTCAACTTCACCTTTTGTTGACTGGCAAAATTGTAATGAGTGCTGGCTAGGCAAACCACAGAAGTACACACAGGGTTCTGTGTATAAATGTGCATAAAAACAGGGAGACATAGTGATAGGTTCAGATGAGAACTAGGTCAAAGGAGGAATCAGTGTTTTTATTTTTAAATTTATGACGAAAATCAGTTCTGAGCAGGACTTTGAACTAGAGAGGGGTTTTAAACTGGAGTTCATTGATGGATAGAATTAGAAGGATCCTTTCACTAGAAGAAGGATAAAATGACATCATTATTTTTATTGACTGCTAACTGAAACTTATTGTTTCTTTCAGTTACGAATGTGGACAACAAGCCAGAGTAGCATTAGCAACTCCTATGACTTTGTCATCAATAAAAATTACGGATATTTTTGTATCCTGTTTACAGTTGCAGATAGCTCAGAATGTCACTTATGGTTATCACTTCTTGGAATTTCTGGTGTTACTAGACCCGCCGTTAGACATTGTTATTTAATGTAATAATAAGGCTGTACATATATTATTACCATATTAGTTTGTTGTTTTGCTAATATTTCCATATAATTGGTTTCCCTTGTAATGACATGTATTTAAATATGCATTTAAAAGAAATCTGAGAAAGGGACCATAGGCTTCACCAAACTGCTAGTGAGGTCCATGCACAAAAAGATTAAGAACTCCTGAAATACTCTGGGAGGCCAAGGCGGGCAGATCATTGAGGTCAAGAGATCGAGACCATCCTGGCCAACATGGTGAAACCCCATCTCTACTAAAAATACAAAAATTAGCTGGGTGTGGTTGCCCATGGCTGTAATCCCAGCTACTTGGGAGGCTGAGGCAAGAGAATCACTTGAGCCAGGGAGGTGGATGTTGCAGTGAGCCGAGATCACGCCACTGCACTCCAGCCTGGCAACAGAGCGAGACTCGTCTCAAAAAACAAAACAAAACAAAAAAACTCTTGAAATAGAAATAAGGTTTTTTGGATTTATAAGTCTACTTAGAAGAACTGTTTTTTTTTTTTTTTTTGGTTGTAAGTTTATTCAATGCAAAAGAATCCTCTCCAATTTTACTGAGGTGGCTGACCACGTCCACGACCAAATCCGTCTCTAAACTGGAATTCAGCTGCTGACCCAGCCCCAGCCTCAGCTTTCTTGTCGGCACTAAGTGGCACAGCACTCCATCTGTAGGTATCTCTGTCAGCTTCCCCTCTCGTGAGTCTCGCGGGTCACTCACCCTCCAGACTTTTAGGCCGAGGCCTGCCGGTCTCTGGACGGCTATGGTGTAGGGTGGCAGGTACAATCTCCGGGGGCAGATGAAGGTAATCCCGGAGATACTGGATACCCTCATTGGTAAGGTACCAGTAGAAATGTCTCCAGGCAAAGTGTTCCTTCACGTAGCCTTGAGACTTGAGAGACTGCATGGCCTTCGTGACATGAAGGTTGGGCACGTTCTTGTTTGCCAGCTCTGGGTGCTTAGGCATGTGGACATCCTTCTCGGCCACCATGACTCCCTCCTTAAAAAGGAATTCATAAATGGCAGTCTGGTTCCTTAGAAGAACATTTGAACCATTGAAGGCAGACAGGATGACAGTGTAGACGAAAGAGAATTTCATAATCAGGGAGATAAAAGATTTGGATGGGATCAGGGTAGTCTTTTTATTTGGTTTTGAGACGGAGTCTGGCTCTTTTGCCTAGGCTGGAGTTCAGTGGCATGATCTCCGCTCACTGCAACCTCAGCTTCCTGGGTTCAAGCGATTCTTGTGCCTCAGCTTCCTGAGTAGCTGGGACTACAGGCGCCAGCCACCACGCCTGGATAATTTTTATATTTTTAGTAGAGTTAAGGTTTCACAACGGTTGGTCAGGCTGGTCTCAAAGTCCTGACCTCAGGTGATCTGCCTGCCTCGGACTCCCAAAGTGCTGGGATTACTGATGTGAGCCACCGCTTCCTGCCCAGAGTAGTCATTTTGAAAGAATAGACCATAGATATTTCATTCAGGGTAATGGGGAATGAACAAAATAATCGGAAGAAGAAAGAGAAGTGAATATGTTGGCCTTTAAATTTTTGTATTAAGGCACCTCCCCAGTTCCAAGGGATTGCAGCTCTGTAAGCTCTAGTGTAAGCCTGAGAAAATAAATTTTACTGTTTGCTGGTTTTCTTTAAATCATGGATGTGGAATTTTTTTTTTTTTTTTTCTGAGACGGAGTCTCGCTCTGTCGCCCAGGCTGGAGTGCAGTGGCGCGATCTCAGCTCACTGCAAGCTCTGCCTACTGGGTTCATGCCATTCTCCTGCCTCAGCCTCCCGAGTAGCTGGGACTACAGGCGCCTGCCACCACGCCCGGCTAATTTTTTTGTATATTTAGTAGAGACAGGGTTTCACCGTTTTAGCCAGGATGGTCTCAATCTCCTGACCTCATGATCCGGCCACCTCTGCCTCCCAAAGTGCTGGGATTACAGGCGTGAGCCACCGTGCCTGGCCTTTTTTTTTTTTTTTTTTTTTTTGAGACGGAGTTTCACTCTTGTTGCCCAGGCTGGAGTGCAATGATGTGAGCTCGGCTCACTGCAACCTCCACTTCCTGGGTTCAAGCAATTCTCCTGCTTCAGCCTCCTGAGAAGCTGGGATTACAGGAGTGCACCACCATGCCCAGCTACTTTTTATATTTTTAGTAGAGACAGGGTTTCGCCATATTGGCCAGGCTGGTCTCAAACTCCTGACTTTGTGATCAGCCTGCCTCGGCCTCCCAAAGTGCTGGGATTACAGGCATGAGCCACCGCGCCCGTCCCTAATTTTTCTATCTTTAAATGAAAAACAGTAGACTCTCTCTTGAAATAAATTTTTCGGGCCAGGCATGGTGCTCATGCCTGTAATCCCAGCACTTTGGGAAGCTGAGGTGGGTGGATCACCAGAGGTCAGGAGTTCGAGACCAGCCTGGCCAACATGGTGAAACCCTGTCTCTACTAAAAATACAAAAATTAGCCTGATGTAGTGGCAGGCACGTGTAATCCCAGCTACTTGGGAGGCTGAGGCAGGAGAATTGCTTGAACCCAGGTGGCGGATGTTGCAGAGAGCTGAGATTGCACCATTGCACTCCAGCCTGGGCTACAAGAACGAAACTCCATTAAAAAAAAAAAAAAAAAAAAAAAAAAGTCCGGGCATGGTGGCTCACGCCTGTCATCCCAGCACTTTGGGAGGCAGAAGTGGGTGGATCACGAGGTCGGGAGTTCAAAACCAACCTGGCCAAGATGGTGAAACCCCGTCTCTACTAAAACTACAAAAATTAGCCAGGTGCCATGGCAGTCGCCTGTAATCCCAGCTACTTGGGAGGCTCAGTCCGGAGAATTGCTTGAACCTGGGCGGCAGAGGTTGCAATGAGCCGAGATCGCGCCACTGCACTTCAGCCTGGGAGACAGTGTGAGACTCCGCCTCAAAAAAAAAAACAAAAACCCAAAAGACATTTTTCTCTTGCTATTACCTTTATTTTCATATGCGATAGAAAGTAAACATACTATAGAGTTGAAAAGTTGGTAAGTCATTTTCTTGAAATTCCATTTCAGATTCTTATTTGCTTCATTTTGGCATTAGCCTTCTCACTTACAAATCTCTCTTAACATTTTCTTCAGACTGTATGTGGCTTGAAATTTTTACCTGTTTGTAGACGACCTGGCAACATCTTGTAGGAGATTTTTTTTCCCCTTTAAAATAATAGCAATAATAGAAAACCACTACAGTATGCTTTTTCTGGAAAAAATGAAGGGGAGTATGAAAAGGTGAAGAAAACTATTTTATGAAGCAGATGATTGGTACTGGAACAGTTTATGTTGAGTTGAACACACCATGTTGCAAGTCACTGCCTCGGAGAGATCTTCCGTGTCACTTTCTGTGTCCTTACATCGCTCTCTTTGTCATTCTTTGTCCTCTTTCCCTTTATTTACTTTTTAGCATGCTTCTATCTGGTGTTATGTCACTTGTACGTATATTTATTGAGTATTTTAATCTTTTTCTTTCCTCCTTGAATGTCAGCTTCATGACAATACTTTGTCTTCACTGCTGTTCCAGAATAGTGGATGGCACACAATAGGTGCTCACTAAATACTTGCTGAATAAATAAGTGAATGAATTAGTTTAGAGGAGCTAAGTATTTTCTAAGAATAAAGGACATCCATTTAAAATATTGCAAATAGTATTATACATACTGGGTTGAATTTCATCTTATATTTTTCATCTTACTTTTTTTTTTTTTTTTTTTGAGATGGAGTCTTGCTGTCGCCCAGGCTGGAGTGCAGTGGCACGATGTCGGCTCACTGCAACCTCCGCCTCCCAGGTTCAAGTGATTCTCCTGTCTCAGCCTCTCTAGTAGCTGGGACTACAGGTGCTGCCACCATGCCTGGCTAATTTTCGTATTTTTAGTAGAAACGGGGTTTCAACCATGTTGGTCAGGCTGGCCTCGAACCTCCTGACCTCAAGTGATCTGCCCGCCTTGGCCCCCCAGAGTGCTAGGATTACAGACATGAGCCACCGCGCCTGGCCGTCTTACATTTTTTAAAAGACAAAAAATTATTTCCCAGCACTGTGTTGCGCTTTTGTGAGCATTTGGTTTCATATGGGGACTAATCATTCTTAGTACATGCTACCATGTAGGTTTGATTATTCTTCATTTTGTATGATGTAATAAAAGGGAGAGTCTGTAGGTGAAGTTCTTGTTTTGCTGAGGTTCTTTTACCTTTTACTGTGTGATCCTAGGTTGTTTTATTTCTTTTCATTCTTCTTCCTTCTTTTTTTTTGAAACAAGGTCTTGCTGCATTGCCCAGGCTGGACTTGAACTCCTGGACTCAGGTGATCCTCCTGCCTCAGCCTTACCAAGTAGCTGGGACTATAGGTCGGCACCACTACGCCTGGCATTGTTTCTTTTTCTGTTCTTTTTCTTCTTTTTGAGAGGGAGTCTTACTCTGTCTCCCAGGCTAGAGTGCAGTGGTGTGATCTTGGCTCACTGAAACCTCTGCCTCCCGGGTTCCAGCGATTCTCCTGCCTCAGTCTCCCTCCTGGGCTGGGACTACAGGCGGGTGCCATGATGGCAGGCTAATTTTTGTATTTTTTAGTAGAGACGGGGTTTCACCATATTGGCCAGGCTGGTCTTGAACTCCTGACCTCATGATCTGCCCGCCTTGGCCTCCCAAAGTGCTGGGATTACAGGCCGCACCCAGCTGCATTGTTTCTTAATTGCTCTCTTATTCAGTATGTTGAGGGCCACAAATTTGCTTCTGTCAAAATGAAAGCAAAGGAGCTCTAGAAAGGGGTATTGGTGCTAGAATTAGCATTGAATTATAATCAGTGTAACTGATTAGTAATCAAGGAAGTGAAAGCCAAAATAAGTGAAAATGTATCAGATTGATACTTCAGATTGATAAAAAATCTAATGTTTTTCACCTCAGATTGATAAAATTTTCATGTCTGGGCTGGGTGCAGTGGCTTACGTCTGTAATCCCAGCACTTTGGGAGGCCGAGATGGGCGGATCATCTGAGGTCATGAGTTCGAGACCAGGCTGGCCAACATGGCAAAACCTCGTCTCTACTAAAAATAAAAAATTAGCCAGGTGTGGTGGCGCATGTCTGTAATCCCAGCTACTTGGGAGGCTGAGGCAGGAGAATCCCTTGAACCCGGGAGGCGGAGCTTGCAGTGAGCCGAGATCGCGCCACTGCACTCCAGCCAGGGCGACAGAGCCAGACTCCTTTTTTCGAGGCGGAGTCTGGCTCTGTCGCCCTGGCTGGAGTGCAGTGGCGCGATCTCGGCTCACCGCAAGCTCCGCCTCCCGGGTTGACACCATTCTCCTGCCTCAGCCTCCAGAGTATCTGGGACTACAGGCGCCTGCTCCCACGCCTGGCTAATTTTTTGTATTTTTAGTAGAGGCGGGGTTTCACCGTGTTAGCCAGGATAGTCTCGATATCCTGACCTCGTGTTCTGCCCACCTCGGCCTCCTCCCAAAGTGCTGGGATTACAAGTGTGAGCCACCGCGCCCGGCCAAAAAAAAAATTTCATGTCTGGCGATATCAAATGTTGGTGAAGATGTAGCAAAAATGGTAATTTTGAAACTACTGGCCAGATGTGGTAGCTCATGCCTATAATTTTAGCACTTTTGGAGATTGAGGGCCACTTGAGTCCTTGAACCCGGGAGTTCAAGACCAGCCTGGGCCACAAAGTGAGACCCCTGTCTCTATTAAAAAAGAAAAAATTTATAAAAAAAAAAAAAAAAAAAGAAACTGCTACCGGTTACTGTTGGGAGGAGAAAAAAAACTGTTGGTTGAGTGTAAACTGGTATAGCTGCTTTTGGAGACAGTATTTGCAGCCCTTAGTAAAGTTGAAAATAGGCATACTCTATAATTTCACGTCTATAAGGGAATACAAATGGGAGGTAGTGGCAAAGGGGATGATCTGTATAATTTATTTATTTATTTATTTTTGAGACGGAGTTTTGCTCTTGTTGCCCAGGCTGGAGTGCAAATGCGGGATCTCGGCTCACTGCAATCTCCGCCTTCCGGGTTCCAGCGTTTCTCCTGCCTCAGCTTCCTGAGCAGCTGGGATTATAGGCATGCGCCACTATGCCAGGCTAATTTTTATTTTATTTTATTTTATTTTATTTTTTTAGGCGGAGTCTCGCCCTGTTGCTCAGGCTGGAGTGCAGTGGCGCAATCTTGGCTCACTGCAAGCTCTGCCTCCCGGGTTCACGCCATTCTCCTGCCTCAGCCTCCCAAGTAGCTGGGACTACAGGTGCCCGCCACCATGCCCAGCTAATTTTTTGTATATTTAGTAGAGACGGGGTTTCACTGTGTTAGCCAGAATGGTCTCGATCTCCTGACCTTGTGATCCACCTGCCTCGGCCTCCCAAAGTGCTGGGATTACAGGCGTGAGCCACCGCGCCCAGCCCGTTATCTATAATTTCTTTTGAGGATATCTATAATTTTTTTTGAGACTAGACACTACTGTGACAATTAACAGTTAATTCTGGGAGGCAGAATATACATGCTAAATTATTCTTTGTATCTTTCCCTATTTTCTGCTGTTCGTTTTGTTTTTTTCTTTTTGTTTGTTTTTTGAGACAGAGTCTTGCTCTGTGGTCCAGGCTGGAGTGCAGTGGCGCCATCTCAAGTCACTGCAACTTCCCCCTCCTGGGTTCAAGAGATTCTCCTGCCTCAGCCTCCTGAGTAACTGGTACTATGGGCACGTGCCACCACACCTGGCTAATTTTTTGTATTTTTAGTAGAGATGGGGTTTCACCATGTTGGCAAGCCTGGTCTTGAACTCCTGACCTAAAGTGATCCGCCTGCCTCGGCCTCCCAAAGGGCTGGGATTACAGGCATGAGCCACTGTACCCGGCAGGCTTTGTTTTTTTGTAATCCATAACTTTTAAATATTGTTTTTGCAACTCTTTGAAAAATTGTAAGCCTACAGAAGAGTGGTTCAGTAAACATTCATATACCCTTCACCTAGATTTGCTGTTAACATTTTGCCATGTTTACTTTACATATAGAAGATGCACATTTTACTTTGGGAATCCAAGATGGTCAGATTACTTGAGCCTAGGAA
Source organism: Pongo pygmaeus (assembly GCF_028885625.2). NCBI lineage: Eukaryota > Metazoa > Chordata > Mammalia > Primates > Hominidae > Pongo > Pongo pygmaeus. The sequence goes on from NC_072386.2 coordinate 115,926,747, forward strand.
TTTGAATTTTGAGACAAGGTCTTGCTCTGTTGTCTAGGCTGGAGTTCAGTTGCGCTATCAGGGATCATTGCAGCCTCGACCTCCTGGGCTCAAGCTGTCCTCCCACTTCAGTCTCCTGAGTAGATTGGGATGTGCTACCACACCCGGTTAATTAATTTTAATTTTTATTTTTTGAGATGGAGTTTCACTCTTGTCGCCCAGGCTGGAGTACAATGGCACAATCTCAGCTCATCGCAGTTTCTGCCTTCTGATTCTCCTGCCTCAGCCTCCTGAGTAGCTGGGATTACAGGCATGTGTCACCATGCCCAGCTAATTTTGTATTTTTAGTAGAGATGGGGTTTCACCATGTTGATCAGGCTGGTCTTGAACTCCTGACCTCAGGTGAACTGCCCGCTTCGGCCTTCCAAAGTGCTGGGATTACAGGGGTGAGCTACCATGCCTGACCAATTAAAAAAAAATTTTTTTATTGGGGAGACAGGATCTCCCTATGTTCCCCAGGCTGGTCTCAAACTCCTGGGCTCAAGCAATCCTCCCACCTTGACTTCCCAAATCTTTGGGATTACAGGTGTGAGCCACTATGCCTAGCTGCTAGACTTTAAAATAAACTTTATTCGGCCAGGCACAGTGGCTCACACCTGTGATCCCTGCATTTTGGGAGACCGAGGTGGGTGGATCACCTGAGGTCAGGAGTTTGAGACCAGCCTGGCCAACATGATGAAATCCCATCTCTACTAAAAATACAAAAAATTAGCTGGGCGTGGTGGCTCACACCTGTAATCCCAGCTACTCAGGAGGCTGAGGCAGGAGAATCTCTTGAACCCAGGAGGCTGGGGTTGCAATGAGCCGAGATCATGCCACTGCACTCCAGCTTGGGCAACAAGGACAAAACTCTATCTCAAAAAAAAAAAACAACAAACAAACAAAACCCCCCCCAAAAACAAGAACTTTATTCTACTGGGGCTTTCTTAGCCACCGTCAGAATGTTGTCACTTCTCACTTTACGCAGCTGGCTCCACTGAGGGTTTGTGAGCTGGTCTCCAGTGATGGCACATAGTTCTTATTACCTTACATGGTAACACTACCTGATCATGGCATTCTGGAAATTGTGACAATATGTACTGATCTTTTGTTGGTGCAACTAACAATACAAAACTTGCTGCTCTGTAAATGTATGCTTCAGTTTAATTAGTTTATTTGGAATAATTACCCCTAATATTGGTTTCTTTTTTTTGTTTTCGAGACAAGGTCTTGGTCTGTCATGCAGGCTGGAGTGCAGTGGCGCTATCACAGCTCACTGCAGCCTCCACCTCTGCCTCAGTCTTCTGAGTTGCTGGGACCACAGGCACATGACACCATGCTTGGCTAACTTTTGTATTTTGTATTTTATTTTTGTTTGACCAGACGAGTTTTAAATACAAGTTTTGTATTTTTTGTAGAGGTGCCCACACTGGTCTTGAACTCCTGAGTTCAAGTAGTTCATCTGCCTCGGCCTCCCAAAGTACTGGGATTGCAGGCATGAGCCACTGCGCCCAGCTACTTGTAATGTTTGTAGATAGTTTAATAGCGAAAGTAGGTACATTCCAGTGATAAGACATTCAGTTTATTATTTTTTCCTTTTTCCTTTTTTTTTTCTTTAGGAGTAAGTGTACTGGAGAGAGTTGGTTATACATTCTAGGAATCTCAAAGGTAAAGTATGATTTAAAAATAATTTTTTAAGATAATTATTTTTTTAAGTTTGCATACAGCTACAGTTTTTAATTTTTATATAAGTGGAATCCTTTTTTCTTAAGACATATTCTCACTCTGTTGTCAGAGTGCAGTGGTGCCATCATAGCTCACTGCAGCCTCAAACTCCTGGCCTGAACAGAGCGATCCTCCTGCCTCAGCCTCCTGAGTAGCTGGGAATACAGGAGCATGCTACTTTGCCCAGCTGAGTCCTTCTTATTTGCTTTGGACAGACTAGTACTTGAAAAAATAATTTTCAAATGTTTAGTTGAGTATTTTTTTTTCCTTCAACTTTTTGGAGGCTGTTTTTTTGTCATACATATTTCCTTCTCTGGAGTTAATTTTCTGTTAAGCAAGAAGGATTTCAGTTACGTATTTTTTACACTTGAACTGCCTAAACTTGTGCTTGCATAGAATTATTTTCAACTTTAACTCCTTAAGTAATCCTTTTCAAGATATTTTAGTTTTTGTTCTTGTTGTTTGTTTTTTTTTTTTTTGAGTTGGAGTCTCGTTCTGTCGCCCAGGCTGGAGTGCAGTGGCGCCATCTCGGCTCACTGAACCTCAGCCTCCCTAGTAGCTGGGATTACAGGTGCTACCACACCCTGCTAACTTTTTGTATTTTTAGTAGAGACAAGGCTTCACCATGTTGGCTAGGCTGGTCTTGAGCTCCTGACCTCTGGTGATCCACCTGCCTCAGCCTTCCGCAGTGCTGGGATTACAGGCATGAGCCACTGTGCCTGGCTTTTTTTTTGAGACAGAGTCTCGCTCTGTTGCCCAGGCTGGAGTACAGTGGCGTGATCTCTGCTTACTGCAACCTCTGCCTTCCAGGTTCAGGTGATTCTCCTGCCTCAGCCTCCCTGGTAGCTGGGATTACAGGTGCCTGCCACCATGTCCGGCTAATTTTTTTTATTTTTAGTAGAGACGGGGTTTTACCATGTTGGCCAGGCTGGTCTTGAACTCCTGCTCTCAAGTGATCTGCCCGTCTTGGCCTCTGGAAGTGCTGGGATAGGCGTAAGCCACCATGCCTGGGCAGATGTTTTAATTTGTAAAGGAACTAGGACCAACAATTTTTTTACTGTATACACATTTTAGAATAAGTTTTAGGCACCTAGCTGTTTGATTTCTGGTAACTAAGATTATAGTCAGTTTAACTTTACTGCTGGCCAGGCATGGTGGCTCATCTCTGTAATCCTAGCACTTTGGGAGGCCGAGGTGGGTGAATCACTTGAGGTCAGGAGTTTGAGTCCAGCCTGGGCAACATGGAGAAACCCCGTCTCTACTAAAAATAAAAAAATTAGCTGGGCATGGTGGCGCACACCTGTAGTCCCAGCTACTTGGGAGGCTGAGGCAGGAGAATTGCTTGAACCTGGGAGGCAGAGTGTGCAGTGAGCTGAGATTGTGCCCCTGCACTCCAGCCTCGGTGACAGAGCTAGAGTCTGTCTCAAAAAAACAAAAACAAAAGGATCTTTCCTTCTTTATGCTTACCTATATTTTCTAACTTTTCTGGATATGTTTCAATATGTATTATGATTTTGTAAAAACATTTCAGAAGGGTGGTTATTTTTTGTTTCAAAGCTGAAACCCAGTTTAAAACTGTGTAATACAGTGGTCAGAGGAAGTGGTGAATATCTTGATACTTCAGTTTCTAATATTTAATATATATATAAGTGAATGGTTGAGGCCGGGTGCAGTGGCTCACGCCTGTAATCCCAGCACTTTGGGAGGCTGAGGTGGGTGGATCACCTGAGGTCAGGAGTTTGAGACCAGCGTGACCAACATGGAGAAACCCCGTTTCTAGTAAAAGTAGAAAATTAGCCAGGTGTAGTGGCACATGCCTGTAATCCCAGCTGAGGCAGGAGGCTGAGGCAGGAGAATCGCTTGAACCTGGGAGTGGGAGGCAGAGGTTGCGATGAGCCGAGATCGTGCCATTGCACTCCAGCCTGGGCAACAAGAGTGAAACTCCATCTCAAAAAAAAAATAAAATAAAATAATGGTTGAGTAAAGGACTTAACAGACTTCATAGGGGTTTCTATAATTTTTTTTTTTGAGTTTGAAGATGAACCAGATACCTGATAAATGCTTGTGTCTGAAAGAAGGAGCATAAAAGTATAATTTAATTCTAATACTCTTTGTGTATGTGGCCAAAATTATGTTTTTATATACCTTTTTTGTAAGCCATTTAAAAAATATAGGCTTTAAATATACTCTTGTAAGTGTATAAACAGATACTGTCTGTTTGTTAATCTAAGATGTCTGTCCGAAAAGGTGCTTGCTTGGTCTTGCTCCCTTATAATGCCGGTACACCCACGCTGGAGACTAGTAGAAAGCATGTTGTCAGACGTGTTTAGTTCTTTTTTTTTCCTTACCAATTTATGTGTTGTTATTTATTTTCTGTGAATCTTTGGAAGGATTAAACCCACATGGTTTTTCTATCAGAAAAAAGACAAAACAAAATTAGTCAAGGCATATTAGCCTTTTTCCTTTTTCCTAGGATCAGAGTGTAGTATTATCCCACCAGACAATCTTAATTTTAACAAATACTTACATTTTTTGGACTTAGATTAACTTTTTTAAAATTTTTTATTTTTTGAGACGGACTCTTGCTCTGTTTCCCAGGCTGGAGTGCAGTGACCTGATCTTGGCTCACTGCAACCTCTGCCTCCCGGGTTCAAGCGATTCTCCTGCCTCAGCCTCCCAAGTAGCTGGGATTACAGGCACCCACCACCACACCCGGCTAATTTTTGTATTTTTAGTAGAGACATTGTTTCATCGTGTTAGCCATGCTAGTCTTGAACTCCTGACCTCAAGTGATCCACCTACCTCGAGTGCTGGGCTTACCCACCGCACCTGGCCCTCCTTTCACTTTCTAATGCAGAATTCTAATCTATCCCTTTGTTTTACTTGTGTTATTTATATTTACTTACTTCCATTATCTTGACTACTTTACAAAAATGCATTAGGTCTAAAAGTTATAACATTTAAGGCTGAATTGCCAAATGTTTAAAAATACAGATTTCTGTACCAGAAAAACTTTGGAAAAACTACATTAATTCTTTTTTTTGAGATGGAGTTTCACTCTGTCCCCCAGGCTGAAGTGCAGTGGTGTGATCTCAGCTCACTTCAACCTCTGCTACCTGGGTTCAAGCGATTCTCTCGCCTCAGCCACCCGAGTAGCTGGGATTACAGGCGCCTGCCACCCTGCCTGGTTAATTTCTTTATTTTTAATAGAGAAGGGGTTTCACCATCTTGGCCAGGCTGGTCTTGAACTCCTGACCTCGTGATCCACCCGCCTCGGCCTCCCAAAGTGCTGGGATTACAGGCGTGAGCCTCCGCGCCCAGCCAAAAATGCATTAATTCTTTATGCAGAGATTATTTCATCTTTACTAACTCCTTTGGAACCCAAGGAATCTAACTTTGATTCCTCTAAAACAAAGTCCTTTTAATATCTAACTGTTGCAGGCTGTGATAGGCCAACTTGGATTCTGATAAAGTAACTTCTTATTAAGGCCTCTCCATGAATAAGTTTCTGTTCCTTAGTTTGAAAACATTACCATGATAATAGTAATGGTAATAGCTGACATTTACTGGATTCGTTCTCTTTTTCTTAGGCATTATGCACATTATTTGAAATTATGAATTCCATAATTCTATAGAGACATCTTAATGATTGATTTCTTTTTGAAAACCTATTTTAACAAACTGGATAATATTGTTGACTAGGAGGTTTCTTTTGGGTAGAACCACAGTAATGATAGTAACGCTGTTTGAAGTTTGATAATGAATGTGTATAATTTTTGTGAAACACCACTCTGGTAAATGTGATGAAATGTACATGACAGCCTTCTGTTTACATTCTTTAATTTTGAGGGTGGACTCTTGGATCTTGAAACAGGCTTTACCAGTATTACAGCTCAGCAAAAATGCAGCTGAGGCTCAAAGTTCTCTTTCTGCTCCTTCATTCGGTTGTTTTGTGTACCCGCTGTATTTATGGAAGCAGCTAAGTTTATCCAGGGAACCAAAGCTTCCTCAAAGCATGGGGGTTGTGAAAACTTCCTCTAAGTTTACAGTATTCTAAGGATTTTAGATTGTTCTTAGTTACTTGGTTTATCTTGATCTCCAGATTTATATATATCTTACTGAGTTGTCATTAGAGATTATTAAATTAGATTCGGTGGTATTTAATTTCACACTCATACAATTAATGGAGGTTTATCTAATTGTGAAAGTTGCAGATAGGCACCCATTTCTAGATTGGTTGGATACTTCTATGTTATTTGTTTCCTCTGGGAAATAATGGGGTATAATTTTAATGCCATTGCAGTTCTGCTTATTAGTGTGTAGCTTGTTATTGTTGAACTATGTCTTATTTTGAAGTTAAGTACTATGCCCTTTTTGTGGCACTTGAAAATTTTCTCATTTTTACAGAATTTGTCTCGTCTTGAGTGTTTCAGTAATTGCACTAGTAGATCTTCAGCAGGGAAGAGCTTGGTGCCAAATTTTTATTGTTTTTCTTTTTTTTTTTTTTTTTTTTTAATTCTTCAGCTAAGACTGCAGAAGAGGTGATTTATTGTATGGATGTTATACTTGGCCATAAGGAAACACAGAAATAGTGCAGAATGTCACAGGTCCAGGGCAGAGGACCAACATGGGCAGTTTTGGTTATGAGGGAGGTGGGTCTCAGGTGATCGGTGATCAGAGGGCGATTAAGTTCTAGATCCATTGAGACAAGCTCTAGACAGTAGCACGCAGCCCCACAACTTGTACCAGCATCCCCAGCATCTGGCATTCCATGTTTCTGCTCCTGTGGCCTCTACGGTGCAACAAGCTAGCGGTTTTCTTGGACCTCTGCCTCATCTTTCTTCTTTTGCATATTCACTTCTTCCTCCACTTGGTTGTCATGGCGCAGAGGTTTCCAAGAAAATGGCGCTAAGGCTGAGGTGCTTTTCTTTTTTTAAAAAAAAACTACTTAAGTAATAAATGTTCTTTGTTTTTTCTTTTTATTTATTTATTATTATTATTATCTTAAGACGGAGTAGCGCTCCGTCACTTGAGCTCAGGAGCCTGCACTTGGCCAGGCTGGAATGCAGTGGTGCAATCTTGGCTCACTGCAACCTCTGCCTCCCCGGTTCCAGCGATTTTCCTGCCTCAGCCTCCCAAGTAGCTGTGATTACAGGCTCACGCCACCACGTCCAGCTAATTTTTGTATTTTTAGTAGGGACGGGGTTTCACCATGTTGGCGAGCCTGGTCTTGAACTCCTGACCTAAAGTGATCTGCCAGCCTCGGCCTCTCAAAGTGTTGGGACTACAGATGTGAGCCACTATCTGCGGCCTGTTCTTTGTTTTTTAAAAAAAACCTAAAAACAATGGAAAAAAAAGAAGGGTTTTCTTTCTCACATATGCACGCACTTACCATTTGATTTGAATTATTTTCCCCCAAAATTATAATTGACATGATATATAATAAGTGCTTTGTACATTTTTTTTTTTTTTTTTTTTGAGATGGAGTTTCACTCTTGTTGCCCAGGTTGGAGTGCAATGGTGCAATCTTGGCTCACTGCAACCTCTGCCTCCTGGGTTCAAGCGATTCTCCTGCCTCAGCCTCCCGAGTAGCTGGGATTACAGGCGTGCACCACCACGCCCAGCTAATTTTGTATTTTTAATAGAGACGGGTTTCTCTATGTTGGTCAGGCTGGTCTTGAACCCCCAACCTAAGGTGATCCATCCACCTTGGCCTCTCAAAGTGCTGGAATTATAGACGTGAGCCACTGCGCCTGGCCACTTTATTCATTTTAATTCATTTAACTTTCCAAAACCTGTGAACATACCCTATGAAGTAGGTTCTGGTATATGTGTTTGCAGATGAAGAAACTGAGTCATAGAGAAGTAAAGTAACTAGCTAAAGATTGCACAGCTAGGGAGTGGCAAACCTGAGACTCGAGCCCAGGTACTCTTGCTCCAGCGTTTAACTCCTAGACTGCCTCTGGGATCTTATGCATATTGTTTTGCAGTTTGCTCTTTTCACTTAATGATGTCTGATGGACATCTTTCTTTTTTGTTGTTGTTGCTGTTTTTTGTTTTAATTTTTTTCAATTTTTAAATTAAAAAAAATTTTTTCTTTGAGACATCTTGTCACCCAGGCTGGAGTGCAATAGTGTGATCTCGGCTCACTGCAACCTCTGCCTCCTGGCTTCAAGTGATTCTTCTGCCTCAGCCTCCCAAGTACCTTGGATTACAGGAGCCTGCCACCATGCCTGGCTGATTTTTGTATTTTTAGTAGAGAGGGGGTTTCCCTGTGCTGGCCAGGCTGGTCTTGAACTCCTGACCTCAGGTGATCCACCCACCTGGGTCTCCCAAAATGCTGGGATTACAGGCGTAAGCCACCACGCCCAACCTAAATTGTTTATTTTTTCAATGGACATCTTTCTACATGGTTTGAGTGTACCATTACTTATTTAACTTAATGCCTTTCAAACTTAATCTTGTTGCCAGGCATGGTGACTCAGGCCTGTAGTCCCAGCACTTTGGGAGACCGAGCTGGGTGGATTGCTTGAGCCCAGGAGTTTGAGGCCAGCCTGGCCAACGTGGCAAAACCCTGTTTCTGCAAAAAATACAAGAGTTAGTTGGGCATGGTGGCGCATGCGTGTAGTCCCAGCTTGCTCGGCGGGAGGCTGAGGAGGTAGGATGATCACCTGAGCCCGAGGAGGTCGAGGTTTCAGTAAGCTGTGATCTAGCCACTGCACTGTAGCCTGGGGGACAGAGTGAGACTCTGTCTCAAAAGAAAAAATAAAAAGACAAACTTAATCTTGTTTAACATTGCAAATTTCATTAGTAATCATTTCAAGTTATATAAAAAGTCAAGGGTTTTGAATTGGAATAGTCATGGAACATTAGTATTTCCTAAATAATGCATATTAGCTATTCATGTGTATTGATATTGTCTCAGTTGAGTTGTATAATAAAATCCGAGCTTAACCCACAAACCATTTATTATGAATGAGTTTAATTATTTTTGTAGTTACTCTGTCTTCTTTAGCTCTGGAAAATTAGTGTATTGAGGGTAAAATCAATAATCTGTTTGGATTTCGTTTACTTTTGACATCTTCCAGAATTCTGTTGTTGTCACAAGAAGTCTGTTGTTGTGTTGATTTGAACTGTGAATACTATCTGGCCTTATATTACCTGTATTTTCAAAGTAATTTGCCTTTCAATTCCTTGTACTTGTGCCAGGCAAGGTTAGTTGGTAGTAAGCCCTTTCTTTTTTCTACAGTGTTTCACTCTTGCTTCAAATATACCAACTATTCTGTAGGCCAGAGTTCAAAACAAAACAAAACATATGAAAAACCAAATAATACTGACTAAAGATACTAAAATGTCACTTGTTTCAAATTTTTTCTCATTAAATATTTACTGCCTAATTTTGAAGAAATATCTTTCCAGTCTTTAATAAAAATGTTACACCTGTAATCCCAGCACTTTGGGATTACACAGGTGGATCACTTGAGCTCAGGAGTTTGAGACCAGCCTGAGCAACATGGTGAAACCCCATCTCTACAAAAAATACGAAAATTAGCCGAGCGTGATGGTGTACGCCTGTAGTCCCAGCTACTCAGTACGCTGAGGCAGGAGAATTGCTTGAGCCTGGGAGGTGGAGGTTGCAGTGAGCCGAGAGTGCACCATTGCACTCTAGCCTGGAGAACAGAGTGAGACCCTGTCTCAAAACACACAAACAAATTTCAGATATGCTCATTGGAATGTGAGAAGATATTTTCAACTAAATTTAGTTGCAGGTTTTTTTGTTTTGAGACAGGGCCTCGCTCTTGCCTGAGATGAAGAGCAGTGGGACCATCACAGCTCACAGCAGCCTCAAACTCATGGGCTCAAGCAGTGTTCTAATATCAGCCTCCTGAGAACCTAGGACTACAGGTGCATGCCACCACGCCTAGCTAATTTCCTAAATTTTTTTTCCATAAATATGGAGTCTCTCTATGTTGTCCAGGCTGGTCTTTTGAATTCCTGGCCTCAGGCGATCCTCCCACTTGGGCCTCCCAAAGTGCTGTGATTATAGGTGTGAGCTACCATGCCCAGCCTTAATTACAGTTTTCTAATAATGTTTTCTAATAATTTTGGAACTAAGTAGCAGCTTGACTGATTCCTAATTGGAGCATTGCTCTTTATCAGTCAGTCATTTTTAAAATTAATTATAAATTCAAACATTCATTCAGCACCTGCTAAATGCCAGTCACTGTGCTAAGTAATGGGGATACCGGCATGACAATGTCCCTACTTCAGGAAACTTGGAGTTTTGTTGTAAAAACAACATTTTGTTGCAAACAATATAAAGTGCTGTGGGAGAGATGAACCCAAATGAGGAAATATCTGAGTCAAGGGACTGTACTTGGTTTGAGCTACACCCTGATACCTAAGTGTGATTTAACTGGCCAATGAAAGGAGTGGACACAGGGCTCTAAAAACAGAATGTATAGAAGTGTAGTTTGTGAAAACTAGTAGAAATTGGCACTGAAAAGTCATGTATCCCTAATATATTGTGTATCCTTCAGTATCCCTAAGGTAATATGCCCTCTGTCAAGATCAGACCTTGCCTGTCTTGTTCATCAGTGCTTAGCACATAGGAGGTATTTAATAATTAACATCTGTTGAATGAATGAGTGAAGGAAGTGTGTTAAGTAAAGCGTATTATGCTTGTCTGTTCTTTTTTTTTTTTGAGACAGGGTCTTGCTTTGTCTCCTAGACTGGAGTACAGCTCACTGTAGCCTTGACCTCCCAGGCTCAAGCAGTCCTCCTACCTCAACCTCCCAGGTACCTGGGACTCCAGGTGCATGCCATACCCAGCTAATTTTTAAATTTTTTTATAGAAACAGAGTCTCACTATGTTGCCCAGGCTGGCCTTGAACTACTGTGCTCAAGTGATCCTCCTGCCTCAGCCTCCCGAAGTGTTGGGATTATAAGCGTGAGCCACTGTACGTGAACTTGTCAATTTTTTGGAATGAGAATGAACTCATTATTTTAGTATATTATTAATGCCTGACAATTTTTAGATCATGTAATTTCACAAAACATAAAATGAGCAAGAAACTGCTCCTGCGCTGAAGGGAGTAAGTAAATGTAAACAAATTGTCGTGATTCAACATGATATTTGTAAAAAATACTTGCAAGAGACGGTCATCTATTGTATGGATTGGTTAAGTCCCTGAAAAGTGGTGGATAATTTAAAGTTCTCACATTAGGCCGGGTGCAGTGGCTTATGGCTGTAATCCCAGCACTTTGGGAGGCCTAGTTGGGCGGGTCACCTGAGGCCAGGAGTTGAAGACCAGCCTGGCCAACATGGTGAAACCCTATCTCTACTAAAAATACAAAAATTAGCCGGACGTGGTGGTGGGTGCCAGTAATCCCAGGTACTTGGGAGGCTGAGGCAGGAGAATCACTTGAACCTGGGAGGTGGAGGTTGCAGTGAGCCAAGATCATGCTACTACCCTCCAGCCTGGGCGACAGAGCAAGACTACATCTCAAAATAAATAAATAAATAAAATGCCCACATTAGGCCAGGCAAGGTGACTCATGCCTGTAATCCCAGCACTTTGGGAGGCCGAGGCAAGAAGATTGCTTGAGCTCAGGAGTTCGAGACCAGTCTGGGCAATGTGGTGAAACCTCATCTCTACACAAAATACAAACATTAGCTGGATGTGGTAGTACATGCTTGTAGTCCCAGCTGCTTGGGAGGCTGAAGTGGGAAGATTGCTTGAGCTTGGGACATCAAGGCTGCAGTGAGCCATTATCATGCCACTGTACTGCAGCCTGGGTGACAGAGCAAGATGCTGTCTGGGAAAAAAAAAAAAAAAAAAGCTCACATTAAAATTATTTGATTGATAAAATGCAAGAGATAACATTATAGCAGGTCATTTAAAAAATGGCAGTCACGGCTGGGCACAGTGACTCATTCCTGTAATCCTAGCACTTTGGGAGGCCAAGGCGGGCGGATCACCTGAGGTCAGGAGTTCGAGACCAGCCTGGCCAATATGGTGAAATCCCATATCTACTGAAAATACAAAAATTAGCCAGGTGTGGTGGTGGGCGCCTGTAATCCCAGCTACTATGGAGGCTGAGACAGGAGAATCACTTGAACCCGGGAGGCGGAGGTTGCAGTGAGCCGAGATCGTGCCATTGCATTCCAGCCTAGGCGACAGAGTGAGACTTCATCTCAAAAAAAAAATAAAAATTAAAATTAAAATTAAAAAAAAAAACAAAAAACTGAAGAAAATTATGTGCACAATAAAAAAAATAACAGTTCTGCCAAAGTGTAGGCATCGGTATATAAAAATCTTTCCCATACATAATCCTCAGATAACATCATGATTTTTCCCAAATGTGCTTACTATTTGAACTATTATTTATTCAGTGACTTTTTTTTTTTTTGAGACGAAGTCTTGCTGCGATGTTCAGGCTGGAGTACAATGGCGAGATCTTGGCTCACTGCAACCTATGCTTCCTGAGTTCAAGCGATTCTTCTGCCTCAGCCTCCTGAGTAGTTGGGATTACAGGTATGCGCCACCATGCCTGGCTCATTTTTGTATTTTTAGTAGAGATGGGAGTTTCACCATGTTGGCCAGGCTGGTCTTGAACTCCCGACCTCAGGTGATCCACTCAACCTCGGCCTCCCAAAGTACTGGGATTACAGGTGTGAGCTGCTGCGCTGGCCAAAACATAGTTATTACAACTATTTCAGGAATGTTATATAGAATAAATGAGAAGAGCCGGGCACAGTGGCTCACGCCTGTAATCCCAGCACTTTTGGAGTCCAAGGCGGGCTGCTCACCTGAGGTCAGGAGTTCAAGACCAGCCTGACCAACATGGAGAAACCCCGTCTCCACTAAAAATACAAAATCAGTCAGGCGTGGTGGTGCATGCCTGTAATCCCAGCTACTTGGGAGGCTTAGGGAGGAGAATTGCTTGAATCCAGGAGGCGGAGGTTGTGGTGAGCCAAGATTGCGCCATGGCACTCCAGCTTGGGCAGCAAGAGCAAAAGTCCATCTCAAAAAAATAAAATAAAATAAATAAATAAATGAGAAGAATAAATGAGACCATCCATGAAAAGCCCGTAGTTGGTGTCTAGCACCTGGTAGGCCTGAAATGTGTGGTAGTTATTACTGTTTTTATTTCCTAAGCACCCTTATTTACTGCTGACCAGTTAAAACTCTTCAAGCTCAACTGTTACTACTACTTTTTTTTTTTTTTTTTTTGAGACGGAGTCTCGCTGTGTTGTCCAGACTGGAGTGCAGTGGCTCAATCTTGGCTCACTGCAAGCTCCGCCTCCTGGGTTCACGCCATTCTCCCGCCTCAGCCTCCCGAGTGGTTGGGATTACATGCGCTCGCCATCACGCCCAGCTAATTTTTTGTATTTTTAGTGGAGACAGGGTTTCATCGTGTTAGCCAGGATGGCGTCGATCTCCTGACCTCGTGATCCGCCCACCTCGGCCTTCCAAAGTGCTGGGATTATAGGCGTGAGCCAACGTGCCCAGCCAACTGTTACTACTTCTAATAGCCTAAAAAAAGATTTGCTATTAGGTGGAAGTCAATATAAAAAGTAGCTTTTCTTAAACTATTCTGGCTGGAAAATATATTTCCTTTGCTTCGATTGATCAGAAATTAGTGCAAATGTAATATAGCTATGGAAATTTTGTTTCATGAAGTTTCTGTGTTTCATTTGTGATCACAGTGAACTGAAAGAAAAAATATTTTTAGTGTGATAAACACCATAATGTGTTAACAGATGTTAATGGGTTCTGGAATGTCATATGGGAGCCGTTCCCTTTTCTAGGCAGTGGTGGTTAGAGATTGTGATAATTACAGTGTTCAAATGCTGCTCTCACGTTTGTATAATTTTTCTTACTGAAAAAAGTTGCAAACCCAGATACTTGAATTTAGAAGTATATTATTTGTTTAATTTAAAAGGTAGACTTAAATTTTTATTATTTTTGTAGAGACACAGTCTTGCTATATTGTTCAGGCTGGTTATGAACTCCTGACCTCAAGCAGTCCTCCTGCCTCAGCCTCCCAAAGTGCTGGGATCACAGGTGGGAGCCACTGTGCCCAACCTAGAGTTTATTTTTTATAACAATTTTAGCTTTACAGAAAAATTGAGATGATGGTACAGAGACAGCATCAAGATCAAGTCTTCATATTATTAACATCTTATATTAGCATAGTACATTTGTTTCAATTATGACAATTTGTTACAATATTGTGAACTAATATCGATACATTATCATTAAATAAGGTTCATACTTTATTCCAATTTCCTCAGTTTTTACCTAGTGTCCTTTTTCTGTTCAGGATCCCATTCAGCATACTATATTATATTTAGATGTTATTGTGTAATTTTTAATTAGATTGTCTTGAATTAGATACATTAATGTATGTGTGTGGATGAAGCAGACTATATTACTCATAATGCTCTTAAAGATAATTGGCTTTTTTTTTTTTTTGATGGAGTCTCGCTCTGTCAACCAGGCTGGGGTACAGTGGTGGGATCTTGGCTCACTGCAATCTCTGCCTCCTTGCTGGTTCAAGCGATTCTTCTGCCTCAGCCTCCCAAGTAGCTGGGATTACAATGGGCACCTGCCACCACACCTGGCTAATTTTTAAAAAATTTTGATTTTAGTGGCTCATGCCTGTAATCCCAACACTTTGGAAGGCCAAGGTGGGCAGATCACAAGGTCAAGAGATTGAGACCATCCTGGCCAACATGGTGAAACCCCGTCTCTACTAAAAATACAAAAATTAGCTGGGCATGGTGGCGCATGCCTGTAATCCCAGCTACTCGGGAGGCTGAGGCAGGAGAATCACTTGAACCCAGGAGGCGGGGGTTGCAGTGAGCTGAGATCACGCCACTGCACTCCAGCCTGGCAACAGAGCGAGACTCCGTCTCAAAAAATAAAACAAATAAAAAGTTTTAATTTTTATTTTTAGTAAAAACGAGGTTTCACCGTGTTGGTCAGGCTGGTCTTGAACTCCTGACCTCAAGCAATCCACCTGCCTTGGCGTCCCAAAGTGCTGGGATTACAAGCATGAGCCACCACTCCTGGCCTGATAGTTGGCTTTTACTTTTACTTTTAGTTAAGTCTTTTACACATGTAGATTTCATAATGTTAGCAGGTAGTCTGTTTTACCTCTTTAGTTATGACTTTGATATTTCCCACTTACTTTGATGAAAAGGTCATTTTGGTCAATTTTGTTATGTGATGGATATGGCGTCTTGTCTCATTGCCCCTAGGAAATGATAAAAAGTTACCCTACCTTTTAATTGATAAGAATAATGATATCCTACACTCTGCAGCAATTTACACTTTACAGTTATCTTACAGTATACCATCTGAGATAGATAAGGGCATCATCCCAGTTTTGAAGATGAGGAAATAAACTTTGGTGAAGTGCCTAGCCACAAGTCACATTGCCAATAGGTGTCAGAGTTCAGTCTTAAATTCATCAGATCTTCTGACTCCAGTTTTAGTATTCTTTCGCCTATGTTAATTAAAATAGTCTGTAGAAAATAAGAAAGTAGGAAATGGTCTTTTTTTTACTGACTTTCTAACAACATTATTTCTGAAATTATTTGGTTAATAAAGAGGTGATTCATTTGTTTACCTGAATTCTAGCTGTTACTTAGAGTTTATTATTTTTATTTTTTAATTAATTAATTAATTAATTAATTATTTTTGAGAGGCAGTTTTTCTCTGTCGCCCAGGCTGGAGTGCAATGGTGTGATCTCGGCTCACCGCAGCCTCCACCTCCCAGGTTCAAGCAATTCTCCTGCCTCAGCCTTCTGAGTAGCTGGGATTACAGGCATGCACCAACACACCCAGCTATTTTTGTATTTTTAGTAGAAACTGGGTTTCACCATGTTGGTCAGGCTGGTCTCGAACTCCTGACCTCAGATGATCCATCCACCTCGGCCTCCCAAAGTGCTGAGATTACAGGTGTGAGCCACTGCGCCCAGCTTATTATTTTTATTTTTTAGACAGGGTCGTGCTGTGTTGCCCAGGCTGAAGTGCAGTGGCGCAGTCTTGGCTCACTGCAGCCTTGACCCCCCCGGCTCAAGTGATCCTCTGCCTTCAGCCGCTGGAATAGCTGACACCACAGGCGTACATCCCTCCACCTGGCTATTTATTATTATTATTGGGGTCTCCCTGTATTGACCAGGCTGGTCCCAAACTCCTGGGCTCAAGTGGTCCTCTCACCTTGGCCTCCCAAAGTGTTGGGATTATAGGTGTGAGACACCACACCTGGCCTTACTTTGAGTTTTGAATTGCTAGATACATATCATTAATTTGGGATACCGTTAATTAGAAATTCTCAATATCGAAAACTTGAAATGTGATTCTTATCCCATAAAAAGTTGGAAATATTTTTTTTTCCTACCTTAGAGACCTTCTCTGTAGTCAGAGGAGTTCATTTAGATATAGTTGTTAACATTTGTAGTATATGTATTCTCCTTGAAACTTTTTTTTTCTTTTTTTGATATGGAGTCTTGCTCTGTCACCCAGGCTGGAGTGCAGTGGCATGATCTCAGCTCACTGCAGCCTCTGCCTCCCGGGTTCAAGTGATTCTCCTGCGTCAGGCTTCCCAAGTAGCCAGGACTACAGGTGCGTGCCACCATGCCTGGCTAATTTTTTTGGCTTTTTAGTAGAGATGGGGTTTTGCCATGTTGTCCAGGCTGGTCTTGAACTCCTGACCTCAAGTGATCCACCCGCCTTGGCCTCCCAAAGTGCTGGGATTACAGGCGTGAGTCACTGAGCCCGGCCAGAACTTTTTTTGAGATGGAGTCTCACTCTTGACACCCAGGCCGAAGTGCAGTGGTGCGATCTCAGCTCGCTGGAACTTCCACCTCCCAGGTTCAAGCAGTTCTCCTGCCTTAACCTCCTGAGTAGCTGGTGGTGCACACCACCATGCCCAGCTAATATTTTGTATTTTTAGTAGAGATGGGGTTTCACCATGCTGGCCAGGGTGGTCTCGATCTCCTGACCTCATGATCCGCTCGCCTCGGCTTCCCAAAGTCCTGGGATTACAGGTGTGAGCCACCGTGCCTGGCAACTTTTTTTGTTTTTAAAGAGACAGGGTCTCATTATGTTACCCAGGCTGTTCTTGAACTCCTGGCCTCAAGTGATCCTCCCTCCTTGCCCTCTCAAAGCACTGACTGACAGGCTTGAGACACCACATTTCTGGCCTCCTTCGGACTTTTAATGTGCAGTCATGGGTCCTTAATGAGAGGGATACATTCTGAGAAATGTGTCATTAGGCAGTGTCATTGTGTAAACATTATAGAGTGTGTTTACACAAACTTAGGTGGCATAGTCCCCTGCTCTCCTAAGCTATATGGCATAGCCTATTTGCTTCTGGGCTACAAACCTGTATAGCATGTTACTGTACTGAATACTCTAGGCAATTGTAACATAATAGTAAGTGTGTATCTAAACATAGAAAAATAGTACAGTAAGAATATGGTATAAAAGCTCCATTATAATCTCATGGGCCCACTGGAGTTTCACCATGGTTGACTGAAAGGTCTTTATGTGGCTCATGACTGTATTTTGTAATTCATAAATTTCACCTTATCAGGCAGTGCTTCCTCTCTGTGCTTTGCGTTAGAGTAGATATGCTTGCTTATCAGGGGTTGACAGAGTTTTTCTGTGAAGGGCTAGATAGCAGATATTCTGGACTTGTGGGCCACATGGACTGTGGAGGACTCTGGCAACTATTCAGCTCTGCCATTGTGGCATGAAAGCAGCCATAGATAATATATAAACAAGTGAGTATGGCTTTGTTCCAATACAACTTTTATTTATACAAACAGGCAGCAGGCTAAATATGACCTGAAAGTCATATTCTGCTGGCCCCTCCTCTATACCATTATGGAAGGATATAGAAATCCAGTGTGCTTCACTCTTGCCACTAAAATCTCCTTACTGTGCTCTCAGTGATAAGTGTTAATAACATGAGTTGAAAAACTTGAACTTCTTAAAATCTGATTAATATGCATGGGCATAATCTATTTCTTTTTTTTTTTTTTTTTTTGAGGTAGAGTCTTCCTCTGTTGTCCAAGCTGGAGTGCAGTGGCCCGATCTCGGGTTCAAGTGATTCTCCTGCCTTCTGGGTTCAAGTGGTTCTCTTGCCTCAGCCTCCCGAATAGCTGGGATTACAGGCACCTGCCACCACGCCCGGCTAATTTTTCTATTTTTGGTTAGAGATGAGGTTTGCCATGTTGGCCAGGCTGGTCTCAAACTCCTGACCTCAGGTGATCCACCTGCTTCGGCCTCCCAAAGTGCTGGGATTACAGGTGTGAACCACTGCACCTGGCCCATCTATTTCGTTTTTATAGAAAATATGGTAATGCTGTTGAACTTATTTTATTTATTTTTTGAGACAGGGTCTTATTCTGTTGGTCAGGCTGGAGTGCAGTAGCTCAGTCTTGGCTTACTGCCCCGTTGACCTCCCTGCTCAAGTGATCCTCCTACCTCAGCCTCCTGAGTAGCTGAGACTACAGGCATATGTGATCACACTCAGATAATTTTCGTGTTCTCTGTAGAGACAGGGTTTTGCCATGTTTCCCAGGTTGGTCTCAAAATCCTGGGCTCAAGTGATCCACCTGCTTTGGCCTCCCAAAGTGCTGGGTCCATAGATGTGAGCCACTTCACCTGGCCATATACATATTAATATACATGTTTTGAGACAGGACCTTGCTCTGTCACCCAGGCTGGAGTGCAGTGGTGCAATTACAGCTCACTGCAACCTCTGCCTCCTGGGCTCAATCAATCCTTCCACTTCAGCCTCCCAAGCAGCTGAGATTACAGGTGTGCGCCACCATGCCCAGCTAATTTTTTTATTGTTGTTGTTTTCTTTGTTTTTTGTTTTTTTTTTTTGATAGAGATGGAGTTTTGCCATGTTGCCTAGGCTGATCTTAAACTCTTGGGCTTAAGCAGTCTGCCTGCCTTGGCTTCCCAAAGTGCTGGAATTACAGGCATGAACCACCACTCCTGGCCAGCTCTTGAACTTACAGATTTTCAAAGTCTAGTTTTTTTTTTTTTTTAACTACAAAGAAACTATCTAACTTAGAAACTGCTCGTGACTTTCAGGAAAAAATTATATTTGTTATTTTAGGTATGCCTAATGTTAATTTAAAAATTCTTTGATTTTACTTATGTTCTTATTCATAGAGCAACTTGTGACAATGCAAATATTAGCAAAGATAAAATATTGAGAGCTGCTTATGTTTGGCCATGGTTTGGGGGCTGGGGATACATAGGCCTAAGAGATGCCCTATGCCTTTGAGGACACGGAAAGACAGGATATAGACATTAAAGATGAAAGTACAAAAAAAGGTTTCAAATTGGTGGTATCAAAAGTTTCGCCGGGCTCGGTGGCTCACGCCTGTAATCCCAGCACTTTGGGAGGCTGAGGCGGGCCGATCACCTGAGGTCACGAGTTTGAGACCAGCCTGGCCAACATGGCAAAACCCCGTCTCTACTAAAAATACAAAAATCAGCTGGGTGTGGTCGGGGGTGCCTGTAATCCTAGCTACTCGGGAGGCTGAGGCAGGACAATCGCTTGAACCCAGGAGGCAGAGGTTGCAGTGAGCCGAGATCGTGCCATTGCACTCCAGTCTGGGCAACAAAAGTGAAACTCCACTTCAAAAAAAAAAAAAAAATCAGTGTGTCGGGAGTTCAGAGTTGAGATTTATTGCCATGTGCATACTGTATGGTTGGAAAGGAAGATTTTATTGAGTCTGGTCTTGGAAATTGGAACATCGGCATAAGAGGGGGCCGGATATAAATATAGAAACATGACGATGAACTGAAAGTAAAAATGGGCCGGGCGCAGTGGCTCATGCCTGTAATCCTAGCATTTTGGGAGGCAAAGGCAGGTGGATCACTTGAGCTCAGGAGTTTGAGACCAGCTTCTGCAACATGGCTAAACCTTGTCTCTACAAAAAATGCAAAAATTAGCTGGGCATGGTGGTGCATGCCTGTAGAGGGAGGATTGCTTGAGCTGGGGAGGCACAGAACCATGATGGTGCCACTGCACTCCAGCCAGCCTGGCGACAGAGCAACACCTTGCCTCAAAAATAAAAAATAAAAGAAAAATGGGAAGGCCAGTTTGGCAGGAGTAGGAGAGTTTATGTAGAGAAATAGCATAAATTAGGATTGGAGGGGTAGATTGAAGCAAGACTGTGCTTTGAATGTTAAACCAAGGAGTTTGGACATTATCTCTGAGGGGTAAAGAGTAACTGAAAATTGTGAGCACCTTTGTACCTTTATTTCTACTTTAAGTCATTTATTTATTTATTTACTTATTTTATTTTATTTTATATCTTTTGAGGTGGAGTCTTGCTCTGTCACCTAGGCTGGAGTGCATTGGTGTGATCATGGCTCACTGCAACCTCTGCCTGCCAGGTTCAAACAATTCTCCTGCCTCAGCCTCTTGAGTAGCTGGGATTACAGGCACGTGCCACCATGTCCAGCTAGTTTTTGTATTTTTAGTAGAGACAGATTTCACCATGTTGGCGAGGCTGGTCTCGAACTCCTGACCTCAAGTGATCCGCCTGTCTTGGCCTCCCAAAATGCTGGAATTACAGGTGTGAGCCACCGTTTCTAGCCTACTTTAAGTCTTATATGAAACTTCCAGATGTTATTTTTAATGTTCTTGGTGCAGTGTGTTTATTTTAGTTAATTTTTTTTTTTTTTTTTTTTTTTTGAGACAGAGTCTCACTCTGTCGCCCAGGCTGGAGTGCAGTGGCGCAATCTTGGCTCACTGCAACCTCCTCTTGCTGGGTTCAAGTGATTCTCCTCCCTTAGCCTCCTGAGTAACTGGGATTATAGGTGCACACCACCACACCTGGCTCATTTTTGTATTTTTAGTAGAGATGGGGTTTCACAGTGTTGGTCAGGCTGGTCTCGAACTCCTGACCTCATGATCCACCTGCCTCGGCCTCCCGAAGTGCTGGGAATACAGGCTTGAGCCACCACACCCGGCTTTAGTTAATATTTAATGACAATTTATATTGTTCACATCTTCTTTTCCCATCCACCAAAGGACTACATCCTTATTCTGTGTTATTTCTACCTTTTGTTTTGAAGCCTCTAATAAGAATATGATTGAAATACCTCCTTTTCATTTTTTTAAGAGACAGAGGTCTCACTATGTTCCCCAGGGTGATGTTGAATTCCTGGGCTCACATGATCCTCCCGCCTCAACTTCCCAAAGTGCTGGGATTACAAGCATGAGCCACCAGGCCCGGCCCATTCTTACATTCATTTAGCAAGTACATACTGAAGTCTTGTGATGTGTCAGGCTCTGTTATGGTCAGTGATGACTGCGGGGAACCAATTAGGCAAAAATCTCTTTTCTTACAGAGTTCAGATTTTCTTACAGAGATGGTCAATACGTGAGATAAATAAGTAAAATGTATAATATGCTCAGTGCTAAGGAGAAAAAACAACGCAAGGAAAGTGTGTGGCATAGTAGAGGCTGAAATCTTACATAGGGTGGCCAAACTCACTGAAGAAGATGATACTTTGGTAAAGACCTAAAGGAAGTGAGAGGTCCAGAATGGTGAGCAAGTGCAAAGGTACTGAGGTAGAAGTGTGTCTGGCACGTCTGACAATATGGCTGGAGCAGAATGGATGAGGGAGAGAGTAATAGAGTGACTATATGTTCTTGTTTATGTCTGTTGTCTTGAAATTACTGATACTGCCTACTTTTACTCCCAATAGAGTCCAGATATTGAGTGATGAATTATATGGTCTCCTGGTAATAGTGGGTGAGGTAAGAGAGGTAAGGTGGTGAGGGGCAGATAATGGAGAGCTGAGATGAACATTTGGAGGATTTTGAACATGGGAGCCCTATGATTTGACTCATGCTTTACAGGCTTACTCTGGCTGCTGTGTTCATAGTAGACTAGGAGCAAAGACTGAAGCAGGATTAGTTAGGAAATTATTGCAATAATCCAGGTGAGATATGTGGTGCTTTGGGACAGGATGGTAGCAGTAAAAGTGTTGAGAAGTAGATAGATTCTGGATGTGTTTTGAAGATACACATCAGGATTTGAAATGGATTGGGTATAGGATTTACGAGAAAGAAGGGAGTCAAGAATGATAGAGTTTTTGGCCTGAGCAGTTGGAAGGATGGAATTGCCATTGATTGAGATGGGAAAGGCCGTCTTTTTGTGGGGAGGGAAGCAGGTATTTTTTAGGGGAAGATGAGGTCAGTTTTGGACATGTTTTAATTTTGAGTGCGTATTAGACAACCCAAGGGAGATGTTGACTAGGCAGTTGCATATAAGGATTTGGCATTCAGGGGAAAGGGACAGACTGGAGATACTAATTTGGGAACTGTTATCACTTTGATGGTACTTAAAAATCCATGAGACTGAATGAGGTTGCCTAGAAAGTGAGTTTAGACAGAAAAGAACAAGGTCTGAAGATTGAGCCTTGGGGTAATTTATGCAGTGTTTCAAAATCAGGGAGATAAGGGAACTAACAAAGGAGACAGACAGACTGAGTGGAGAAGGACAGGAGCTAAACTATGGGAATGTGGGTGTCCTAGAAGTCAAAGAAAGTTTCTTAAAGAGGAGAGAGGTCAACCATCTCAAATGCTTCTGTTAGGTCAGGAAGAGGAGGAATGATATTTACCATGGATTTAGTAACATGTTGATTGTTGAACACTAGTAGTTTTGAGTAGTGGAGCAAAACTGATGAGTGCGGGTTTAGGAGTAGATGAGAGGCAAGAAGTTTTGTTGTTAAGGGAAGGAGAAAAAATGGTATGGAAGCTGAAAGGGGAAAGTGAAGTAGAGAGATTTCTTTTTGTATAAGATGAAAAATGACAACAAGTCTATATGTTGGTGAAAATGATCCAGTAGAGAGAAAAATATGAATGTGGGGATGGGGTGGTTGGATTTCTTTAGCATTGTTTTTAAGTAAATATGAAGGGAGGAAGCCAGTGTTCAAGTGAGGATTGGCAATGACCAGTAGAAAAGCAGTTCACTCAAAGTAAAAGCAAGTAGAAAGAGCACAGATGTAGATAAGTCAATTAAGTCAATGTAAGTATGATACTGTGAGCTTGTGGAAAGTCTCTCATTGCTTCATTTTTCTCAATGAAGACAAAAGCACGGAGCTGAATAAGGATAAGGGAAGAGGTGTTGGAAGTTTGAGAAGAGGAAATGGTATGAATTAGCTGCCTTGGAGAGTGGGACAGTGGGGGATGGATTGGGAAAATACAGTGTGCATGTGTCACAACAGTAAGCGTCCATCTGGGGTTTGTGATAATGAGGTTAAAGTGATAATAGCCAGACATGGTGGCTCACACTTGTAGTCCCAGCCAAGGCCAGGAATATCACTTGAGCCCAGGAGTTTGAGACCAGCCTAGGTAACACAATCAGACCCTATCTCTACAAAATAAAAATTAAAAAATTAGCTGGATGTGGTGGTGCATGCCTGTGGTCCCAGCCTCTGGATGCTGAGGTAGAAGGATTGCTTGAGCTTGAGAGGTCAAGGCTGCATTGAGCCATGATCACATTACTACACTCCAGCCTGGGCAACAGCAAGACCCTGTCTCAAAGTAAAAAAAACAAACAAACAAACAAAAAAACTGGGCATAATGGCTCATGGCTGTAAATCCTAGAACTTTGGGAGGCCAAGGCAAGAGGCTCACCTGAGCCCAGGAGTTTGGGACCAGCCTAGGCAACATAGGGAGACCTCGTCTCTCAAGAAAAATAGAAGAAAATAGCTGGGTGTGATGGCGCACACCTGTAGTCCCAGCTACTCAGGAGGCTGAGGAGGGAGGATTGCTTGAGCCTGGGAGGTCGTGGCTACAGTGAGCTGTGATCATGCCACTGCACTCCAGCGTGGGTGTCAGAGAAAGACCCTGTCTCAGGAAAAAAAAAAAAAGGATACTAGCGTTGTCATGTGTGTGTTTGTTTCCCCATCTACATGTGTGGATGAGGCAGAACATTGGATTTAACTGGGATTGCGGTTTAGTCTAATGAGTGAGGAGGGCAGATTGAGGGTGCATTCAAGGAAGTGATTATAATGTTTGGCCATGGGATTTACAGTAGCTAGGTAAGGAGGGAAGCAAAAACAGGAAGCAGGTGAAGGTTAGTTAAAAAGGTGGTAAGATCAATGGCTTGAAAGCCTTGTTGTGGGGTCATATGATTGTTGGAGTTGTGTCGTGTTGGAGAAGTAAGAAAAGACTGTAGTATGTGCCTGCAAGAGAGGGAGGGTGATAGGTGGTATGGTTTAATGAAATGAGATTCAAAGTTGGGGTTTTTAATGGTGGAGGGAGGAAGAGTGGTGTGAAAGTGGACCCATAGTGTGAAGGATATGGGAGAGAAAACAGCCTTACCTAAGAGGTCTATAGAGGAAGCCATGTTCCCATGGGAAAGCCAGATTTTAGTTAAGGCAGGAAGGTAAAGAGAACCTCTTCAGAAAAGGTTCAAGTTACAAATTTTCTGATAATTGAACTTTTGTCCCAGAAGCCACTGTGAAAAGGATTGAAGAGGTAAGGAGGAGCAGGAGGTGAGGTTGGAAGAGGTGATGTACAAAGCTATCCAGGTGCCAGGCACAGTGACTCACACCTGTTATCCCAGCACTTTAGGAGGCTGAGGTGGGAGGATTGCTTGAGCCCAAGAGTTTGAGACCTGAGCAACATGGTGAGACTCTGTCTCCACAAAAAGAAAATTTTAAAAATTAGCTGACTGTAGTGTCATATGCCTACAGCTACTCAGGAGGCAGAGGTGAGAGGATTGCTTGAGTCTGGGAGATAGAGGCTGCAGTGAGCCATGATCCCGCCACTGCACTCTGCCTGGACGACAGCGAGACCCTGTCTCAGCAAACAAAACCATGAGACAACAACAAAAGAAACACAAAGCTGTCTAGAGATTTGGTTTTGCAGGATAAAGGATGACCTGGAAGTTCTGACCTTGTTATGATTGACACGAACAGAAATAAAGGGCAGACTAAACTAAGACTTGGTGGTCCAGGGTAGATTTTGATGGAGTTGGCAGTAAGGGCCGAGGGAATGGAGAGAAGATCTTCTTGCCAAGTACATGCAGGATTTTCTGGGGCTTCCATTTGGCTTCTGATACTGGAAGTATGGAGTATTAATTAAGGGGAGTCTTAATTGAGCACACAGGCTCTCCTGACTTCTGCAGATGTTTTAATATATTCTGGCACTATTGGGAAATCATTAATGGCTTCCAAAAGGAATTCTGGAGGGATTGGGAAGGATTATGTTAACTGTTGCTTTGGAAATACCAATCTGTTAGTGTAGGGTAGGTTGGAGAGAGAAGAAACTTGAAGTATAGGAACATGTTAGGAAATTTTTCCAGTTGTCATGGATTTATGGTATGGAATTTGGTTATTTGCAGAGCAATTCAAAAGGAAAGGACCAATGTGAGAGTAGAACTTGGTGACAGACCTTGCTGAGGAGAGGATGGTTCCTGAGTTTGGAGTCTAGAAGCCTGTTTATGCCATGACAGAAATAGAAAAGTCTGAAAGAGTTGCTGGTTTTAGAAGGGAGATTGTTATGCTCTAGGAGATGTTTGAATCTTGGGTGATTGGACTCTTAGGTCTCCTTTCATCATACCTGTAGTGACTTGTAATTTCCTTGTTCTTAGCTTCACAGTTGACTAAGCTTTATGAGGACAGAGATTGTGTCTGTTTCGTTCTGTATTGTCAGTGCCTGGCACAGTGAATACATTTCAGAAATAATTGCTGAATTAAAGTAGAGAAATGGCTTTTTGTTGTTGTTGCTCCTGTCGCCCAGGCTGGAGTGCAATGATGTGATCTCAGTTCACTCTAACCTCTGCCACCCGGGTTCAAGTGATTCTTCTGCCTCAGCCTCCCGAGTAGCTGGGATGACAGGCAGCTGCCACCATGCCCAGCTAATTATATATATATATAATAATATATATTATATATACTAATATAATTATATATATATTATAATATATAATATATATAAAATATATAATAATATAATATATATAAAATATATTATATATAATAATATATATAATAATATATATATGTATACACAGTTTTGTTTTGTTTTTTTTTTTGAGACAGTGTCTCACTCTGTTGCCAGTCTAGAGTGCATTGGTGCAGTCTTGGCTCACTGCAACCTCCGCCTCCTGGGTTCAAGCGATTCTTCTGCCCTAGCCTCCCTAGTAGCTGGGACTACAGGCGTGCACCACCATGCCCAGCTAATTTTTGTGTTTTCAGTGGAGATGGGGTTTCACCGTGTTGGTGATCCTGATCTCTTGACCTCGTGATCCGCCCACCTCGGCCTCCGAAAGTGCTGGGATTACAGGTGTGAGCCACTGCACCTGGCCAATTTTTATATTTTTAGTAGAGACGGGGTTTCACAGTGTTGGTCAGGCTGGTCTCGACCTCCTGATCTCAAGTGATCCACCCGCCTCCGCCTCCCAAAGTGCTGGGATTACAGGCATGAGCCACCGCGCCCGGCCAAAATGGCTTTTTTTTTTTTGAGACGGAGTCTCCCTCTGTTGCCCAGGCTGGAGTACAATGCGCGATCTCGGCTCACTGCAACCTTCACCTCTTGGGTTGAAGTGATTCTTCTGCCTCAGCCTCCTGAGTAGCTGGGATTACAGGTGCGTGTCACCATGCCTGGCTAATTTTTGAATTTTTTAGTAGAGACGGGGTTTCACCATGTTGGTCAGGCTGGTCTCGAACTCCAGACCTCGTGATCCACCTGCCTCGGCCTCCCAAAATGCTGGGATTACAGGCGTGAGCCACCGCGCCCAGCTAAAATGTTTTTTTTTTTTTTTTTTTTTCCAACCTTTCCTATGGTGCTGAGAGCAATGGCTTTTAATACACTTTTCAATTCTGAAATTCTGTTTTGATATTCAGATGTTTTGCAGATAGAGGAAATAAAGAATTTAAGCTCAGTCAAGAGATAAGGGCTGGACACACTATGTTTTGTGTGGTATTTGGGTGTAAACTGAAATGAAGTAGATGTCACCAGAAGCCAAATAAAGTTCTATAAAAACCAATAGGTAACAGGAACTTTAAGGAGTAAATTTTTAACACAACTAGAAATTAAAGTAGATGTTACTGACAAAATGTTTAGATTAGTTGATTGAGAGCAAGTGCTTCTTTTGAGTCAGACAGAACTGAGTTTGTTTGAATCTTGACTTAGCTACTTACTAGATGTGTCGACACTTTTCTCAACTGTCAAATGAGGATAATGAGAGTACACCTGTCACAGGGTTGTAAGAGTTCAATTAGGAAAAAGAATAGCAGAGTACTTGGCATAACTCCTAAATAAATGCTAATTTGATATTAATATTATTATTGTTAGTTTGATGGTCATATTGTTATTGTTACTTTTCAGGAAACAAACTGATTTATTTCCTAATGTCTGTACCTTTCTGTTGTCTTTAGTATTGTAAAAATTTTGCTACTTTTAGTTATTCATGTCTAAATTTTATTTAAGCTATTCCTGGTGACCCTTAACTCCTCCGATATTATAGTAGTGCCTTAGAAAAGCAGAACAAATTGGTATACTTTTTAAATTATCAAACCCTTTTCCTCAATCGTTGTTTTTTTTTGAGACAGGGTCTGGTTCTGTCACCCAGGCTGGAGTGCAGTGACGCGATCTCAGCTCACTGTAACCTCCGCCTCCCGGGTTCAAGCGATCCTCCTATCTGAGTCTCGCAAGTAGCTGGGATTCAGGTATGCACCACCACACCTGCCTAGTTTTTGTATTTTTAGTAGAGATGGGGTTTCACCATGTTGGCCAGACTGATCTTGAACTCCTGAGCTCAAGTGATCCGCCCACATCAGCCTCCCAAAGTGCTGGGATTACAGGTATGAGCCACCATGCCCAGCCTCATGTGTTAATTTTTTAAAGTAAAGTTATATTTGAAGATTTTAATTTCTAAATTGCATGAATTGGCTCATATTTTGCTGTGTCATTGAAAACATTTTATATTCTCTTTCTATCTTGAACAGTATTTCAATTGTAATTAGGTTGTGAGCTCCTTGAGATTAGGCGATTTGGCTAGGCTCCAGCGAAACTCAGTCATATATTTGTTCAATTATATTGAATTAAGTAGCAAGAAAGGCACAATTTGAGAATTTCTGAAGTATTTTACCCCATTTTTTAATTATGAAAAATTTCTAACATACAAAAACCATTGAAAGATAGCACAGCGATCATTATATACCTACCACCTCAGTTCAACAGTTTACATTTTGCTGTATTTTAAAAAACTCTCTTGTTTTTGCTGAACCATGTACAAGTTGCAGACATCCTAACACTTTCTTTCTTTCTTTTTTCTGTTTTTTTTTTGGAGAGAGGGTCTTGCTTTGTTGCCCAGGCTGGAGTGCAGTGGCACGATCTTGGCTTACTATAACCCCCGCCTCCCAAGTTCAAGCGATTCTCCTGCCTCAGCCTCTCAAGTAGCTGGGATTACAAGTGCCCGTCACCATGCCTGGCTAATGTTTGTATTTTTGGTAGAGACAGGGTCTCACCATGCTGGCCAGGCGGGTTTTGAACTCCTGAAGTGATCCGCCTGCCTCGGCCTCCCAAAGTGCTGGGATTACAGGCCTGAGCCGCCATGCCTGGCCCTAACATTTTATTTCTAAATATACACATGAGCATGCATCTCTTAAAAGCAATGTATTCTCCTATGTATTCACAATACCAATATCACACCTAATAATAATTAACAATACTTTTCTAATATTATCTGGTATCCAGTCCATATTTAAATTTCTCCAGTTGTACCTAAAGTGGCTTTTCTCTCTTTTTCCCGCTAATCAAGAGCCAGTCAAGACTCTTGCATTGCATTTGGTTATGTTGTTTTAGTTGTTTTTAATCTAGAACAGTTTCTCTTAACCTTTTTCTCCCATTATAGCAATATAACTACAAGACAAGCAGGAGATCTTGTAGGCAAATACGTATTGGAATTCATCTGATTATTTAAAAAAATTTATCAATGATTTTGTAAAAGAATGTGTACATTTTATTTTATTTTATTTATTTTTTGAGATGGAGTCTCATTCTGTTGCCCAGGCTAATTCGCTGCCTCAGCCTCCGGGGTAGCTGGGATTACAGGCATGTGCTATCACGCCTGGCTAATTTTTGTATTTTTAGTAGAGACAGGGTTTTGCCGTGTTGGCCAGACTGGTCTCAAACTACTGACCTTGTGATCCACCCACCTTGGCCTCCCAAAGTGCTGGGATTACAGGCATGAGCCACCACACCTGGCCCCAAGAATGTGTAAATTTTAACAATTATTTGTTGATTTTCTACATTTATGTTGTCTTTGTAGCCATGAGGGTTGTTAGGAAAATATATATAAACATCTATGCAAAAACTCTAAAGCAGGGACTCTAAATAACTTTTTTTTTTTGTTGGTGGCAACACTTGTAATCCCAGCTACTCAGAAGGTTGAGGCAAGAAAATCGCTTGAACCTGGGAGGCGGAGGTTGCAGTGAGCTGAGATTGCTTGAGCTTAAGAGTTCAGCTTGGGTAACTTAGTGAGACCCTGTATCTACAAATGTTTAAAAATTAGCCAGGTGTGGTTTCACACGCCTGTAGTCCCAGGTACTCAGGAGACTGATGTTGGAGGATCACTTGAGCCCAGGAGGAGTGAGCCATGATCGTGCCAGTGTACTCCAGCCTGGGCAACAGAGAGATCCTGTCTTTAAAAAACAAAAAAGTCCCAAGAATCACTGCTACAATTACAGAGAAACTTATATGAACATTAATTTTGGTGTGGTAAGCCTGCTTATATTTAAATTTAGATAGGAGAAATGGGTACTTGTTTTTTTTTTTTGTTTTTTTTTGAGACGGAGTCTCACTCTATTTGCCCAGGCTGGAATGCAGTGGCATCATCTTGGTTCACTGCAACCTCTGCTTCCTGGGTTCTAGTGTGCAACCTCTGCCTCCTGGGTTTTAGTGATTCTCCTGTCTCAGCCTCCCGAGTAGCTGGGATTACAGGCCCTTGCCACCATTCCTGGCTAATGTTTTTGTATTTTTAATAGAGACGGAGTTTCACCATGTTGGCCAGGCTGATCTTGAACTCCTGACCTCAGGTGATCCACCCACCTTGGCCTCCCAAAGTGCTGGGATTACAGGTGTGAGCCATTGCTCCAGGCCAGAAATCGGTACCTTTTTCTTTTCTTTTCTTTTTTTTGAGAGGGAGTCTTGCTCTGTCACCTGGGCTGGAGTGTAGTAGCGTGATCTCAGCTCACTGCAACCTCTGCCACCTGGGTTCAAGCGATTCTCCTGCCTCAGCCTCCCAAATAGCTGGGATTACAGGTGCACACCACCACACCTGGCTAATTTTTCTAGTGATTTTTAGTAGTGATGGGGTTTCACCATGTTGGCCAGGCTGGTCTCGAACTCCTGACCTCGTGATCCGCCCACCTCAGCCTCTTAAAGTGCTGAGATTACAGGCACAGAAATGGGTACTTTCAAAGTGCTTACTCTTTGCACATTATGAGGAACTCAACGCTGAATCAGACACAATTTGTACTCTAGAGCAGTGCTATTCAGTAGAACTTTCATCATTCTATGATGGTGGAAATGTCCTATGTCTGCATTGTCCAGTGTAGTAGCTGCTAGCTACATGTGGGTCCCCAGTACTAGGAATGGCGTCTAGTATGACTAAGAAACAGAATTTTAAATTACATTGTTTTTATTAAGATAGAATTTGCATACCATACATTTTGAATTTTAATTTAAAATTTAACTTAAATTAATTTAAGCAACCATATGTGGCCAAAATATTGCACAGCAGAGCCCCTAGAGTCTTTAAATCTATCGTGGGAGGGTGATGGGATGTGAACATGTGAAATGTAAGTTAGTAAAATATTTAAATAACAGGGCAATAGCGTAAGTGTGCTGCAGGACATGTGTAGTTGCCAGATTGACAGCGCGGGCCGGGTACAGTGGCTCACTACTATAACCCCAGCACTTTGGGAGGCTGAGGTGGGAAGATCTCTTGAGGCCAGAGGTACAAGACCAGCCTGGGCAACATGGTGAAATCCCGCCTCTACTTAAAATACAAAAAATTAGCTAGCAGCATGCCTGTAGTCCCAGTTACCCAGAAGGCTGAGGTGGGAGGATCACCTGAACCCAGGAAGTCAAGGCTGCAGTGAGCCGTGATTGTGCACTGCACTCCAGCCTGGACAATGGGAGTGAGAACCTGTCTCACGCCAGAACAAAAACAAAACAGTGCAGCAATGCAGGAGCATGTGAGACACCAGCAATCAAGGAAAGATTAGTGTTTGGGATATCAAGTAAGATATTTTTATGAGGTCAAAGGTTCATATAGTGGAGCAATGGAAGGTGGCCTGGGAAAATAGTTTGGGACCAGATTTTAGAAGGCTGTACATGTTATAAACCTAAAAATTAGCTGTTTTTCTGAAGTAGTGGGAAGCCACTGAAGGTATCTTAGACAGAAAAAATAATATAATTTTGATGGCAATTTTGATGTATTAATGTGGTTGTGTGTTAAGAAATAATTGAGACACAGATTGGCCTCAGGGATGGAATGGAAGTTCAGATGAGAGAGACTGTGAAGAATGCTGGCTGTCAACAGGCAGCAGTTGGTCAGAAGATTTAAAAACAAAAAAAAGAGGTCCGGGCACGGTGGCTCATGCCTATCCCAGTACTTTGGGAGGCTCAGGTGGGCAGATCATGGGGTCAAGAAATCTAGACCATCCTGGCCAACATGGTGAAACACCGTCTCTACTAAAAATACAAAAATTAGCTGGGCATGGTGATGCGCCCCTGTAGTCCCAGGTACTTGGGAGGCTGAGGCAGGAGAATTGCTTGAACCCGGGAGGCGGAGATTGCAGTGAGCCGAGATTGTGCCACTGCACTCCAGCCTGAGCGACAGAGCAAAACTCCATCTCAAAAAAAAAAAAAAAAAAAGAATACCAGCTGGAAATACAGCAAGATGCTCCTTCCCTATTGGAAGAATGGTATTGAGTTATTAAGAGAGGTAAAAAAAGTTGCAAAGGTAAACAATGGTTTTAACATAGTTGAATTTAAAGTTGTGGAAGATTATCTAAGGCATATATCTGAGTGACAGCTGTAAAGAAAGGAGTGCCTCTAGGTAGATCCATATGGATTTAGGAGTTTTTCATGTAGACATTAGGGTAATAGCAATAGTGTACTGACTCTCTCTATCACCTCTCACCTGTATGGCCTTGAGCAAATCCCCAGGCCTCAATCTTCTTAGCTGCAAAATACCTGTCTCGGAGGGAGTATTATGAAGACTAAATGTGCATAGTTCTTAGACCCATTCCATGCAGTTTTCAGTTTATAAACTGGTTTCTCATATGATAGTCATGATGAATAACGCCTTCTCTGTATGGAGGTGTCAGCACCTTGTATTTCCTGCCTTTTAACTTCTCTGGAATTTGCCATGTTCTTTCCATTTCCCACTGTCACGTTTCTTGCTTATCAGCAATTTCTTTGTCTCTCTTTGTCTATTCCATCCCCACCTCCTGACACTTTTCCTTGGTACCAGAGACTTTATGTAGTTAAATATTAATTTAATTGTGTTAATCCCATTTAAGCCTCTTCTCCATCACATGCAGTGCAAAGTTCTTTTCTTTTTGAGACAGGGTTTCACTCTGTCACCCAGGCTGCTGTAATGCAGTGGCATGATCATGGCTCACAGTAGCCTCAACCTCCAGATGCTCCCACCCTAGCCTCTTGTGTAGCTGGGACTGCAGGCACCTGCCACCACACCTGGCTAAGTTTTGTATTTTTTGTAGAGATAGAGTTTTGCGCTGGTCTCGAACTCCTGGGCTCAAGTGACCTGCCTGCCTTGGCTTCCCAAAATGCTAGAATTAATAGATGTGAGCCTCTGCCAAGTTTCCTAACTCTGAGTTTTCTATGCCTTCTGTCTCTGCAGCCTTATCTCTTAGTATACACTTTCTCCCTCCTCCCTCCATCCCCACTCTTAACTGCACAAAGATACACAGCCCCAAACTGTAATAAGCCATGTGTAGGTCCCTAAATAGACTTCATATCTCATATATATATATATATATATGCCTTTGTTTGGTTGGCTCTTTCTATCCAGAATATTCTACCCCCACCTGTCTGGCAAATAGTTTTTTTTTTTCTTTTTTTAGACAGAGTCTTGCTCTGTGGCTCAGGCTGGAGTGCAGTGGCACAATCTTGGCTCAATGCAACCCCTGCCTCCCAGTTTCAAGCAGTTCTCTGCCTCAGCCTCCTGAGTAGCTGGGATTACAGGTGCCTACCACCATGCCTGGCTGATTTTTTTGTATTTTTAGTAGAGATGGGGTTTCACCATCTTGGCCAGGCTGGTCTTGAACTACTGACCTCGTGACCGACTCGCCTCGGCTTCCCAAAATGCTGGGATTACAGGTGTGAGCCTCCGCGCCTGGCCAGTTTTTTGTTTTTGGGTTTTTGCACGTACTTGTCTTTTAAGACTAAGTTGAGGAATCTATTTCTTCAGTCATTCCTTTTATTTTTGTCCTTACTCTATGTTGTGTAGACTTGTAGCGTAATACTCATAATGTTTTTGGGCAGCCATTTGCTTGCATGCCTGCCTTATTCTACTAGTTTAGAAAGTTATTGAGGGCATAGACTAGGTTTTCTCTTTTTTTGTATTTCTGGTACCTAATATATTGCTTGTGCCAGGCACAGAATAAATTCAGATTTTGTCAACTTTGTTTTTTTTTTTTTTTGAGATGGAGTTTCGCTCTGGTTGTCCAGGCTGGAGTGCAATGGCGTGATCTCAGCTCACCGCAACCTCTGCCTCCCGGGTTCAAGCGATTCTCTTGCCTCAGCCTCCTGAGTAACTGGGATTACAGGCATGCACCACCACACCCGGCTAATTTTATATTTTTAGTAGAGATGGGGTTTCTCCGTGTTGGTCAGGCTGGTCTCGAACTCCCAACCTCAGGAGATCTGCCCACCTCGGCCTCCCAACGTGCTGGGATTACAGGCGTGAGCCACCGCGCCCGGCCTTGTGCACATGTTATATGTGAAAAAAACTGAGGTTAAGAGGTTATATATTATGTATTCAGGGCAACTGAACTAATTAATGAAGCATATAGGTTTTTTTTTTTTTTTAGATGGAGTTTCACTCTTGTCGCCCATGCTGGAGTGCAGTGGCACGATCTCAGCTCACTGCACGCCCAGCTAATTTTTGTATTTTTTGTAGAGATGGGGTTTCACCATCTTGGCCAGGCTCGTTTTAAACTCCTGACCTCAGGTGATCCACCTACCTCAGCCTCCCAAAGTGCTGGGATTACAGGTGTGAGCCACCACACCCGGCCACATATAGTTCTTGGTTTTTGTTTTGTTTTGTTTTGTTTTGTTTTTCAGATGGAGTCTTACTCTGTCACCAGGCTGGAGTGCAGTGGCGCGATCTTGGCTCACTGCAACCTCTGCCTCCCGGGTTCAAGCGATTCTCTTGCCTCAGCCTCCCAAGTAACTGGGATTACAGGCATGTGCCACCATGCCCGGCTAATTTTGTATTTTTGGTAGAGACCAGGTTTCTCCATGATGGTCAGGCTGGTCTTGAACTCCTGATCTCAGGTGATCCACTTGCCTCGGCCTCCCAAAGTGCTGGGATTACAGGTGTGAGCCACTGTGCCTGGCCTTTTTTTTTTTTTCTATTTTTTTGGAGACAGAGTCTCACTCTGTTGCCCATGCTGGAGTGCAGTGGCGCCATTTCAGCTCACTGCAACCTCTGCCTCCTGGGTTCAAGTTTCTCCTGTCTCAGCCTCCTGAGTAGCTGGGATTGCAGCCACCTGCCACCACGCCTGGTGAATTTTTGTATTTTTAGTAGAGACAGGGTCTCACCATATTGGCCAGGCTGGTCTCGAACTCCTGACCTCAAGTGAGCCACCTGCCTTGGCCTCCCAGAGTGCTAGGATTACAGGTGTGAGCCACCGTGCCCAACCCAAGAAATTTTTTGCTAACTTGATGACTGTCTGCTGCCCAGACACACAATACTATATTTTGTTATCTGTGCCACAGGTATTTCTATTGTTGATTTAACATTTGTGATCTGGCACAAATTCTAGATTCAAGGGCATAGCTTAAATAATAATGCTTTAAAATATGTGTGCTATTTGTATCAGTTTATTTAGCTACTAGATAAATAAGAGTAGTGAGATTTCATTTATTCCTTTGGCAAATATTTATTCAACTCTTGCTGTGAACTAGGACCTGAAATTACAGCTGTGAGTGAACAAAGCAAACAAGGCTTGGCCCTGCTGTCACTTACCTTCTAGTGGGGAAGCCTCACAATAAGCACGATTAACATGCAGGTAGATATCTGTAATATAATGCTAGATAGGGGCAGTGCTTTTTTAAAAGGCCAGAAGAGGGATTAGGAAGTTATATTTTCTATTTTAAAAGGAGTTGTCTGAGAAGGCCTTTCTAAATACACGTTTGAGTGGAGAGATCTGAATGGAATGAAGATGCTGGATAACCTTCCAGACGGAGAGGTCAGCAAATGTAGACACTTTGAGAGAGGGACATGCTTGGCCTGTTCAAGGGACAGCAAGAAGGCAGATGTTCTGGAGCTGTATGAACTAGGGTGGGATTGTAGGAGAGGAAGTTGGAGAAGTAGCCAGGGGTAGATCATACAGGACCTTCAGATTTCATTCTATCATGAAATAAAGCCTGTGGATGGTTTCCAGTAGGGAAATAAAGTGATCTAACTTAAGTTTTGTTTTGTTTTGCTTTTTGAGACAGAGTCTCGCTCTGTTGCCCAGGCTGGAGTGCAGTGGCATGATCTTGGCTCACCGCAACCTCTGCCTACCAGAATTCAAACAATTCTCCTGCCTCAGCCACCCGAGTAGCTGGGACTACAGGTGTACACCACCACACTCAACTAATTTTTGTATTTTTAGTAGAAACAGGGTTTCATCATGTTAACCAGGCTGGTCTCGAACTCCTGACCGCAGGTGATCCACCTGCCTTGGCCTCCCAAAGTTCTGGGATTACACGGGTGAGCCACCGCTCCTGGCTGTGATCTGACTTTTTAATTCACTATGCTATGTAGAGAACAGACTCTAGAAGTACAAGAAAGGAAGCAGCAAGATCACTTAGGATGTGGTGATTATACACCTCCTAGTGAGAATTGATGTGATTAGCAATGGAGGGGGGAATAAGTAGTCAGATTTTAATTATATTTTGAAGATAGAATCAACAGGATATTTTGATTGTGATTAGAAAGAGCACAGTCAAGGATAACTCTGGGGTTAACAAATAGACATTGTATTTGAGGATATACACAGGGTTTACAGCACCTGTCTCTGAGCAGTGGCCTTAGCAGTGAGCTTTTTTTCTTTTTGCTTATCTGTATTTGCCAATTTTTCTATGCTGAAGCTGTAATACTTCTGTAATAAAAAGGCAGAGATTATTTGAAAATTAGAGTTAAAAGTGGTATCAAATGTAACCTAATTTTTTTTTTTTTTTTTTGAGAACGATTCTTGCTCTGTCACCAGGCTGGGGTGCAGTGACGCAATCTCAGCTCACTGCAACCTCTGACTACCGGGTTCAAGCAATCCCCCTGCCTCAGCCTTCTGAGTAGCCAGGACTACAGGCGCGCCCCACCGCGCCCGGCTAATTTTTTGTATTCTAGTAGAGACAGGGGTTTCACCATGTTAGCCAGGGTGGTCTCGATCTCTTGATCTTGTAATCCGCCCGCCTTGGCCTCCCAAAGTGCTGGGATTGTAGGCGTGAGCCACCGCGCCTGCCCAAACGTAACTTAATTCTTAAAGTGTTCTCCTGTCCCTTTTGATTTTAGAAAAGAACTTAAGTGACATACATAAACTTTAAATATTTATCTTTTTACTCTTAGTGATCAGCCTTTGAGCCTTTCCCACATTGAAGATGGTGAAGCTAGATATTCATACTCTGGCTCATCACCTCAAGCAGGAACGCTTATATGTAAACTCTGAGAAACAGCTCATTCAGAGGCTCAATGCAGATGTACTTAAGACAGCTGAAAAGTTGTATCGTACAGCATGGATTGCGAAGCAACAGAGAATCAATTTGGATCGGCTTATCATAACCAGGTAAAGAAATGATTTTCAGGTTTTAAATTTTGTGAACCACTATGATTCTGTAAAGAAATTAGTAACCGTAAATAAATGAATCCGTTTCCAACAAAGTGCGTTAAGATAATTTACATCAATGTTAAGGTGAGTCTTTGCTTATAATACAGTTTATTTGGATTATTAAATAACTTAGGCACTGTTATAGAAAATTGTAACTTAAGCATTGACATTTTATATCGTACCAATTGGTTTTGTGTCTTTGTCTATATAAAATGTTATTGTTGGCTGGGCGTGGTAGCTCACACCTGTAATCCCAGCACTTTGGGAGGCCGAGGCGGGTGGATCAGGAGGGCAGGAGTTTAAGACCAGCCTGGCCAAGTGAAACCCCGTCTCTACTAAAAATACAAAAATTACCTGGGCGTTGTGGTAGGCGCCTGTAATCCCAGCTACTCAGGAGGCTGAGGTAGAGAATTGCTTGAACCCGGGAGGTGGAGGTTGCAGTGGGCCGAGATCGTGCCACTGCACTCCAGCCTGGGCGACAGAGCGAGACTGTCTCCTCAAAAGAAAAAAAAAAATGTTGTTGTAGACAGTAAATTATCTGTTCTGCTTTTCTTCTAATATTATTTAATATATAGGTTTCCAGCTGGGCGCGGTGGCTCACGCCTGTAATCCTAGCACTTTGGGAGGCTGAGGCGGGTGGATCATGAGGTCAGGAATTCAAGACCAGCCAGGCCAAGATGATGAAACCCCATCTGTACTAAAAATACAAAAATTAGCGGGGCCTCCCAGGCATACTCGGGAGGCTGAGGCAGGAGAATGGCTTGAACCCAGGAGGTGGAGGTTGCAGTGAGCCAAAATCACACCACTGCACTCTAGCCTGGGCGACAGAGTGAGACTCCGTCTCAAAAAAAAAAAAAAAAAAAAAAAAAAAATATATATATATATATATATATATATATATGTTTCCATATTTTGATATTGTATAGCTATTTTTTGGGTTTAGAAACCACATTTTATTGTCTTAATACCTACGAAGAACATTTATTTTATTTTATTTATTTATTTATTTTTGAGTTGGAGTCTCGCTCTGTCCCCCAGGCTGGAGTGCAGTGGCACGATCTCAGCTCACTACAACCTCTGCCTCCCAGGTTCAAGAGATTCTCCTGCCTCAGCCTCCTGAGTAGCTGGGATTACAGACGTGTGCCACCATGCCTGGCTAATTTTTGTATTTTTAGTAGAGACGGGGTTTCATCATGTTGGTCAGGCTGGTCTTGAACTTCTGACCTCATGATCTGCCCCCTCGGCCTCCCAAAGTGCTGGGATTATAGGTATGAGCCACCCTGCCTGGCCAAGAACAGTTTTTAACTCTAAGAACATCAGTGCTGTTGAGAATATAAGCCAGACGCAAAAGAATACGTACTGTATGATTCTATTTGTATGAAGTTCAAAAAGAGGCAGGACTGATCTTTGATGACAGAAATCAGAATAATGGTTACTTGTTGGGCTTGAGAGGGTGGTATTGACCCTCTCAAGGCATGTGAAAGCGCATGTGAAAGGCGTTGTTGGGTGTTTCATATAATTGGGAAAGGGCATGTGAAAGCGTTCTTGGGTGTTTAAAATGTTCCATGTCTTAATCTGAGTGGTGATTACTGGGTGCATATATGTGTAAAAATTGGTCAAGCTGAACACTTGACATTAGTGCACTTTACCGTATTTTACCTCAATAAAAATGAGTTAAAAAAAAAAAAAAGAACAGTGCTGTTGTGGGCATTGTGGTTTTTTCCCCACATCTTTTAGGCTTATTTTATTTGGATTTGTTTCGAGAAGCAAAAAGCCTAGTTAAAGGATGTGTCTGCAGGTCATTACATACTGGCGTGTTGCTGTTGAGAACTGTTGAGCAATATGCTGATATCGACTTCATTTTTATTATTTTTTAGTACTTGAATATTTGTAAACTTTCTTATGTCCATAAATAAGCATAAGCAGTTTAACTGTAGCTAATTTTTTTTTTTCAGACAGGATCTGGC
Organism: Pongo pygmaeus; assembly: GCF_028885625.2. Lineage (NCBI taxonomy): Eukaryota > Metazoa > Chordata > Mammalia > Primates > Hominidae > Pongo > Pongo pygmaeus. The sequence goes on from NC_072386.2 coordinate 115,965,601, forward strand.
TCTGTCGCCCAGGCTGAAATGCAGTGGTATGATCTTGAGTCACTGCTGTCTCAAGCTCCTGAGCTCAAGCGATTCTCCCACCTCAGCCTCCTGAGTGCTGGGACTACAGGCACACGCCACCACATCTAGCTAATTTTCGTATTTTTTTGTAGAGATGGGGTTTCACCATATTTTCCAGGCTGGTCTCGAACTCCTGGGCTCAAGTGATCCTCCCACCTTGGCCTCCCAAAGTGCTGGGATTACAGGGGTGAGCCACTGTGTCCTTCCTGTAGCTAATTTTAATTTAGTCCATAAGAGGGCAGCTCTGGACAGTTTTTAGGATCTACAAACTGATAATTTTCTTTTTTTTTTTCCAGACGGAGTTTTGCTTTGTTGGCCAGGGTGGAGTGCAGTGGCATGATTGCAGCTCACTGCAACCTGTACCTTCTGGGTTCAAGAGATTCTCCTGCCTCAATTTTCCAAGTAGCTGGGATTATAGGTGCCTGCCACCATGCCTGGCTAATTTTTGTATTTTTAGGAGAAATAGGAGTTTCGCCATGTTGGCCAGGCTGGTCTCAACCTCCTGGCCTCGAGTGATTTGCTCACCTCGGCCTCCCAAAGTGCTGGGATTACAGGTGTGAGCCACCGCACCCAGCCCTAATACTTTTCATTGATTCTGATTTGATATGAGGAAATTGTCCTTTGTACTTTTTAGTTTTGTCGTCCTTTACTCACTGAGTTGCTGTTAGTCTAAAATTTTTAGCAATTCAGAGTGACCTCATTGTTGGGACCATAATCAACTCACATGTCCATGTTTGGATATAGTATATGTGTTATATTATTATTATTAATACTATTATTTTGCTTGTTTGCTCTTTTTTTTTTTTTTAGTGCTGAAGCTTCCCCTGCTGAATGTTGCCAACATGCCAAAATTTTGGAAGATACACAATTTGTTGATGGGTATAAGCAATTGGGATTTCAGGAGACTGCTTATGGAGAATTCTTGAGTCGATTGAGGGAAAATCCTCGTCTTATTGCCTCCTCTTTGGTTGCTGGAGAGAAACTTAATCAGGAGAACACACAAAGTGTTATTTACACAGTTTTTACCTCCCTGTATGGCAATTGCATCATGCAAGAAGATGAAAGCTACCTCCTTCAGGTTTTGCGATACTTGATTGAATTTGAACTTAAAGAAAGTGACAACCCTAGGCGACTTTTGAGGAGGGGAACTTGTGCCTTCAGCATCTTATTTAAACTTTTTTCTGAAGGACTGTTTTCTGCCAAACTTTTCCTCACAGCCACTTTACATGAGCCAATTATGCAACTGCTTGTTGAAGATGAAGATCACCTGGAAACAGATCCAAACAAGCTAATTGAGAGGTTCTCCCAATCTCAGCAGGAAAAACTCTTTGGAGAGAAGGGCTCAGATAGATTCAGGCAAAAAGTTCAAGAAATGGTGGAGTCCAATGAAGCCAAACTAGTGGCTTTGGTGAACAAATTTATTGGTTATCTCAAACAGAACACATATTGTTTTCCACATAGTTTAAGGTGGATCGTGTCTCAGATGTACAAAACCCTCTCCTGTATAGATAGGCTGGAAGTTGGGGAGGTCAGGGCAATGTGTACTGATCTCCTTTTGGCCTGCTTCATTTGTCCTGCAGTTGTCAATCCAGAACAATATGGAATAATTTCCGATGCTCCTATTAATGAAGTAGCACGATTTAATCTGATGCAGGTATGGTTTTGCTATTATTACTAATGTGGCATTTAGTTTAAAATTTAGTTGATTGGGCTGTGGGGGTGGGAACAAATAATATGATGACAGTATTTGTATATTCTTACAACTTTTTCTCAATCAGTCCTAAGTATTTGCATCTTATTAAATAAAAGCAATAATACTGGGATTTAAAACTATTGCGGTCACAAAACATTTTGTCTTTGTCTGTTTTTTGAGACAGGGTCTCGCTCTGTTGCCCAGGCTGGAGTGCAGTGGCGCAATCTCAGCTCACTGCAACCTCCGCCTCCCGGGTTCAAGCAATTCTCCTGCCTCAGCCTCCTGAGTAGCTGGGATTACAGGCACACACCACCGCCCTGGCTAATTTTTGTATTTTTAGTAGAGACGGGGTTTCACCATGTTGGTCAGGCTGGTCTCGAACCCCTGACCTTGTGATCTGCCTGCCTTGGTCTCCCAAAGTGCTGGGATTACAGGTGTGAGCCACTGCGCCCGGCTGTGTTTGTTTTTAAATGAAATCCTCACACACTTGAATGTAGAGTTTGATTAGATTTTCTAGAACAAGTCCACCATCCCTTTTCCATAATTTCAAAGCCCAAAATGAGGAAAAACTGAATGTCTTCTATAGCTCATTTAGTAGCAAAACCTGTGCTGAACTAACATGAGGCTATTCACAATTTTTTTTTCCTTTTTTCTTTTTTGAGATGAAGTTTCGCTCTTGTTGCCCATGCTGGAGTGCAGTGGCGTGATCTTGGCTCACTGCTATCTCCACCTCCTGGGTTCAAGTGATTCTCCTGCCTCAGCTTCCTGAGTAGCTGAGATTACAGGCGCATGCCACCACGCCCAGCTATATTTATAATTGTTATTCCATTTAGTGCTAGTGAATACTCATATTTTGTTGCAGAAATGTTGATTCATTTGATTACAAAATGCCATCTATATATTGAACATGTTATATATATACATTACATTACCTTTCTAAAATCTCTAAATTCTGAAATCTGAAACTCTCCTAAGAGTTTCAGAAAGAGGATTTTTGGATGTATATTAGCGCCTTTTTGCAATTATATGAATGACTGAAGTCATTATTATTTCTTCATGGACTCTTTTCATCATACCTTATCTCTCAGATATACTGTGAAGAACTGGTGTTTATTTAGAATAGACTATTTTTGGGTAATTTTTATTTTTTATTTTGTTTTATTATTATTTTTTGCAGACGGAGTCTCGCTCTGTTGCCCAGGCTAGAGTGCAGTGGCGCGATCTTGGCTCACTGCAACCCCTGCCTCCCGGGTTCAAGTGATTCTTCTGCCTCAGCCTCCCGAGTAGCTGGGATTACAGGCGCGTGCCACCATGCCCAGCTAATTTTTTGTATTTTTAGTAGAGATGGGGTTTCACCGTGTTAGCCAGGATGGTCTCGATCTCGTGATCTTGTGACCTCGTGATCCGCTTGTCTTGGCCTCCCAAAGTGCTGGGATTATGAGCCACTGTGCCCATCCATTTTATAATTTTTTTAGAAGGAGTTTCGCTGTGTCGCTCAGACTGGAGTGCAGTGGTGCGATCTCGGCTCACTGCAACCCCTGCCTCCTGGGTTAAAGTGATTCTCCTGCCTCAGCTTCCTGAGTGGCTGGGATTACAGGCATGCACCACCACATCTGGCTAATTTTGTATTTTCAGTAGAGATGGGGTTTCACCATGTTGGTCAGGCTGGTCTCAAACTCCTGACCTCAGATGATCTGCCCGCCTCGGCCTCCCAAAGTGCAGGGATTACAGGTGTGAGCCACCACTCCTGGCCTTGGGTGATTGTTAAAAAATGATTAGCTCAAGCTGGGTGTGGTGGCTCTCACCTGTAATCCCAGCACTTTGGGAGGCCAAAGTGGGCAGATCGTTTGACATCAGGAATTTGAGACCAGCCTTGGCAACATAGTGAGACCCCCAACCACCCCATATCTATTAAAAAAAAAAAATTGGCCAGGTGGGGTGGCTCACGCCTGTAATCCCAGCATTTTGGGAGGCCGAGGCAGGTGGATCACCTGATGTCCAGAGTTTGAGACCAACCTGACCAACATGGAGAAACCCCGTCTCTACTAAAGATACAAAATTAGCTGGGTGTAGTGTCGCATGCCTGTTATCCCAGTTACTTGGGAGGCTGAGGCAGGAGAATCGCTTGAACCCGGGAGACAGAGGTTGTGATGAGCCGAGATTGCACCATTGCACTCCAGCCTGGGCAACAAGAGCAAAACTCCATCTCAAAAAAAATAAAATAAAAAAATAAAAAATCAGAAAAAATGATTAGCTGTTTTTAATGATCAGTTATATCACCTTGGGATGTTTAGCAATTCACTGCATAGAAATGCCTGAAATAAAATTTTTAACTTTTTTTAACTTTTATAAATTAAAAAAAATTATAATATGGAACTCTTCACAAATTTGTGTGTCATCCTTGCACAGGTGCCATGCTAATCTTCTCTGTAGAGTTCCAATTTTAGTATATGTGCTTCTGAAGTGAGCACAAAATATTTGACATGAAACAGTAGGTTTTTTTTTTGTTTGTCTGTTTGTTTTGAGACAGTCTCATTCTGTCACCCAGGCTGGAGTACAGTGGTGCCATCTTAGCTCTCTGTAGCCTTTGAACTCCTGGGCTCAAGTGACCCTTCTGCCTCACCCTCCTGAGTAGTTGGGACTACAGGTGTGTACCAGCACACCTCGCTCATTTAAAAAATGTTTTTGTAGAGACAGGGTCTTGCTTTGTTGTCCAGGCTGGTCTTGAACTCCTGGCCTCAGGTAATCCTCCTACCTTGGCCTCTCAAAGTGCTGGGATTATAGGCGTAAGCCACTGTGCCTGGCCCGTGAAACACTTAAATTTATTCTTATGGTAGATAATGTATTTGTAGTTTTTTTTTGTGTGTGTGTGTCATTCCAGTAGAGATTGAATCACATATTTTCAGAATCAGTAAAAAGGGGACTTGTCCCAGATATTAAGAAGAGGATGCTGTAATAACTTTCATCATTAGCCTTTAAAAAGAGTGCAGTAACAAATTTTGCCAGTAAGGTACTTGTTCTATGAATTAGTATTTACTTTATCAAACCAGCTTATGTTAGATAGGAATCATTTGCTTTTAAATCTAGGAAACAAATTCTACCTTGAGTGCTTTGTGAGCGCTATAGGGTAATGTTCTTAATATTAACTTAAGGCAATTTAACGAATGAGTCAGCTTTTACAAATTAATTTAAAAAGCTCTAAACAAATGAAAAGTACAATGTCAGAAACAAATGTATTGTGCTTTTTTTCCCTAGTGTTGATATCTTATGTGTTAAAGAGAAATTAAAGCAAAAATTTATACTTTCTCTCTCTAACTCTTAATCTAAAAATAGTAAAAGCTGACATAAGGTACACATTTTTGGGGGGATACTAGTTCATATGCCTGGTCAGGTGATATGAATAATATTATGAAACACATTTTTTAGAATAGAATAGACATGCTTGCTTTCATAGAGAGGTATTTGTGAGTATCTGTCTGTAGCTTATGTCTCCCTACCACTGCTTTGGGTTGCAGGTAGGCCGCCTTTTGCAGCAGTTAGCAATGACTGGCTCTGAAGAGGGAGATCCCCGAACAAAGAGCAGCCTTGGAAAATTTGACAAAGTAAGAATAAATACGATTTATAGAAAATTCTGAAGTATTAGTGAGCCTTACTATTCTCTTTATTAAATCTTGTCCTTAGGTGATATCTAAATTAAATGTTCTTTTAATTAGCTATAGTATTGGATCAGCAGCATTTAAAGATGATTAATTCCCACAGATGTATTAAGGAGATGCCGTCGTAAAGAGAATCAAAGAGCTGTTAAGATTATTTTATTTTAAAAAGTTTTTTTTTTCTTTTTTTTTCTTTTTTTTTTTTTGGAGATGGAGTCTTGCTCCGTCGCTCAGGCTGGAGTGCAGTGGCGCGATCTTGGCTCACTGCAAGCTCTGCCTCCCAGGTTCACGCCATTCTCCTGCCTCAGCCTCCCAAGTAGCTGGGACTACAGGCGCCCACCACCATGCCCAGCTAATTTTTTGTATTTTTAGTAGAGACGGGGTTTCACTGTATTAGCCAGAATGGTCTCGATCTCCTGACCTTGTGATCCACCTGCCTCGGCCTCCCAAAGTGCTGGGATTACAGGCGTGAGCCACCGCACCTGGCCAACTTTTAAATTTTTGAGTCAGTGTCTCACACAGTTGCCCAGGCTGGAGTGCAGGGGTGTGATCATGGCTCAAACTCCTGGGCTCATGCAGTCCTTGCACCTTAGCTTCCCAAGTACCTGTGCTATAGGGGCACACCACCATGCCCAGCTAAGTGTTTTTATTGTTATAGAGACGAGGTGTTGCTATGTTGCCCAGACTGGTCTTGACTCCTGGCCTCAAGCGATCCTCCTGCCTCAGCATTCCAGCGTGCTAGGATTACAGATGTCAGCACCATGCCTGGTCGATAATTGTTTAATTTTAAGTGTAGTTTATAAGTTAACATCTATGACATTGTTCAATTAATTTAGTTAAAGAAAATTTTAATCAGTCTTACTTTGATTAAGCTGTACATTCAACCAATGAAAATTCAAGGATATTTGAGTAAAATTTCCCTTCCACGTCTCATCTCTAGTCTTCATTCCCTGCCCCCACAAAGGATTCTTTTTTTTTTTTTTGTGATAGAGTTTCCCTCTTGTCACAGAGGTTCGCTGTTGTCACCCAGGCTGGAGTGCAGTGGCGCGATCTCGGCTCACTGTTAACTCTGCCTCCCAGGTTCAAGCAATTCTCCTGCCTCAGCCTCCGAGTAGCTGGGATTATAGGCGTGAACCACCACGCCTGGCCCCCAAAAGATTCTTGATGTTATTAGGTTGTTTATCCTTCTAGAGGTCCATATGTTTACAAGCAAATTCCTACGTACACTATATACTTCCAACCACCCCTTCCTTCCCCTTTCAGAAATAGTAGCACAATGTGTATACTGTTCTGTGTTGTGTTATGTTTGTCTCCAACATCTTATTGTTATTTTCTTTTTTTTTTGAGACAGGGTCTCACTTTGTCACCTAGTGATGCCATCTCAGCTCACTGCAGCCTCGACCTCCCTGGCACAAGCAGTCCTCCCACCTCAGCTTCCCAAGTAGCTGGGACTACAGGTGCGCGCCACCACGCCCGGCTAATTTTGGTATTTTTCATAGAGACAAGGTTTTGCCCTGTTGCCCAAGTGGTTTTGAACTTCTGAGCTCAAGCAATCCACCCACCTTGGCCTCGCAAAGTGCTGGGATTGCAGGCATGCACCACCACACCCAGCTCCAAGATCTTAGAATGTATCAGTACAAAAAGAGTTTAATTTTTTTAGGTTGGGTGCAGTGGCTCAAGCTGGTAATCCTAGTGCTGGGCACACTTTGGGAAGCTGAGGTGGACGGATCAGTTGAACTCAGAAGTTTGAGACCAGTCTGGGCAACATGGTGAAACCCCATCTCTACAAAAAATACAAAAATTAGGTCAGGTGGGGTGGCTCACATTTGTATTTCTGGCACTTTGGGAGGCCGAGGCGGGTGGATCACCTGAGGTCAGGAGTTCAAGACCAGCCTGTCCAACATGGCGAAACCCCATCTCTACTAAAAATACAGAAATTAGCTGGGCATGGTCGTGGCGCCTGTAATCCCAGCTACTCGGAAGGCTGAGGCAGGAGAATCACAGTGGGGGAGGAGGTGTGCAGAGGTTGCAGTGAGCCGAGATGGTGCTATTTCATTCCAGCCTGGCTAAAAGAGTGAAACTGTCTCAAAAAAAAAAAAAAAAAGTTAACATCTTAAAAAAATCTGATTTTTAAGATGTTAAAATCTTTTCGTGCTTGTCCACCTTAATGAGAAATTTCGTTTCAGTATTTTAAAGGGAAATGTTTCACTGTTGTCATCCTGTTTTAACAGAGCTGTGTTGCCGCTTTCCTTGATGTTGTGATTGGGGGCCGTGCAGTGGAGACCCCTCCGTTGTCTTCCGTCAATCTTCTGGAAGGATTGAGCAGAACTGTGGTTTATATAACCTACAGTCAGCTTATTACTCTGGTAATGGCTTCATTGTTTAATAGAATTTCTCAAAAGTCTTTTAGCTAAGCGTGAGCAAAGACATACACGAGCACATTGTGTGGGAAATACATACTGTATTTGAAAAAGTGATTTCACTAGCTAATAGTCTTTGCTTTTGCCAGGTGAATTTTATGAAGAGTGTGATGTCTGGAGATCAACTGAGAGAAGATAGAATGGCTCTTGACAATTTATTGGCAAACCTACCGCCGGCCAAGCCAGGAAAAAGTAGCAGTTTAGAAATGACTCCCTACAATACGCCTCAGCTGTCTCCAGCAACCACTCCAGCAAATAAAAAGAATCGATTACCTATAGGTAAAGAGAATTTCTCATATCAGAGCTTTCTCTTAAATCTAATATTTCATTAGCCTTTGTTATTGCTCAGTGTTTTGGAATATATGTTTAAGTACTTGGGAAAGTCTTTCTCTTCATGTTTACTGATGGTATTTCAGTTTTTAGAAATCATATCAGATGAGTTAAGGTTTATCAGTAGGCTTTAGCTTTGCCTACGTGCTTTTCATAATTAATTGAAGTCATGCTATCCACAGTATACTTTGTTTAAATTTTATTGTCTTTTCTTGAAAAAATTTTGGAAATGTTGTAAGTAGTCATTTTTAAAACTATGTAGCCCTCAGCCTGGTGGGGTGGCATGTGCCTGTGGTCCCAGCTACTTGGGAGGCTGAGATGGGGAGATTGCTTGAGCCTGGGAGGTTGAGGCTGCAGTGAACCATGATCGTACCACTGCACTTCAGCCTGGGTGACAGAGTGAGACCCTATCTCAAAAAAAAAAAAAATTATGTAGCCCCCTCCTTTCTATAAAGTTCTAAATATTATAATAAACAATATTATTTTAGAAGTTTCCATCAATAAACTGGAAAATAATAGTATTTTCTATTATTTTCATTAATAGTCTTATCAACTGAGCTAAGATATCTTAATGTTATAGAATAAAGCTAAAGTTTCATTTTATTTTTTCAAGTTTGTTTATTTAAGAATTCTATTTAATTAAGCCTTATTTGCTTGGTTAACATTTGTCATCTGTCTGTCTATAAAAAAATTAATTGAGCATATACCATGTTCTATACTCTGGGTAGGCACTTTATAAATGTTGTTTCATTTAATCCCCACAGAAGTCCTGTGAGAGTGGATGTGTCTTGCACATGAGGCACTGTGATAGACACTGGATGCAAAGACCATTAGGACCTGCCCTTACTGTCAAGTTGGCTGTTGATAGTTTAGTTAGGGAGAACAAGAAGAGACTAGTACCCTTCAGCGTACTGAGTGTTCTGAGGAGATAAGTATGAGGGTTATGGGGACACCTAACTTAGCAAAATGGTGGTGGTATCAGGAGACGATCTTGGAGCAGGTGAAGCCTGTTTGCGCTTTGTGATGAATGGGAGTTAGACAAAGTAAACAAGATGGGGAAAAAGTGTTTAAGCCAGGGGAACAGGAGTATTTTAGTGCCTGCCTAATTATAACGAGGAACTCAGCAACACTTAGTGAACATAGTTCTTTTTAATTTATGCATTTTGAAAAGAGGGATTTTACTTTTAAACTTCTGTGAGCTCATTTGTTAAGAACTGCCAGTTTCTTAAAATTAATCTGCCTTGTATTTAACATAACGTGGAATTGTATCAACAGGAGTGTGGCATCATACTCTTCAAGTCTTTGTCTTATTGTATCACCCCAAAATGTCAGTTATCAAAATAAAAAATAGAAAAAGGGATTTTGCACTTAATGGTGTGTTTTTTTTTTGTTTTTTTTTTTTTTTGAGATGGAGTCTCCCTCTTGTTGCCCAGGCTTGAGTGCAGTGGCACAATCTTGGCTCACTGCAACCTCTGCCTTCCAGGTTCAAGCGATTCTTCTGCCTCAGCCTCCCCAATAGCTGGGATTATAGATGTCCACCACCACGCCCGGCTAATTTTTATATTTTTATTAGAGATGGGGTTTTGCCATGTTGGCCAGGCTGGTCTTGAACTCCTGACCTCAGGTGATCCACCTGCCTCGGCCTCCCAAAGTGCTGGGATTACAGGTGTGCGCCACCGTGCCCGGGCACTTAATGGTTTTTTATAGGCTATTTGCACTCTGTTCACATGATGAAGTAAATGATTTTTAGTAAATCAGAGATTTTTTTTCCATTGTTCACTACTATACATTAGTTTTTTCATTTCCCATTATCCAGAAGTGTCATTAAATATGAGTCTGATGGAAAGTGAATTTCAAATGTGTGCCCAATATTATTTTGTATAGTCTTGTTACCTGGCTATTGCATTTATTGTGTATCTTAAAAAATTTGTCCATTGTTCAGAGGGTTGATTTTCTTTCTATTTAATGCTTTCGCAACCCAGGACAACAGTTAGCAGCCATCACTGCCTGGGATTCCTCAGCTACCAATATTACCTCTCATATTACACTAGTAACCCCGTTTGGTGGGTAATAGGCTGTTCTTCCTCTTCTTTTATAATTTTATATAAGAAATAGTTTATAAAAGTATGCTCCATGTGCATGTTGCTTTTACTTTGTGTAAATTGCTACATAAAATTTGATTGCTTGCATTTTTATAAATTATAGTTACAGAGTTTGTTACGATTCATAGATCTGTTTATGAACTTGAATTTAAATTTGCAATTCAGTAGAAGATAGGGTGAGCAAATAAAGGTATGAGTAGGCCTATTTTAGGCTTGGAAATTGATGTGTGCTCTGAATTTTCAGACAAAGTGATTAATGAACATTAATCAGCATTGTAAAGAAAGGTGATTGTTTATATTTCTGCCTCTGTCTTCAAGTAGGTCAGCTTTCATACAATGTGAAGTTGACTTTTGCTGCTACTATAGTTGTTTTTGCTTTATGTCTGTATTTTTTATTATTTTGTACCAAAACATAATTTCTATTTAGTATTCTGGTTGTACTGAATTTTATTGTCCTCTGAAAGAAAATAGAAACTTTTTTTTTCTTGACCTTTTTTTTTTTTTTTTTTTTGAGATGGAGTCTAGCTCTTGTTGCCCAGGCTGGAGTGCAGTGGCGTGATCTCGGCTCACCACAACCTCTGCCTCCTGGGTTCAAGCCATTCTCCTGCCTCAGCCTCCCGAGTAGATGGGATCACAGGCATGTGCCACCACGGCCCAGCTGATTTTGTATTTTTAGTAGAGATGGGGTTTCTCCATGTTGGTCAGGCTGGACTTGAACTCCCGGCCTCAGGTGATCCACCCACCTCAGCCTCCCAGAGTGCTGAGATTACAGGCATGAGCCACCGCGCCCAGCCTTCTTTTTTTTTTTTTAGGTGGAGTTTCGCTTTTATCGCGCAGGCTGGAGTGCAATGGTGTGATCTCGGCTCACTGCAACCTCCGCCTCCTGGGTTCAAGTGATTCTCCTACCTCAGCCTCCCAAGTAGTTGGGATTACAGGTGCCTGCCACCATGCCCAGCTAATTTTTTGTATTTTTAGTAGAGACAGGGTTTCACCATGTTGGCCAGGCTGGTCTTGAACTCCTGACCTCAGGTGATCCACCTGCCTCAGCCTCCCAGAGTGCTAGGATTACAGGCATGAGCCACTACACCCAGCAATTATTTTAGAAAAAAGTATTTTTCATTTGCTTATATGCAGGGGAAAGAAAGAAAAATAATTGAAGGCTTTATTAATTTATACTGTTTCCAAAGCAGAAAGGACCTCTTCTCCAAACATAAATAAATTTTCTCTCTTGTGTCTTTGAAAAGACATTAATACATTTCAGGGGGGAAAAGTACATTTAAAAACTGATTGTGGGCCGGGCACGGTGGCTCATGCCTGTAATCCCAGCACTTGGGGAAGCCGAGGTGCGTGGATCACCTGAGATCAGGAGTTCAAGACCAGCCTGACCAACATGGCAAAACCCTGTTTCTACTAAAAGTACAAAATTCACCAAGTGTGGTGGTGGCTGCCTGTAATCTCAGCTACTCGGGAGGCTGAGGCAGGAGAATTGCTTGAACCCAGGAGGCGGTGATCGCAGTGAGCCCACATTGCGCCATTGCACCATAGCCTGGGCAACAAGAGTGAAACTCCGTCTCAAAAAAACAAACACTGATTCTGGTTTTGTTAACAGTTGCCTAACTTAAAGTATTTTGTTTATGTGGCTATTAGGTTTTCATATGAAAGTTTCTTTTTTCTTTCTTTTTTTTTTTTTTTTTGAGATGTAGTCTTGCTCTGACGCCTAGGGTGGAGTGCAGTGGTGCAAACTTGGCTCACTGCAGTCTCCGCCTGCCTGGTTCAAGTGATTCTCCTGTCTCAGCCCCCCGAGTAGCTGGGATTACAGGTGCACGTCACCATGCCTGGCTAATTTTTTGTATTTTAGTAGAGATGGGGTTTCACTGTGTTGCCCTGGCTGGTCTCGAACTCCTGAATTCAGGCAATCCACCCGCCTCAGCCTCCCAAAGTGCTAGGATTACAGGTGTAATCCCTCATATGAAATTTTCTAATGCTTGTAAGTTCAGTTATCGGTATGGGAAACCTGTAGCAGTTACCTCAATTTATAGGAAAAACAGTTAAGGTATCTTAAAAAGAAATGAGGTAATGCTTTTTTCTTGTCACGCCAAGTCTTAAATTGATTGTGACATGTTTGCTGTTCTGCAGATGTGATCATCTGTGTGGCACTTCCTGTCAAATGCACTTGGATCACTGTTCTTGATTACCAGTTTTGAAGGAGAATCTTTAATAGTCAGTAGAGTAACTGGGAGGATCTAGTTTTTTGTTTTGTTTTGTTTTTTCTTATTTATATTTTTACCACTCTTGTGCATGTGCAAATGTTCTGCACTAATAGAAAATATATTTTCGTATTTAGCATACCATTTTCTTCATTTGTCTATTTCTCTAAATTATTTTATTTGAAATTTTTTATTAGCAACTCGGAGCAGAAGCCGCACCAATATGCTAATGGACCTACATATGGACCATGAAGGATCATCTCAAGAAACCATCCAGGAGGTGCAACCAGAAGAGGTGTTGGTCATTTCCTTAGGGACAGGTCCCCAGCTTACTCCAGGGATGATGTCAGAAAATGAGGTATGAATCAGTTGCTTCTATAAATCAATGTTCATGTCTTAGTCCATACAGGCTGCTGTAACAAAACACCAGAGGTTGGGTGGCTTATAAACAACAGAAATTTATTTTTCACATTTGTAGAGGCCAGGAAGTCTATAGTCAAGGCAGATTCAGTGTCTCATAAGGATCTGTTTACCGGTTCATAGATGATGTATTCTTGCTGTGTCTTTGGGCTTATTATTATTATTTTTTTTGAGATGGAATGTCGCTCTTGTTGCCCAGGCTGGAGTGCAATAGCACGATCTCGGCTCACTGCAACCTCCCAATCCCGGGTTCAAGCAATTCTCCTGCCTCAGCCTCCTGAGTAGCTGGGATTACAGACATGCGTCACCATGCCCAGCTAATTGTGTATTTTTAGTAGAGACAGGATTTCTACATGTTGGTCAGGCTGGTCTCAAACTCCCGAACTGAGGTCATCCGCCTGCCTTTGCCTCCCAAAGTGCTGAGATTACAGGTGTGAGCCACTGCACCTGGCTGGTTGGGCCTATTTTATAAGGGCACTTATTCCATTTGTGAGGGCCCTGCCTTCATGACCTAATCACCTCCCCAAAGGCCCCATCTCCAAATACCATCACCTTGGGGGTTAGAATTTCAACATACAGATTTTGGGGGAGCACAAACTTTCAGATCCTAGCAATGAATTTTTTTTTTTCTTTTTCTTTTTTTTTTTTGAGACAGAGTCTTGCTCTGTCACCCAGGCTGGAGTGCAGTGGCACGATCTCAGCTCACTGCAAGCTCCGCCTCCCAGGTTCACACTGTTCTCCTGCCTCGGCCTCCCAAGTAGCTGGGACTACAGGCGTCCGCCACCACGCTCGGGTAATTTTTTGTATTTTTAGTAGAGAAGGGGTTCCACCGTGTTAGCCAGGGTGGTCTCGATCTCCTGACCTTATGATCCACCTGCCTCGGCCTCCCAAAGTGTTGGGATTACAGGCGTGAGCCACCATGCCCAGCCGTTTTTTTCTTTTTTTTTGAGATGGAGTCTCACTGTGTTGCACAGCTGGAGTGCAATGGTACAATCTTGGCTCACTGCAGCCTCCGCCTCCTGGGTTCAAGCAATTCTCCTGCCTCAACCTCCTGAGTTGCTGGGCTTACAGGCATGTGCCACCACACCTGGCTAACTTTGTGTTTTTAGTAGAGATGGGGTTGTGCCATGTTGGCCAGACTGGTCTCAAACTTCTGACCTCAAGTGATCCGCCCATCTTGGCCTCCCAAAGTGCTGGGATTACAGGTGTGAATCACTGCACCCAGCCAATGAATTTAATGCTTAATTCTTTGTTATCTTCAGTGGTCCCACCATGACACACCATCACATGCTAAGCTCCCTGTGAACAGTTGTGAGGCCCTTCACATTCATACATCTGTGGCACTGAAGTTGGTGAATAGGTCCAAGCATAAGGAACTTTCCAGGCAGTAGGAGAAGAGAGATGAAGCCAGGAGATTGTAGTATGGAAATTAAAGAGACTTTTCCAGTGACTTGTAGGAAACATTTTGTGTTCATTTTCTTGCTAGTAGTATACTAGTAGTATTCCTGCATTATAGAGCCAAAAATATGTTGAGATGTATTTTGAGATACATGTTGTATTCTTTGGCTGTTCAGGAAAAAATGGAAGAGATAATGGAAAACTAAGAAAATAATTTTTTTTAAGAAATGGAGTTTGAGGTTTGGGAATCATTTTTAATATATTTCTAACAAAAAGCTTGGCTTAAAGGTGAATGAAAAGAAGGTCAGGCGCGGTGGCTCACACCTGTAATCGCAGCACTTTGGGAGGCCGAGGTGGGTGGGTCCCCCGAGGTCAGGAGTTCGAGACCAGCCTGACCAACATAGTAAAACCCCATCTTTACTAAAAATAAAAATTAGCTGGGTGTGGTGGCACATGCCTGTAATCCCAGCTACTTGGGAGGCTGAGACAGGAGAATCGCTTGAACCTGGGAGGTGGAGGTTGCAGTGAGCTGAGATCGCCCCATTGCACTCCGGCCTGGGCAACAAGAGTGAAACTCTGTCTCAAAACAAAACAAAACAAAAAACAGAAAAAAGAAACAAAAAGAAAAGAAGACATCTTGACTCCCTAAAGATAGGAGTCTCTTCTCATAGAATTGTGACCTCCTGAAAAAGTAGCAGCTTCTTTTTTTTTTTTTTGAGATGGAGTCTCACTCTGTCACCCAGGCTGGAGTGCAGTGGCGTGATCTCGGCTCACTGCGAGGTCCACCTCCCAGGTTCACGCCATTCTCCTGTCTCAGCCTCCCTAGCAGCTGGGACTACAGGCGCCTGCCACCATGCCCAGCTAATTTTTTGTATTTTTAGTAGAGACAGGGTTTCACTGTGTTAGCCAGGATAGTCTCGATCTCCTGACCTCGTGATTTGCCCACCTTGGCCTCCCAAAGTGCTGGGATTACAGGCAAGAGCCATCGTGCCCTGCCAGTAGCAGCTTCTTATATGCAACAGTGATTGCTTGTTATTTAAGAAAATGGTCTAGGAAGAAGAGGCCAGTTTTAGTGATTGATAAAGTGATGGTGGTTGGTAAAGCTGTGTTTGGGACTATGACATGATACCCCGTAGGGAAGAAGACCAACAATCTCCAAAACTCCATCCTCCACACACACACACACAAATTAGCTGGCAAAAACTGTCAGAATCAACTTATTTGGAACTCTGGAATCTAATAAAAAACTTTTAACAACAAAGGAATGCTTAATGAAGAAAAAAACTGCTGAATTTTGTTAAGAGAGCTCTGTGATCCTACCCTGTTACCATCTTCAACCCCTAGCCCAGTGGCTGCTTTGAAGACAGCTTATATTACTGTGCAGTGTGCTGGTACTTGAGAGAGGAATGTGCACCTTATTCTGAAAGCATCATGGTTGTGTATTTTGATCTGTATGGTAGATCCTGAAAGATCGTCTCAAAGCCTTGGCTTTGTTTTGCCTGCCTTTGATCTTTCCCAGGGCCGAGGCAGCTACACAGGTGGCATTTGTCAAAAGTATTGAAAAGCAGATATATTAGTTGCTTCTGCTTGCATTAAGGGATAACAGTCAGGGCAATTCGCATACAGATCCAAATGCTTATGAAGGAAGAGGCTTGGGAAGGAGACACTAGGGGGCACAAAGGCTTTGAAAAGCTCCCACATGTTCTGGGGAATCTACCAGGTTGTACACATACTCAGGGCTGGTCATGTGCTCAGGAAAGACCTTAGAAGATCCAGGCTCTCACTGCTGGCTAACCTTCAGGCTGAACCCAAGCAGGAAGTGAAGGCTAAGGTACAGTTGCAAACTGCCTGGCTAAGTGTTGAAGTGCCCCGAAACAGAGCCAATCTTCAAAGACTTGGAAATGTTTTGTTTTGTTTTATTCCAGGTGTTAAATCTGCCAAATCACGTGCTCACCACTAAGCTAATAGAACAGAAACTTCAGAGGCCACACATGACAGAAAATTTAGAGAGGTCATTAAATAGTCACTACAACAAGCAGCAGCAACCAACTAGGGGTTAAGGGTATATAATCTGATTTCCAGAATTGCTACTTTATAACATTTATTTGTTTATTTTTTATTTTAATTTTTTTATTATACTTTAAGTTCTGGGATACATGTGCAGAACATGCAGGTTTGTTACATAGGTATACATGTGCCATAGTGGTTTACTGCACCCATCAACCCGTCATCTACATTAGATATTTCTCGTAATGATATCCCTCCCCTAACCCCCCAACCCCCTGACAGGCCCCAGTATATGATGTTCCCCTTCCTGTGTCCATGTGTTCTCATTGTTCAACTCCCGCTTATGAGGGAGAACATGCGGTGTTTGGTTTTTTGTTCCTGCATTAGTTTGCTGAGAATGATGGTTTCCAGCTTCATCTGTGTCCCTGCAAAGGACATGAACTAATCCTTTTTTATGGCTGCATAGTATTCCATGGTGTATATGTGCCACATTTTCGTTATCCAGTCTATCGTTGATGGGCATTTGGGTTGGTTCCAAGTCTTTGCTGTTGTGAATAGTGCTGCAATAAATGTATGTGTGCATGTGTCTTTATAGTAGAATGATTTATAATCCTTTGGGTATATACCCAGTAATGGGATTGCTGGGTCAAATGGTATTTCTGATCCTAGATCCTTGAGGAATTGCCACACTGTCTTCCACAACAGTTGAACTAATTTACACTCCCACCAACAGTGTGAAAGTGTTCCTGTTTCTCCACATTCTCTCCAGCATCTGTTCTTGACTTTTTAATGATCACTTTATAATATTTCAAATGTCTGCTTTTCAGCAAAACTTATGAGGCATATAAAGAAACAAAAAATATGACCCTTTCACAGGAAAAAAGTTAATAGAAAATGTCCTTGATGGGCCAGGCACAGTGGCTCATGGCCGTAATCCCAGCACTTTGGGAGGCGAAGGTGGGCGGTTCATGAGGTCAGGAGTTCGAGACCAGCCTGACCAACATGGTGAAACCCCATCTCGACTAAAAATACAAAAATTAGCCAGGCGTGGTGGTGTGCACCTGTAACATCAGCTACTCAGGAGGCTGAGGCAGGAGAATCGCTTGAACCTGGGAGGCGGAGGTTGCAGTGAGCCAAGATTGCGCCACTGCACTCTAACCTGGGCAATACAGCGAGACTCTGTCTCAAAAAAAAAAAAAAAAAAAAAAAAAAGAAAATGTCCTTGATGGCCGGGCGGTGGCTCACGCCTGTAATCCCAGCACTTTGGGAGGCTGAGGTAGGCAGATCACCTGAAGTTGGGAGTTTGAGACCAGCCTGAGCAACATGGAGAAACCCTGTCTCTACTAAAAATACAAAATTAGCCAGGCCTGGTGACACATGCCTGTAATCCCAGTTACTCGGGAGGCTGAGGTAGGAGAATCACTTGAACTTGGGATGTAGAGGTTATGGTGAGCTGAGATTGTGCCGTTGTACTCCAGCCAGGGCAACAAGAGCGAAACTCTGTCTCAAAAAACCAAAAAAAAAAAAGAAAAAGAAAAGAAAAGAAAGAAAATGGCCTTGATGAAGCACAGACATTGGACTTACTCAAGACTTTAAATCAATTTTTTTTTTTAATATACTCAAAGAGCTATGGAAACCATGGACAAAGAACTGAAGAAAACCAAGAGAACAAGGTCTCACCAAATAGAAGATATCAATAAAGAGGTAGAAATTACAGAAGGAACTATAGAAATTCTGGAGTTGAAAAGTATAATAACTGGAATGAAAGATACACTAGAGGGGTTCAACAGCAGATTTGTACAGGCAGAAAAATCAGTGAACTTGAAGATGGATCAATTGAGATTATCTAGTCTCAGGAGCAGAAAGGTTACAAAAGACAAAGACATTATATGTTGATAAATAGTCATTAAGAAGATACACCCAGCACTTTGGGAGGCTGCTCTCACTGCAGCCTCCGCCTCCCCTGTTCAAGTGATTCTCCTGCCTCAGCTTCCCTAGTAGCTGGGACCACAGGCATGTGCCACTATGCCCAGCTAATTTTTGTATTTTTAGTAGAGACACGGTTTCACTTTATGTTGGCCAGGTTGCTCTCAAACTCCTGACCTCAGGTGATCTGCCCGCCTCAGCCTCCCAAAGTGTTAGGATTAGAGGCGTGAGCCACTGTGGCCAGCTAAAGTTTTTTTTAGCACTCAGATTCTGTGGTTTTAGTTTAATCTAGAGTTTGCAGATGCTCTGATTTAGAAGCATGAAATTAGATTTTTGTATTTTATACTCCAGTGTGTATTTTGTATTTTATACTCCAGTGTGTATTTTGTATTTTATACTCCAGTGTGACTAACTTTGTACAGTGGCTTTCTGTATGGCGTCTCAAAATTGCTTGCCTTTGGATATGATTTGGAAAAATGTCTTCATTGTGTTATATAATCCCTTTTCTGTTAATTCACATGAATCTCCAGACCTTGAAATGATTTTTCTCCTGATGTTTTAGTTTCACGTCACTCACTATGGTGAATAGTTTAAGTTATCTTAAAGATAAAAAATTTAAAATATTTATGTTGGCCAGTTATGGTGGCTCATGCCTGTAATCCCATTACTTTGGGAGGCTGAGGTGAGAGGATTGCTTGAAACCAGGAGTTCGAGACCAGCCTGGGCAACATAGTAAGACCTTGTCTCTACAAAAATAAAAAAATTGCCAGGGATGGTGGCTCACACCTGTAATCCCAGCGCTTTGGGAGGCTGAGGCGGGAGGATCCTTGAGTCCAGGACTTCAAGACCAGCCTGGGCAACTTGGCGAGACCCTGTCTTAATAATAAATAGGCCAGGCGCAGTGGCTCACGCCTGTAATCCCAGCACTTTGGGAGGCTGAAGCAGGCAGATCACTTGAGGTCAGGAGTTTGAGACCAGTCTGGCCAACATGGTGAAACCCCATCTTTACTGAAAATACAAAAATTAGCCGGGTGTGGTGGCACACGCCTGTAATCCCAGCTACTTGGGAGGCTGAGACAGGAGAATCGCTTGAACCTGGGAGGCGGAGGTGGTAGTGAGTCAAGATCATGCCTTTGCATGCCAGCCTAGGTGACACAGTGAGACTCTGTCTCAAAAATATAATAATAATAATAAGAAGAAAAACTAAAAATAAAAAAAAATTAGCTGGGCTTGGTGGTGTGTACCTGCAGTCCCAGCTACTCAGGAGGCTAAAGCAGGAGGATTGCCTGTTCAAGGCTGTGGTTAGCCATGATTGCACCACTGCACTCCAGCCTGGGCGACAGAATGAGCTCCATCTTAAAAAAATTTTTTTAATAAATAAAATTTTGTGTGTATTTACTTTTTTTTTTGAGATGGAATCTCCCTCTGTCACCCGGGCTGGAGTGCAGTGGTGCAATCACAGCTCACTGCAACCTCCACTTCCCAGGTTCAAGTGATTCTCCAGCCTCCTGAGTAGCTGGGATTACAGGTGCGTGCCACAACGCCCGGCCTATGTCTATTAATTTCAAGCAAATAGGGAAAAAAAATTTTTTTTTTGGGGATGGAGTCTTGCTCTGTCACCCAGGCTGGAGTGCAGTGGTGCAATCTCAGCTCATTGCAACCTCCACCTCCCGGGTTCAAGCGATTCTCCTGTCTCAGCCTCCCAAGTAGCTGGAATTACAGGCGCATGCCACCATGCCTGGTTAATTTTGTATTTTTAGTAGAGATGGGATTTTGCCATGTTGCCCAGGTTGAACTCCTGACCTCAGGTGATCCGCCGGCCTCGACCTCCCAGAGCGCTGGGGTTACAGGCATGAGCCGCCACCACTCCCAGCCAAAAAACCTGTATTTAAAGGCATCATGTGTAAATGTGTAAAACCATTTCAAAACCTTTAATTTACTCAGAGCCAAAACAGCAACCAAGAATGGTTTTTTTTTCTGTTTAAAAATTATTCTTTTAGCTGACAAAATTGTATCTGTTTATGGTATACATGTTTTGATATACACTGTGGAATGGCTAAATCAAGCTAAATAATATGTATCGCCTCACATATTTTTCATTTTTTGTGGTAAGTTTTTTTCTTTGTAAATGAGGGTACTATTCTTCCTTCATATTTCAGCAACAGCCAAGGGAGCCAAGGCCTCTGAGTTCAAGTCCAAGGTGTACCTAAAACATGCTATGTGACTTTCAACAAAGCACTCAATTCTTCATTAAGGTGGAGATATACACACAAAGCTGAGTTGTGAGGCTTGTAGGGAGTAGTGAGATGTAATTATGTTATTTGGAAGTCATCTGGCAAATAGAAAGCATTATAAAAAGGCCATCAATCTAAGCTTGGAGATGTCTGTGAAGTCATACTTCAGTTTCTGGTATGGACTTTTGTGGCCCTGTATGTATGTTGTGATCAAGTGGACGTTCAAACTAGATGGATTAAATCTTGATGCCTACAAAACAATATGATTACATGTTTTCTTCTAGTTGAATTTACTTTTGTTTATTTACTTTAAATTTTATTTAAATTTTGCAAATTTAGTATGTTTAAAAATTTTGTTTATTTATTTATTTTTTATTTTTATTTTTTTGAGATGGCGTCTCACTGTATCGCCCAGGCTGGAGTGCAGTGGCACGATCTCGGCTCACTGCAAGCTCCGCCTCCCAGGTTCACGCCATTCTTCTGCCTCAGCCTCCTGAGTAGCTGGGACTACAGGCGCCCGCCACCACGCCCAGCTAATTTTTTTTGTAGTTTTAGTAGAGATGGGGTTTCACCATGTTAGCCAGCATGGTCTCAATCTCCTGACCTCGTGATCTGCCTGCCTTGGCCTCCCAAAGTGCTGAGATTACAGGCATGAGCCACTGCGCCCAGCCTTGTTTATTTACTTTCTTTAAATTTTGCAAATTTAATATGTGACATGACAACTGTTTTACGTGCATCTTTTTACTTAATTCTTAGCAATTACATGGCATACATACTGTTACTGTCACCATTTTATAGATGAAGAAACTGAGGCTTAGAGAATTTCAATAACTTGCCTATCCAAGGTTACATAGTTGACACATGACAGAATTAGAAGGACCAGCGTGCTGACACCAAAGACTTCTGATTTGTATAATTCTCACCACTACTCATCTGGTAGTCTGGTTGCCTGTTCAATCTGTGACACTCGTAGGGTAATGGAAAGGGATAGCTTCAGCTGCTTTAATTTATATACTTTTATTCCACAGGTATTTAAAAGCTTGACAGACCTTCTAAATAGGTTTGTAGTTAAAAATTGATAATTTAAGATTAAGGAGTTAAATATGCATTTGCTGTGGTTTGTTTCCTTATCAGTAATCTTTCCGTTGATAAACCAAAATTGACATTTTATTTTTTAGGTCCTAAACATGCAGCTTTCGGATGGAGGACAAGGAGATGTCCCTGTTGATGAAAACAAACTCCATGGTAAACCTGATAAAACCTTGCGCTTTTCCCTCTGCAGTGATAATCTGGAAGGAATATCTGAAGGTGAAGGGTTACTTCATTCAAGGAGTTGTGTGATTCAATTAATAGTTTGTTTTGTGTTTTTTAAAGGAGCTTATAAATTATTATACCATCTGTGCCTCTCACTGAGGAGACTAATGAAGATTTCCTCTAATGTGCTTGAACAGTTGGCTGTAAAGATTGTTTCCTGATTAAAATTAAAATTGCAAGATGCCTTTGGTCATATAAAATGGAGAAGATATGTCTTTATTCAGACTTAAATAGAATAACAGCAAGTTTTGTTTCTGCAGTATTAATATATACCAAAGCTTATAGAGCTCCTTTAGAAGGATATCATGCATGTCTAAATGGGAAAAAATTGACTTACTAGTATTTCAAGATGTTGCATATACTCTTAATTGTTCTGTATTCCTTTACTCACACTCACACATACCTTTATGAAGCAGGAGACAATGGAAATAGGTATTAAAAAGAAAATTCAAAGCCAAGATTGTGAAATGAGAATATGTCATTTTGCCTACTAGTACCAATTTTTTTTTTTTTTTTTTTTTTTTTTTTGAGACAGAGTCTCGTTTGTTGCTCAGGCTGGAGTGCAGTGGCGCAATCTCGGCTCACTGCAAGCTCTGCCTCCCGGGTTCACGCCATTCTCCTGCCTCAGCCTCCTGTGTAGTTGGGACTACAGGCCCCCGCCACCACGCCTGGCTAATTTTTTGTATTTTTAGTAGAGACGGGGTTTCACCGTGTTAGCCAGGATGGTCTCAATCTCCTGACCTCGTGATCCGCCCGCCTCAGCCTCCCAAAGTGCTGGGATTACAGGCGTGAGCCACCGCGCCCGACCCCAGTTTTTTTTTTTAAAACAATAGTTCAAATTTACTGACATTTAAAAAGAAACCTGAAATATAATAACTTCACATTTTAATCTGACTTTTCCAAAAAAATGACATACGTAATGTATATTCATTCTACAAAATAGAGAAATAGAATCACCTATAATCTCAAAATTTTGTTAATAGCAGTTGATGTTTTAGATTATTCACAGCAAAATATGTTTATCCTGTTTTGTAACCTTTTGTAATTTAGTAATATGGCATTAACATTTCCCTTTGTAATTTAACATTCTTAAATAACATGGTTTTTATGGCTGTTTTCCTTAACTCACGTGGGCATATCATAATTTTTTTCAACTTTCTTCTGTGATTAAATCTGTAGATTGCTTCCACTTTTCGGACGTAATAACTTCTGGGCTGGGCGAGGTGGCTCATGCCTGTAATCCCAGCACTTTGGGATGCCGAGGCGGGCAGATTCACTGAGCTCAGGAGTTCGAGACCAGCCTGGGCAACACGGTGAAACCCCGTCTCTACTAAAATACAAAAAATTAGCCGGGTGTGGCAGCGTGTGCCTGTAGTCCCAGCTACTCGGGAGACTGAGGCAGGAGAATTGCTTGAACCCAGGAGGCGGAGGTTGCAGTGAGCCAAGATGGTGCCACTGCATTCCAGCTTGGATGATAGAGCGAGCGAGACTCTCTCTCTAAAAAAAAAAAAAAAAAAAAAAGAAGGTCTATAACAAGCAACTTTAGATTAATTATTATTATTATTTTTTGAGATGGAGTCTCACTTTTGTTGCCCAGGCTGGAGTGTAATGGCGCGATCTCAGCTCACTGCAACCTTTGCCTCCCAGGTTCAAGCAATTCCCCTGCCTCAGCCTCCTAAGTAGCTGAGATTACAGGCATGTGCCACCAGGCTGGCTAATTTTTATATTTTTTGTTTTGTTGTGTTGTGTTTTGTTTTGTTTTTTGAGACGGAGTCTCGCTCTGTCGCCCAGGCTGGAGTGCAGTTGCGCAATCTCGGCCCACTGCAAGCTCTGCCTCCCGGGTTCATGCCATTCTCCTGCCTCAGCCTCCCGAGTATCTGGGTCTACAGGTGCCTGCCACCACGCCCATCTAATTTTTTATATTTTTAGTACAGACTGGGTTTCACCTGGGTTAGCCAGGATGGTCTCGATCTCCTGACCTCATGATACGTCCACCTCAGCCTCCCAAAGTGCTGGGATTACAGGCATGAGGCATTGCACCCAGCAGATTAATTTGTTATTAGCACCTTAGGATAAATTCCTAGAAGCAGAATTTCTCAAAGGGCATGTGTTTCTTTAAGGTATAAAAAGTATTAAAAACACTTTAATCAGTTGTTAGTCTTTTATCAAGGCATGAAAAATTGTGTGGTGGCTCATGACTGTTTTAAAAAGATTGCTCACGCTATAAACATTTCTCTAGGTCCTTCAAATCGCTCCAATTCAGTGTCCTCCCTAGACCTAGAAGGAGAGTCTGTGTCAGAACTTGGAGCAGGACCTTCTGGCAGTAATGGAGTTGAAGCTCTACAGCTGTTAGAACATGAGCAAGGTAAAGTGAAGTTGAACACAGTTGCCTAAGTAGCAAAGAATTTACCTGATTGCAAGATGAACAGTGTGTTTTCATTAAGTTGGCTTGGTTCAGTTAGAGATTAAATCACCATTAAACTTAACATTTATTCATCATTCCTTCAGTTCTTCAAAATGTATTTAGTTGGTAAGTGGATTGTTTAGGCTTAATAAATTAATATAAATTACTTGAAATTCAGTAATATTTGATATTTTAATTCTGTAATATTTTAGGGATACAACGTAAATACTCAAGGCTCAAGGAACTTAGAATAGGGAAAGAATAGTACACAATTGATTTAAAGTATCATAAAAGTATTTGGCAGTTCTGAGTGAGAGATACATGTGGTTGAAAATATAGGGAAAGCTGCCGGGCGCGGTGGCTCACACCTGTAATCCCAGCACTTTGGGTGGCTGAGGCGGGTGGATCACCTGAGGTCGGAAGTTCAAGACCAGCCTGACCAACATGGAGAAACCCCGTCTCTACTGAAAATACAAAATTAGCCGGGGTGGTGGCGCATGCCTATAATTCCAGCTACTCGGGAGGCTGAGACAGGAGAATCACTTGAACCCAGGAGGCGGAGGTTGCGGTGAGCCGAGATCGTGCCATTGCACAACAGCCTGGGCAAAAAGAGCGAAACTCCGTCTCAAAAAAAAAAGAAACTATAGGGAAAGTTTATTGGAAGAAAATATTAGCCTTAAGGGCTGGCTGGCATTCCTTGGCAGAAGTTGGAGATAGGTCATTCTAGGGGAAGGACAAGCATAAGCAAGTCAAAGAGGTGGGAAGCCATAGTACTTTTTCAGGTGTCAGTTAGGGAAATAGAGTGAGGTCAGGATTAAAGAGTAGGTGGATCCCTGTTGTGGAAAGAAGGATGTCAGTATTTTAGTAGTAAGCTGGAAGCCACTGAAGGCTTTTGGTTCAGTGAGGATGAGGAAGTGAGGTGCCTTAGGAAGATTAAGTTGGAAGAGTTTTTTGGATTTGTTCATTTAAGATGATGCCCTTGGCCAGTACAGTGGCTCGCGCCTGTGATCCCAGCACTTTGGGAGGCTGAGGCAGGTAGATTACTTGAGGTCAGGAATTTGAGACCAGTCTGGCCAACATAATGAAACCCCATCTCTACCAAAAATACAAAAATTAGCCAGGTGAGGTGGTGAGCACCTGTAATCCCAGCTACTCAGAAGGCTGAGGCATGAGAATTGCTTGAACCTGGGAGGCAGGGGTTGCAGTGAGCTGAGATTGCGCCACTGCACTCTAGCCTGGGTGACAGAGTGAGACTCCGACTGAAAAAAAAAGATGGGCCGGGTGCAGTGGCTCATGCCTGTAATCCCCAGCACTTTGGGAGGTCGAGACGGGCGGATCACGAGGTCAGGAGATCGAGACCATCCTGGCTAACACGGTGAAATCCTGTCTCTACTAAAAATATAAAAAATTAGCTGAGCGTGTTGGCAGACACCTGTAGTCCCAGCTACTCAGGAGGCTGAGGCAGGAGAATGGCGTGAACCCGGGAGGCAGAGCTTGCAGTGAGCTGAGATCGCGCCACTGCACTCCAGCCTGGGTGACAGAGTGAGACTCCATCTCAAAAAAAAAAAAAAAAAAGATGATGCCCTCAACTGGGTTTGACACAGTGATTTTAGCATGCATAAGAATTACCTGGTTAGCTTTTTAAAAATTCCGTTTCCCAAGTCTTACTTCTAGAAAAGAAGTCAATTTTTAGAAAGAAAAAGAGTATTGTCATT
This sequence comes from Pongo pygmaeus, assembly GCF_028885625.2. NCBI lineage: Eukaryota > Metazoa > Chordata > Mammalia > Primates > Hominidae > Pongo > Pongo pygmaeus. Next base: position 115,991,484 of record NC_072386.2, read on the forward strand.
GGATTGTATGTGGCTTGAAAAAAGTAATGCCGTATTTTACTGGATTGGTTTATCAGTGTATTAATTAGGATTAAGTTTGTTGCAAACAGCAGAGGAAACTCAAATAATAAAGTAGTACCTCCTTACCCATGGTTTCACCTTCCATGACTTCAGTTACCCATGGACAAACTTGGTGCAAAAATATTAAATGGAAAATTCCAGAAATAATTCATAAGCTTTAAATTCTGTGCCATTCTGAGTAATGTGATGAACTCTCGCACAGTCTCACTCTATCACATCCAGGACATGAATCATTCCTTAGTTCAGTGTATCCATATATATACTACCTGCCTATTAGTCACTGCTTATCAGATGAAAACAGCATGGAATATATAGGATTTGGTATGATCTGAAGCTTCAGTTATCCACTGGAGGCCATTGCTTAAGTGGAGGAGGAACTTTCATATGAGCTTATGAAAGAAGCTGAACAAGTATCACCTCTTTAGCAAGCTTCCTGGGAGATTCTGAGATAGGTGGTTGGCATATGCAAAATGCTAGATTAAGAAGTGAATTGATAGGCCAGGCACAGTGGCTCACGCCTGTAATCCCAGCACTTTGGGAGGCTGAGGCAGGCGGATCACCTGAGATTGGGAGTTCAAGACCAGCCTGACCAACATGGAGATAAAATTCTTTAAAGTTGATTAAAAAGTCATAGCTGTGCTACTATTTTTAAAGTGCTTAATTTTATTTTTGATAGCTACAACGCAGGATAACCTTGATGATAAGCTAAGGAAGTTTGAAATTCGTGACATGATGGGATTAACAGATGATAGGGACATATCAGAAACAGTGAGTGAGACCTGGAGTACAGACGTCTTGGGAAGTGACTTTGACCCTAATATTGATGAAGATCGCTTGCAAGAAATTGCAGGTAACTGCCATTTAATGTCTCTGAAATATCACGGTTTAGTTATTCAAATCCACCAACCTTTCATGGGAGGGAGCACCAATGCCCTGACAAACATTGTGTGTGTTAGCACCATCTGGGAAACTGTTATAACTGTATGGAACAAGACATTTGGTACTTTTTTCTTTACTTAAATATAAGTAGTGTTTTTCCTTTCTACATTTAATCCCACCCCTTACCCATCCTCCTCCCTGCTGCCCAAAAAAAAAAGAAAAACCAGTTTTTTGAATTAGCTTCTGGTCAAGTATTGTTTCCAGGGCATAGTATAAGTTCTTAGTCTGTCTCTAATTAGTATATTCTCTGTTTGTAGCCAAACACCTAACCTTAAGATGAAAATTCTTATAGATTATAGCCATAAAATCTTTCACAACAATATGATACTGCTGTTTTCTAAAAAAATGAATTCAATTCTGGAAGGGTTAATTCAGTTCCTAAGGGTAACCAGTTTTTCTTTTTCTTCTTTTAAAATTTTTATTTATTTTTAAATAGAGACAGGATTTCGCTTTGTTGCCCAGGCTGGTCTTGAACTAATGAGCTCAAGCGATCCTCCTGCCTTCTTCTTCTTTTTTTTTTTTAATGTGAAGTTTATTCAGGTGCTATGTACATACACTAAAATTCACTCTTTTTTGGATACTGTTTTATGAGTTCTGAAAGATATATAGTCTTGTAACCCTCATCTTCATTTTGTTTTTAAATCATGGAAAATTTATTGATATGTTTGTTTATTTTTCTTCAACTTTTATTTTAGGTTCAGGGGGTACATGTGCCGATTTGTTACATGGGAAATTGTTAGAGCAAATTGTATGTTGCTGGGGTTTGGTGTACAAATGATTTTGCCACCCAGGTAGTGAGCATAGTAACAAATAGGTTTTTTTTTTTTTTTTAATTTGAGATGGAGTCTCACTCTGTCGCCCAGGCTGGAGTTGCAGTGGTGTGATCTCAGCTCACTGCAACCTCTGCCTCCCTGGTTTAAGTGATTCTCCTGCCTCAGCCTCCTGAGTAGCTGGGACTGCAGGTGCCCACCACCACACTCAGATAATTTTTGTATTTTTAGTAGAGATGGGGTTTCACCATATTGGCCAGGCTGGTCTCGAACTCCTGACCTCAAGTGATCCATCCGCCTCGGCCTCCCAAAGTACTGAAATTAGAGTCGTGAGCCATTGCTCCCAGCCTAAATCATGGAACATTTTAAACAAATACAAGAGATGGTGGTATCATGAACCCAGTGTACCCATCACTCACCTTCAGGAGTTAGACCCTCATGGCCAGCTTTGTTTCATCTGTTCTCCTACCCACTACCCTCTTCTCTCCCCTCATTATGTTTAGGCAAGTTCCAGACGTTATTTTATTTGTAATTATTTTATGATGTATCTTTAAAAGGTAACTTTTATTAGTAACTTTTTTTCCAATTTTTTTTCATGCCCTGAAGTAGAATTATTCTTTTATTAGGTTTAATCCAAAGTAGTGAAGCCTTTTGAACTTGAGTGTTTTTAACACAGACGTATAATAATGTTTAATACTTTTGATTTGTATTTTTAAATAGTGTAAATAGATTTCTTAATTGGTTTTGCATTACTTTTTTCCAGATGCCAAAGTAGTATTGTTCTTGACAGTTAGCTGTCTTTGCACAATAAGCTGTATTTGCAGTTGAGTGAGTGCTATGAAGATGTGTATTTTCCTATTAATATATTTTATTGCCCTGAATAGTGACTAATATGCTGGAAGAAAAAATATTCGGCCAGCATAACATTCTGTGGTGAAGCTCTCAGTGTTTTTAATCCTTGTAGGGCTATACATTTTAGAACGATATTAAGGACCCCTGTAAAAATTTGCTGAAAAATCAAAGCTAAAGCTGTTGAAATTACTTGACTTAATGATGTGTGTTTTCTCTATGGAGAGTCAAAGGTGAACTGGAGGAAACTGGTGAAAAGGGTATTGTGCCATTGTGACCAAAGTAGGAACTTTGTATTTTTAGTGGTATGCTTGATTGAAGTTATCTTACCTTGGCCTCTTTCTTGTAGGTAGAGAGGAGTTTGGTGTTTTTTTTTGTTTTTTTTGTTTTTTTTTGAGACAAAGTCCCAAAATGACATGGCCATTTTTATTTTTGAGACAGGGTCTCACTCACATTGACCAGGTTGGAGGGCAATGGCATGACCTCGGCTCACTGCAATCTCTGCACCCCCTGCAACCTCTGCCTCCCGGGTTCTTGTGCCTCAGCTTCCCAAGTAGCTGAGACTACCGGTGCACACCACCACACCTGGCTAATTTTTGTATTTTTAGTAGAGACGGGGTTTCACCATGTTCAGGCTGGTCTTTAACTCCTGGCCTCAAGAGATCTGCCTGCCTCAGCCTCCCAAAGTGCTGGGATTACAGGTGTGAGCCACCGCGCCCAGCCAAGAGATTTTGTTAGCTTACGTTTGGCTTTTCTCCACTATCACTGCACTTTCCACCAGGATCTTTGTTAACCCTTTGCTTCCCACTGGTTATACAGGTGCTGCAGCAGAGAACATGTTAGGCAGTTTGCTGTGCCTCCCAGGTTCAGGGTCAGTGCTTCTTGACCCCTGCACTGGTTCTACCATATCAGAGACAACAAGCGAAGCTTGGAGTGTAGAGGTATTGCCGAGTGACTCAGGTTAGTGTGCTATCATTGCTTGCTTTTTCATTTACACAGAAGTTTTAATTAAATGCAAGGTATCCCAACTTCTGTATTATGTATATTTTGTCAAATACACTTTTTTTTTTTTTAATGGAGCTCTTTCACCCAGGCTGGAGTGCAGTGGCGCGATCCCAACTTACTGTAACCTCTGCCTCCTGGGTTCAAGCAATCTTCTCGCCTCAGCCTCCTGAGTAGCTGGGATTACAGACATGCCCCACCATGCCGGGTAATTTTTGTATTTTTAGAGAGATGGGGTTTCACCATGTTGGCCAGGCTGGTCTTGAACTCCTGACCTCAGGTGATCTGCCCACCTCGGCCTCCTGAAGTGCTGGAATTATAGGCATGAGCCATCGCGCCCAGCCAGTTATACATTTGACAAAGATGAAGTGATCACATTGCTAAGAATGTCAAATGGAAAATTAGTTTAGGGCATTTTCTGTCCAAGGGAAAATGCTCTGTTAGATAGCATAGACTGTGATGGCAGGTACTTTCAGACTCTGTAGAGTTATTTTGAAAGCAATTTTCTGTAATTATCAGAGTCCGTGTGAGTCACTGAATTTAGTATCTCCCACAAACTCATGACAGGATAGGAGTAGCAACACAGTTCAAACTGAGTGCTTGCTTGGTAAACACATTTAGATTTATCACAGGGGAGAACTTGACTCTCTAAAACATGTTTAATGTGTTTTTGAAATACGTTGAAATTGAAATTCTGTAATCCTGAGGATTTTTTTTTGTGCAGGTTATTATAAATGTATATAAAGTGTTTTGTACTTTGTCTTTTCATATGCATTGCATTTTTTTCTGATTATGAAGACACATCTTTGCCATCAACTAAATGTCAACTACCAGAATGTAAATATAAGTAACTATGTATCTGCATTACATTCTGTTGATTTACTTGGTTCAAGAATTATTAAGTGATCCTAATATGTGTTTTATAATTTTTTTTTTTTTGAGTTGGAGTCTCACTCTGTCACCCAGGCTGGAGTGCAGTGGTGTGATCACGGCTCAGTGCAACCTCCGCCTCCTGGGTTCAAGTGATTCTTGTGCCTCAGCCTCCCAAGTAGCTGGGATTACAGGCACCTGCCACCACGCCCAGCTAGTTTTTGTATTTTTAGTGGAGATGGGATTTCACCATGTTGGCCATGCTGGTCTCGAACTCCTGACCTCAGGTGATCTGCCGGCCTCGACCTCCCAAAGTGCTGGGATTACAGGTGTGAGCTACCACAGCTGGCCTGTTTTATAATGTTAAAACATTCAGATATGCTAGCCTTGTTTGAAGACCAGTTGGGGACAATAGGATTAGCTCACCAGCTGTTGAGTATTCATAGGAGTTACTTTTTAGGAAGTGGTTGATTTAATACCAGGCTATTCCATACTCCCTTGTCCAGTTCGCATGTTTATCAGTAGCATACTCTGTGACATTAGTGATCTAGAACCACGTTTTCATCTGTGCACAGTGAACTGGCTTATATTGGGATGAAAATCACAACTTTGACTTCTTTAACACTTAATCTAACTAGCATTAACTAGCCCAGACTTAACACATGTATTTGCACTGATTTCATTCATGCCCTGGTAGCTTTGTTTATCTGGGTCTCAAAAGCTGAAATTGTGGTGTGCTAACAGAATCACAAATGTAACATACCTCTTATCTTCTATTTAGAAGCCCCAGACCTAAAGCAGGAGGAACGTCTACAAGAACTGGAGAGCTGTTCTGGACTGGGTAGCACATCTGATGATACGGATGTCAGGGAGGTCAGTTCCCGCCCCAGCACACCAGGCCTCAGTGTTGTGTCCGGTATGTCTGTCTTGTTTTAAGGAGTAGGGATTTGAAGGTGTTCACCCCCTACCCCCTCCCATTTATAAAGTTGATACAAAGAGATATGTTATATTTAAGAGCTGAGTAATTTCCAGGAAACAAACTTATTTCCATTGCACCTGAAATCTTTGAGAACTTAATGTGTGGCTTTATGGAGCCTGTTGAAGTAATTGGCAAACAGTCTCTCTACAACTGTTTCTGTTCTTAGTAGCCTGTCCTACTTTAGAATTGTATGATTCTGATTATGTTGTGTAAAGCAAGGTAAGTATATTTAAGCAGTAGTACCGTAAAGGATATAATACTAAACTCACATGTATAGAACTGGGACACAAAATTCGAGAATGTTTCAATTTCTCCAAATTTCATATACTTTTTGTGTGGTTATTTTGTTCTTCTTCCTGTTTATTTTTTACTGTTGTTTTTTAAAGGCATAAGTGCAACCTCTGAGGATATTCCCAATAAGATTGAAGACCTGAGATCTGAGTGCAGCTCTGATTTTGGGGGTAAAGATTCTGTCACTAGTCCAGACATGGATGAAATAACTCACGGTAAGAGGGGGAAATGAGGATGACTTAAAAAATGACCACATCTGTGGTTGAAACTGGCACTGTGACACATTGCTGGTGACAGCATCTATTGGTATAGCACTTTGGGACATACTTTGTCGATATCTATTTAAGGCCTTAAATGTTCACATTCTAAATTTAGTCAGGTTAGTTCCACTTCTAGGTGTCAGTCATAATGAAAAAATTCCATGTATAGAGAAAGTCCTTAGCACAAAGATGTTCTTTATAATGTTTTGTATTGGCAGAAAATTAGAAATAACTTAAAAATTGAAAAGTGGAATGGCTAAATAATTTTGATGTAACCGCTTATTGGAATTTATGTAGCTATTTTAAAATGCATTAAGGAATATGAAATGACTTAGAGAAAAAACTAGAACATACTACATGGAATTTATTTTGTGGAATTTTACACACAAAATAATTAAACTTCTGTTTTGTTTTTTTTTTGAGACGGAGTCTTGTGCTGTCACCCAGGCTGGAGTGCAGTGGCATGGTCTTGGCTCACTGCACCTCCGCCTCTTGGGTCTCCTGGGTTCAAGCCATTCTCCTGCCTCAGCCTCCCCAGTAGCTTGGATTACAGGCACCCACCACCATGCCCAGCTAATTTTTGTATTTTTAGTAGAGATGGGGGGTTTCACCACATTGGCCAGGCTGGTCTCAAACTCCTGACCTCGTGATCCACCCGCCTCGGCCTCCCAAAGTGCTGGGAGTACAGGCGTGAGCCACCACACCTCGCCAGTAAAACATTTTAAAAAAACCTGTTCACGAAGTAAGTACTGGAAATACCAAAATGCTAGCAGTGGTTTTATATATTGGGTGGTAGGTTGTGAGGTACCTTTCCTCTCTCTTTTTTTTTTTTTTTTTTTTGAGACAGAGTTTTGCTCTTGTTGCCCAGGCTGGAGTGCAATGGCGCAATCTTGGCTCACCGCAACCTCTGTCTCCCAGGTTCAAATGATTCTCCTGCCTCAGCCTCCCAAGTAGCTGGGATTACAGGCATGCGCCACCACACCCGGCTAATTTTGTATTTTTAGTAGAGACAGGGTTTCTCCATGTTGGTCAGGCTGGTCTGGAACCCCCAATCTCAGGTGATCTGCCCGCCTCGGCCTCCCAAAGTGCTGGGATTACAGGCATGAGCCACCGCGCTCTGCGAGGTACTTTTTCTATTTTTACAATTTTTTTTGTTCGAAACCAGGGTTTTTTAACCTTAACGCTATTGACATTTTGGGCTGGGAAGTTCTTTGTTGTGGGGGCCTGTCCTGTGCATTTTAGGAGGTTTAAGCATCTCTGGCCCCTACCAGTAGCATATGCCCTTTACCCCCTGGGGTTGCGACAACCAAAAATGTCTCTAGACATTGCCAAATGATTTCTTGGGGGGCAAAATAGCCACCAATCAAGAACCACTGTTCTAAACCAGCAGTCTCAAAGCATGGTCTCCATGGACCACTGAGGTCCTAAGACCCTTTGAGGGAGGAGGGTAGATGAAGTCACAACTGTTTTCATAAAAATCAAAGTTATTGTCCATTTTCACTGTGTCGACATTTGTACTTATGGTGCATAGGGAAAGTGGATAAAATTTGCTGGGGCCCTAGCAGGATGCAAGGGCACCACACTGTATTCTTTACTCACAGTTTAAAAAAAAAAAAAAAAAAAAAGTTTTACTTAGGAATGTCTTTGATGAAGGAATAAAAGTTACTTAATCACATCTCAACCCTTGAGTATACACCTTTTTAATATTCTGTGTGAAGAAATAGGAAGCACTCATATTGCATTTTCACCGCATTCTGAGATATGATGTGATGTCTCAAGAAGCACTTATGTGATTATTTGAGTTGTTAGCTGAACTAGCTAATGTTTCCCCTTATTTTTATTTTGTTTTTCATGAAATATTATTTTTACTTGAAAGAATGACAGATAAACTGTATTTCTTATGAATATGCAGTTGGGTATTTGGCAGACATCTCAAAAATTAACAAAGTGTGGCCAGGCGCGTTGGCTCACACCTGTAATCCCAGCACTTTGGGAGGCTGAGGCTGGAGGATTCCTTGAGCCCAGGAGTTTGACACCATCCTGGGCAACATGGTGAGACCTCGTCTCTACAAAAATAAAAAAATAAAAATATTAGCCAGGTGTGGTGGCGCATGCCTGTGGTCCCATCTTTAAAAAAAAAAAAAAAAATTAACAAAATGATCCTGTTACTTAGACAAGCAACTAATAGAGTAGAGTTTGTTGCCAGTGATGAGATTCAAACTTTCGGACAAAAATTAGAATTTTGGAAACGTGTGTCTACCTGCATGAGTTTGACAGCTTTCTGTTGTTTAAAGACTTTTCTGGTGAGATTGGTGGTGATATGAAAAATGTGAATTTAACAGAGGACAAAAAGTTCATTGATTTGGTTTGAAATTCTACCTTGTAGCTATCTTTTAAAAAACTATACTTCTCAAGATGTGGTAGAGTATCAAAGAATAATATCCACAATTTTCTGAAAAGGCTGCTAACATATTGTTCCTTTTCCAACTACATGTCCGTGTGAGGCCAGATTTTCTTTATATACTTCAGCCAAAACAACATTTTCAACACATTGAAGCAGAAGCAGACATGAGAATCCAGCTGTCTTCTAGTAAGCTGTACATTAAAGATACTTGCAAAAAATGTGTCATTCTCTTCATTTTTTATTTTGGAAAATAATAGTTATTATTATTATTATTTTTTTAAATGCTTATTTTTGTTACCATTAAAATTTTTTCTTTTTTTAAAAAAATGGGGCTGGGCATGGTGGCTCACGCCTGTAATCCCAGCACTTTGGGAGGCCGAGTCAGGTGGATTACGAGGTCAGGAGATCGAGACTATCCTGGCCAACATGGTGAAACCCCATGTCTACTAAAAATACAGAAAATTAGCTGGGTATGGTGGCGTGTGCCTGTAATGCCAGCTACTCGGGAGGCTGAGGCAGGAGAATTGCTTGAACCCAGGAGGTGGAGGTTGCAGTGAGCTGAGATCACACCACTGCACTCCACTCTGTCTCAAAAAAAACAAAAAAAATGGACCAGAGTAGGTCCAAACCAGAGTAGGTTCAGAGAGACTCTCTTGTATTACCATTTAATGGGCATATTTAAATGAATTAATACATATTTAAACTTCAGTTTTAATTTCTAATATAGAATATCGATAGATATAACCACCATAAACAAAAGCTATTAGGGTCAGTAATTTTTTAAGTTGTAAAGATATCTTGGCCAGGCATGGTAGCTCATGCCTGTAATCCCAGCACTTTGAGAGGCAGAGGTGGGAGGAGTGCTTGAGCCTAGGAATTCAAGACCAGCCTGGGCAACATGGTGAGACCCTGTCTCTACAAAAAATAACATAAAAATTAGCTGGGTATGGTGTACTCACAGCTATTTGGGAGGCTAAGGCAGGAGGATCACTCGAGCCCAAGAGGTTGAGGCTGCAGTGAGCTGTGTTTGCACCACTGCACTCCAGCCAGGGTGACAGAGCGAGACCCTGTCTCCAAAAAAAAAAAAAGGCCTGAGACCAAAATTTGAGAGCTGCTGTTTTAGTCTATCTTTTATAATTATCTAACTATAGAACAAAAGTAAAAATCAAAAGGCATAATAATACTCTCATTCATTATCAAAAGATATAGCTTCAGACCAAAAAAAAAGCAAAAAATAGCTTCAGACTAAAAACATTTGGATTAATAATTTTTTTATGTTTGAAATTTCCATCCTCTGCATACTTATCTATTTTAGAGTTATTTGCTGAGAGCAGTGTTAGAACTTCAAGATTTACAGCCTTTTATTTGTACCCTGTTTGTACAGAGTGTTGCCCCTATGTTTATGATTTATTTATTTATTTTTTAATTTTTAGTTCTTGTAAATTTTTGTAGAGACCAGGTCTCACCATCTTGCCCAGACTGGTCTTGAACTCCTGGGCTCAAGCGGTCCTCCCTCCGTGGCCTCCCAAAGCACATGGATTAAAGGCATGAGCCCCTACACCTGGCCTGCCCCCTATATTTTCAGGTGAGGGGAAGGTGAGGCTCAGGGAAGCTGTGACATTCTGAAAACATTGATGGTTTAGGTCTTCCGGCTTTGTTCTCTTTGCATGAACTATACTAGCATTTGGCCATTAGAAGTAACAGGCATGTAGATGCCAGACCACTTAAATGTAAAGAAAATCTGTGTATGAAGATACTCATAAAAACAGAAAATGAATTGGAAGTAATCGTAATTTGATTTTTTTTTTCTGATATGCCTCTCAAGTTCTAATGGATCAAAAAAGGAACCGTCAAAGAATACTTAAAACCCTTTAAACTGTGTTGAGACTGTCTGTCCTGAGTTCTGGCTTGGTCTCACAGTTTCCCTCCTGTTTTAGGTGCCCACCAGTTGACCTCTCCTCCTTCTCAATCAGAGTCTCTGCTGGCCATGTTTGATCCACTGTCTTCACATGAAGGTAAACCAGTGAAATGAACTTTTTCACTTAAGTCATAGACAGGAGGAGGAAACCAAATCCCCTTGTTAATGCCTTTGTTAGATATGTTGTGTCTCAGTTAACAAAACTTTTTTTTTCCCCTGTGTTGCAGGGGCTTCCGCTGTGGTAAGGCCAAAGGTTCACTATGCTAGGCCATCGCATCCACCACCAGATCCCCCAATCCTGGAAGGAGCTGTGGGAGGAAATGAGGCCAGGTTGCCAAACTTTGGTTCCCACGTTTTAACTCCAGCTGAAATGGAGGCATTCAAGCAAAGGCATTCTTACCCTGAGAGACTAGTTCGAAGCAGGAGCTCTGATATAGTATCTTCTGTCCGGAGACCCATGAGTGACCCCAGCTGGAACCGGCGTCCAGGAAATGAAGAGCGAGAACTCCCTCCAGCTGCAGCCATTGGTGCTACTTCTTTGGTGGCTGCACCTCATTCATCATCTTCATCCCCGAGTAAGGACTCCTCAAGAGGAGAGGTATGGGACATAGGCCGTGAAAAAGAATTATGTTCTGCCTGCCTAGTTCTCTTGATACCTGAAATTAACAAGGAATATATAAATCTAGGATTACAGATAGAGAGTAGTCATGATTAAAGATGATTTGTGAATCTGTGTGCCCACAGCCATAACCACAGGAAACCTGTACAACTTTGGTTTTGTAGTGATACTATCTTGCATTTTTATGACACTTTTAGCTTCTCCAAGCAATTTTGTATCTGATTTTATTTAAACCTTACAATATCCCTCTGAGATGTTAGATGAGTTGTTTTTTGTTTTTTTTGAGATGGAGTCACACTCTGTCGCCCAGGCTGGAGTACAGTGGCGCAATCTTGGCTTACTGCCACCTCTGCCTCCCGGGTTCAAGTGATTCCTCTGCCTCAGCCTCCTGAGTAGGTGGGACTACAGGCATGCGCCACCACGCCCGGCTAATTTTTTGCATTTTAGTAGAGACGGGGTTTCACCATGTTGGCCAGGATGGTTTTGATCTCCTGACCTCGTGATCCGCCTGCCTTGGCCTCCCAGAGTTGCTGGGATTACAGGCATGAGCCACCGCACCTGGCCCCATGAGTATTTTTTATTTTAAACAATTATAAAGTTACAAACAAGTTGGAAGTACAATAAAAGAACACTTCTCCCCATTTGCGAGCAAGTTGCCAACCTGATGCTCCAGTACCCCTAAACACTTCAGTGTAAGTTTCCTACAAACAAGCAGATTCTCCTACACCTCATGGTAAAACCATCAGCTTCAGCAGATGAACATTGATACATTACTACCAGTTACTTATCACACCCCATTCATGTGTCCCAGTTGTCCCTGTAACATTTTTTATAGTAAAAAGATTCTATTCAGAATCACAGACTGCTTTTAGTTGTCATGCCTTTTTAGTCTCCTTCAGTCTAGAACAGTTCCTCAGTTTTTTCTTGACTCATATGACCTGGACACTCTTGAAATTTACAGGCCATTTGTTTTCTCGAATGTTCCTCAGGTTAGGTTTGTTTGATGTTTTCTTGTGATTAGACTGAGGTTATTCATCTTTGGCAGGAGTATCACTGAAATGACACTTTTTTTCATTGCACTTTGTCAGGTAGCACAGTTTTAATTTGTCCCATTTCTACAGTGTTCATTTGGATAATTTGAGGAAATGTTGTCTTCCAGGCTTTGCCACTGTAAAGTTACTCTTTTCCCTTTATAATTAATAAGTATTGGGGGGAGAGGGTACTTTAAAAATATGTAACTATCCTGTTCTCCAAATTTTTAACTTACCTACTTATTATATCTGTGGTCTCATGGTTTTCTTTTAAAAAAATTTGTGTGTGTGTGTATATATATATATATATTTTTGTTGTTGTTGTTTGTTTGTTTGTTTTAGATAAGGTCTTGTTTTATCACCCATGCTGGAGTGCAGTAGTGCCAACACTGCTCATTGCAGCCTTAAACTCCCAGGCTCAGGCAATCCTCCCGCTTCGGCCTCCCAAGTAGCTGGGAGTATAGGCATGTACCACATGCCTGGCTAATTTTTTTGTTTGTTTGTTTTTGTAGAGATGAGGACTCACTATGTTGCCCAGGTGCTTATCTTGAACTCTTGGGCTCAAACAGTCCTTCCACCCCAGCCTCCCAAGTGTTGGGATTACAGGCGTGAGCCACCCACAGTGCCTGGCCCGGTTTTCTGTCTTGGTTAGGGTTTGTCACTATTACTTATTTTGAAGCCCAGTTGTCCCTAATTGGGCCAGTGAGAGCCCCTTCAGGCTGGCTCCTGAGTTCTTTTGGTGCACTGCTATTATTCTTTGAGCATATCTTTACTTTCTGGCAAAAGATGTTACAGGCGGATACTGTACTTTGTCCTAGTTAGCTCTTTCTCCAAGTACCCTTATTTCTTTTAATGAAAAATGCTCTTTTGGAAATTGAGATCTGGATACAGTGTTTATTTGCTGTAGGAGTGTTGCTGCTCCCAGAACTACTCAGTGAATAGAGCTAGGAAGTGTGTGTGTTACACATTTACCTGTGTATTTCATTTATCTACCTTTCTCCATAAATAAGACCATGAACTTACACTGACACATTCAATTCTAGTCCAAACACAACAGTTTGTTTCATCTTTCTTCCTTTCCAAATTTGTAACTCATTTCTCCAACAGTGAGAAATCTACTTTCACTATTCTTCATGTGCATATTTATTCCATCAGTTCTCCTGTATGTATTCAATTTCTCATCCCCACTGTTAAATTAACTCTTCCCTGGCACAGATGCCCTCATCTCTCTGCTAGGGTTCTGATAATTCTTTATCCCAGGTATGTAGATGAAAATGGAAATTAAGTGATTTGTCCATGGTCACATCATAGGCTATTAAAGGAATTACAGTCCCTGTCCTTTGGCATGTTTTTTGTTTGTTTGTTTTTGAGATGGAATCTCACTCTGTTGCCCAGGGTGGAGTGCAGTGTTGTGATCTCGGGTCACCGCAACCTCCGCCTCCCAGGTTCAAGTGATTCTCTTGCCTCAGCCTCCCAAGTTGCTGGGATTATAGGCGAGCACCACCACGCCCGGCTAATTTTTGTATTTTTAGTGGAGACGGGGTTTCACCATGTTGGCCAGGCTGTTCTTGAGCTCCTGACTTAAGGTGATCCACCCACCTCGGCCTTCCAAAGTGCTGGGATTACAGACGTGAGCCACTGCGCCCAGCTCCTTTGGCATGTTTTAATGATAATATAATTGGTGATCAAAACATGAACTTTGAAGTTGCTTAGGTCTAGGTTTGAGTCCTCAGCTGTGCCACATATAGGCTGTGTAACTTTGAGGAAGAGGGGGAGGTAACCTTTTTTTAGTCTCATATTTTTTACCAATAAAAAAGGCCGAATATAGGACCTATCTCTGAGGTTACTGTAAAGATTAAATGAGATGATACATATCCTTACTATGCTCAGCGTTTGGCACATAGTACACACTTGGTTTTATTATTATTAATACTACTGCTACCATCTCTACTGCCTTTCTGGAGTTTATTTGTACTGCATTTACTTTTTTCATAAGTATTTATTGAGTGCCTAGTCTATACTAGGCTCTGTATTAAGGCTTCAGTTTATTAACAGTAATGAGATAGTGCCTACCCTCAAGCAGATGACAGTGGTGCTGAAAAGGTAAACTACCGTGCTCCAGAAGTCACCTACGTGGCAATAAGAGTTGTGCCTTAAGGCAAACAAGACTGACTTTCTTATTTCACAAACTTACTTAAATCCTTTTTAGCCTGAGCAACATAGTAAGACCCTGTCTCTACAAAATAAAAATAAAAAATTAGCTGGGCATGGTGGTGTGTACACCTGTGGTCCTAGCTACTTGGGAGGCTGATATGGGGAGGATTGCTTGAGCCAGGGAAGTCGAGGCTGCAGTGAGATGTGATTGTGCTACTGCACTCCAGCCTGGCAACAGAATGAGATCCTATCTCAAAACAAAACAAAAACAAACAAAAAGAAATCCTTTTCTTAGTAATTTATCCTGCTATCCAACTCCAAATAAAGCCTCCAACTTTTTCTACAGACTGAAGAACGCAAAGATAGCGATGATGAGAAATCAGACAGGAACAGACCTTGGTGGAGAAAACGTTTTGTTTCAGCCATGCCTAAAGGTAATTTTATAAAATATTAGAATGCTGTATTAGCAATAAGAAGCGAAGCCCCAGAATCTCTTTCAGAGAGCCAATATCTCAACTCCTCTGTAAGACTTGCTGGGCTTAAGTTTCTAGCTACTTTGAGGGTGTAGAAAGTGGTTCCACTCAGATGAATGCTAAGGCAGAGCTTTAGAAATGTTCTTGTTCTTTGCAGGAAGTGATAGTGGTTTCATAAATGGAAGTCATGCCTGTCACTATTGTTTAAATATCCTATACCGTTGAAGTTAAACATATAGAGGACTTCTGACATATATATTGCTGTTAATTATTGCAGGAAAATGGGACGTTATTGGTAATTAAACATTGAAAACTCATCCTTTACATTCCTGGAATAAGTTGAAGCTTTTTATGTCTATGTTCATTGAGAATGTTTATACTGTAAATATCAGTGAGTGTTTATTTTGGAAGGTAGCTGTATAAAATTGTTTACTTTTTTGGTGAACAGCCTGGCATCATTTGAGTTGGCAAAAACATCTCTTCCTGAAAGAAGAGATCATCCAGGAGTAAAGCTAGAAACTTCTTCCAAAGGCCTCTTCTCAGCACGGTGGCACTCAGGAACTCTGGGGAGAGCTGCTTTCACGCCATACTCAAGCGCTTGATGAGGAGGAGAGAATGAAGCTAGGAGTTTTGAATGTGTTGTTTTTGAGCAGAGGTTAAGAGTCAGTGGTTTTGATTTTAGTCCCAATGGATTCCTGTTAAATTATTCTTCCTATGACAGATGACTCCAAAGCAGGTTCTGAAAGCTCCTTTAAAAACCTTCATTACTATTTTAAGGACAGTTATCAGTCAACACTTGGAATTTCTTAGCTTTTAAACTTTTCAGCCTCCTTTCACTTAGAAATGTTGGCACACCAGTTAACTTCCGAGTAGTGCAGTATGTTATATGTCACACTACTGACTTTATTTAATTTCCAGCTCCTATACCATTTAGAAAGAAAGAAAAACAAGAAAAAGACAAAGATGATCTGGGGCCTGACAGATTCTCAACACTCACAGGTTTGTAGACCCATGGACTTCCTGGCTCCTTCATTCCCAGAGCACATATTTCATAACACTTTTTCTTGGGTGCCATAAGCGTTGCCTTTTTAGAAGAGTGTGTCTGTGTGTACAGTGGGGAGTATGTTCTTCATAGCTCTGTGGTTTCCAGTTGGTGGCCACAGTAAACCTGTGTGCTCTTCCTGCAGACTGCCACCACCATCATCATCCTCATTATCATAACTCCGTTTATGATGAGGCCCCTGATCCTGAGCCTCTAGGCATACCCTACAACTCGACATCTAGTGGGATGATGACACACAGTGCCTTTTAGGAAAGTGTGGTGACAGTTTTGGTGCTGTGCATGCTGTATCTTTGGACCATTGATTGAATAGATTTCTCTAACATTGATCGTAGAATTCTACAGTTATTTTCGTCTACAGTTTGTTCTTGATTATTCAGGATCACAGTGAAATTCTGTTTTACCTAATCGTTTCCTTTTTTGTGATAAAGTGTTTGTTCAAACAGTATCATAAATGCCAACCATTATAATGAAAGTTTTAAAAACTTTACTAATTTTTTACAGCTTGAACCATTTTAACATTGCCATCTGACCCAAGGAAAATACAGCTGGGGGTTGGGTTTTTATCTGATTAAGCGTTTGTATTTCTGCAGCTGCTTTTTGGCACATTATGAATGAGCACCCTAAAAGGAGAGTTTGAGAGTAGTGTTAATGACCCAGCCTTGGGTTTGATAGCTGTGTATTGTTTCCAGTGGCTATAGAGCATCTTGAGCAAGTTTGTTCAACCCACGGACCGCAGACCACAGGCAGCCCAAGACAGCAGGACAGCTTTGAATGCAGCCCAACACAAATTCGTAAACTTCCTTAAAACAGTATGAGATTTATGCAGGAACCACCCCCCCCCCCCTTTTTTTTTTTTTAAAGCTGATCAGCTATCATTAGTGTTAGTGTATTTTATGTGTGGCCCAAGACAATCCTTCTTCTTCCAATGTGGCCCAGGGAAGCTGAAAGATTGAACACCCCTGTCTAGAGGGAAGTTCATTTCTCACCTCTTTTTTTTGATTTTGAATTGTTTTCCTACTAAGTTAAAGTGAAAATTTTTTTTCATTAAACAATTTTATTTAAAAATGGGATAGATAATAGGATAAGCACATCCTCATCAAAGAGTTCAGCATTACAGGTAGAATCCCATTTTAATGCCTATTATTCTAATGGTTAGTTCCATATATTTATATGTATTTCCATATCCTAGCATATAAGTCCTTGCTTTATTTGAAATGGTGATTTCCCCAGAATAAAGGGTTTTGAACAGCAGGAGATGTGCTTACAGGTCACAGTTCCCTGCTGAGAGCAGCTAAGCCTGTCCTATTCAATCAGTAAATACTTGTTGACCATGTGACTCATGCCAGGCACTGTACTAAGTGTTGTGGATATTAAGTCAAATCACATATGACTCTTCAAGACCTTCCAGTCTGATTGGGAAGAGCTGGAAAGACATTGTCCTTTTGGCAAAGTATTTCTGTATGCTTACGACATGTTCCTAATGTTAGAAGAACACCAGAGTTTACAAAGTGAATTACTCTTAATGACATCTCATGTTTTTAAAATATTGAATCAACAATTTTGAAGAAGTTATAAATTATTATTATGATTTGTTTGTTTGAAGGAGTTATATTTTACTTATCCTCTTTAGGCAATATGTTTTTCTTGGTTCTTGATACTGGAACTAGAAGCTAAGTAGAGTAGAATAAGTCTTTTTCATAAAGTAATTTATTTTCTTTGGCTGTGATTCAAGCAGGTTAGCTTCCTTACTGGTTCAGAAATTTCTACCCAGTCCTTATAAATGACTCATTGAAAGTTTTCATTAAACCAATTTAAAAATGTTATAGGAGGAAATTTCCTAGCAGTCTGTTCATAATTCTGTGACCCTAACTACTGTTCTTTTCCTGTTATCGCCTATAATCTTTTTCCATATTTGTACATGGCTTTTTCTTGACTGAATTAGATTATGCATGTGACTTTGTATTCTTCTTTTACCAAGTTATTTTATAAAACCTCCCCCAATTTCTAGACATAGTTGGGTTTTATATCATTTTTATTAGCTATAAAATAATCTGTCATGGTTTTACTGCAGTGTAAAAGTTCTCTTACTAATGGCTATTTAAATTGTTCCCAATTTTTTATTATGAAAATATTACAGATTTATATATATTGCATTTTTTGTTTAATTATTCTCTGGGGGTAAAATTTTTGAGAACAGTGTTAATAGAAATAAAGACTATAAGCAACATTGTGGCTTTCACTGTGTTTGGCCATAATGTATAGTCCCTTTTTCAGACCTCTCAACAGCACTGAAAAGTAATAACCAACTGAGTGAGCTGGGGCATGCCTATTATCCCAGCTCTTTTTGGGAGGCCAAAGTGAGAGGATTGCTGGAGGCCAGGAGTTTGAGGTTACATTAAGCTGTGTGCCACTGCACTCCAGCCTGGGTGACAGAGCAAGACCTTGTTTCTATTAAAAAAAAAAAAAAAGGCAGTAGCCAAAACGTACTTCCCCTTCAAAACAAGATTCTGTAATGATAAATGCTTTATCAGTTTACATTTGGAGACATATCAGATTTTATTAAGAATCTCTTATGAATTCAAATACTGTTATAGCAAAAATACTAAATTACTTTGGAAATCCTGTCTATATACAATTGTCCTTCAGCATACTCAGGGAATTGGTTCCGGGACTCTTGCCCCCTACCTCATACCCTAATCCGTGTGTACTGGAGTCCTGCAGTTGGCCCTGTGGAAACTGTGTATGTGAAAAGTTGGCCTTCCCTATATGCTTGTTTCACAGCTCTCTGTGAAATACAGTATTTTCTTTTTCTTTTCTCTCTCTCTTTTTTTTTTTTTTTTTTTTGAGACAGTCTTGCCCTGCTGCCCAGGATGGAGTGCAGTGTCGCGATCTCAGCTCACTGCAATCTCTGTCTCCTGGGTTCAAGCGATTCTTCTGTTTCAGCCTCCCGAGTAGCTGGGATTATAGGCATGCGCCACCATGTCCAGCTAATTTTTGTATTTTTAGTAGAGTTGGGGTTTCGCCATGTTGGCCAGGCTGGTCTCGAACTCCTGACCGTGGGTGATCTGCCCGCATCGGCCTCCAAAGTGCTAGGATTACAGGCGTGAGCCACCGTGCCCAGCCTAATACAGTATCTTCAATCTGCATTTGATTGCAAAAAACTGTGTATAAATGGACCTGTGCAGTTCAAACCCATGTTGTTCAAGGGTCAACTGCAGTTTACTACAATTTCACGGAGACATGAAAACCATGTGTTTGTTTCATGAAAACAAAAGAAGAGCCTATGAGCATGCTACTTAAGCTGTCTATGTCTTGATTTTGTTTTCTGTAAAATGAGGATGATAACAACATTTCTCTGTAAGGTTGTTTGATCAGTAATTGAGATAATCTCTTTAAGGTGTTTAGCACAGTTCCTGGCATGTCGTAAGTGCTCAATAAATGTTAGCTGCTATTAGCTGCTGGAAACACACACGAACACACACACACAGAATACGTATATGTATATATACATGTGTGTGTGTATATATATATATATATATAAAATCTAGTGATTTTGATGTGTTTTTATAATTTTTAGAAAATGGGATTCTACCAGAATGTGAACATTTATGGTCACCTGTCTGGCCTAGGTCTAACCCAGGAGTTTGTGTTTCACTATGGAACTTTGTCCTGTAGATCTATAGCAATCCCTTGCTTTAACAACCCAGTTGACTACTATTTTAGATTCCAGGATAATATTTTTGATGTGCTGATTTTGACAGAGTAGTGGTCCTGTCAGTAAACAGTGCTGCATTTGTGATTGTGACAAGTTTTTTCTCTGTGCATCCCAGGTACAATTCCAGCACTCCCCAAGAATGTCTAGATTCTCTAGGAGTGCCTCTGACATCATTGCATGCACAAAAGTGCTCTATTCCAGCAGCAGCACTGTCATGGTGAGATCTAGTGAGATAGAATATGAATATTGTTAGTTTTCAAATGCGTGGAGAGAGATTCATAAAGGAAGAGTGGAAAAGGACATTTGTTATTATTTAAAGGGGTTTAAGTCTAAATTTGAATAGTTGTTTTTTTTTCCTCCTTCAGCATAGAGATGTCTGAATAAATGAAGTCTGCATGTAAAAATGCACTGTTGGAAGTTCTGTTAGCATGAATTGCTGATAATGGTGATTTGAGTGCAAACACTTTAGAAATCCGTCATCCATTCAGTCTGCCCTGAACTTTGACACTGTCATTCTGGTGATGATGAGAAGGTGGAGCTACTCTTCCCAATTTCCGGCTTTGGCAAGGCTCTCAGACCTAGAAATGGGATGAGTAGGCAGCTGCATGGTGCCTCTTAACATTGAGATATGTGCTCTTTTTAAGTCTTACCTCCTAATCCGCCTTTGGGATTATGCTACTGGTGTCATACTAACATCAGAGTTGGTACAAACCAAAGGGGCTAATTCTCTCACTCTCGTTTCCCTTGCAGATGATCCCAGCCCTAGACTCATTGCACAAGCTCAGGTGGCTGAGGATATTCTGGACAAATACAGGAATGCCATTAAACGGACCAGCCCCAGTGATGGAGCAATGGCAAACTATGAAAGTACAGGTGATAATCATGACAGAGATTTGAGTAGTAAACTTTTATATCATAGTGATAAAGGTAATCTGAATTTAAGTGGCCTTTAAAAGAAAGAATAGCTAAGGGAATCAGTTTACTACCTCAAAATTACAGACTGCCTAAACAAATATTTAAATTGATGTCCTTCTCTGGATTCTCCCACTAGCCCTGGGTACCCCTGAATGTTCAAATGCCTTAGAGTTGTCCTCCTTTGCATCTGGGGTGACTGGCCCACAGGAAGTTGGGAGGGGGTTCTTTTTCAATGTCTACAGCTTTGTAATTTTATCCAGTTACGCACTCTCAATATAGCTGTGGGAGCAACTTGTCCCAATAGGGACAAGTTATCCATTGTCACCTGGTACTTATTTTAAAGGATTCTGTTTTCCTCCTAATAGAATACTGAATAGCTTTCATAAAAATGAGATATAGTCCCCAAGATAAATGAAGAGAAAAAGTGTATAAAAGCATAAATAGGGGCTGAGCACGGTGGCTCACACCTGCAATCCTAGCACTTTGGGGGGCCAAGGTGGGCAGATCACTTGAGGCCAGGAGTTTGAGACCAGCCTGGCCAACGTGGCAAAACCCTGTCTCTACCAAAAATACAAAAAATTAGCTGCATGTGGTGGCAGATGCCTATAATCCTCAGATGGCTGAGGCATAAGAATCGCTTGATCCCAGGAGGCGGAGGTTGCAGTGAGCTGAGATGACGCCACTGTACTCCAGTCTGGGCAAAAGAGCAAGACCCTGTCTCAAAAAAAAAAAAAAACATAAATAGTATACTGCATAAATATGTGTTTATGCTTATATGCACATAGAGTATCTCCTGGAAGAATCTCCCAACAAACTGGTAACATGAGCTGGCTCTGAGGAAGACTCCTAGGAAGCCCCAGAGGGAGAGTGGGTGGAAAGGAGAACTTCCTGTATTTTCTTATTTTTAATAGTTTCCAAATAGCAGAAGAATTGAAAGAATAATACAATGAAAGTTCATCTACCCTCTATCTAGACTTATCAATTCTTGACATTTTGCCACATTCCCGCCATATATATAGAGTGTGTGTGTGTGTATATATATATATTTTTTGTTTTTGTTTTTGTTTTTTTGTGAGACAGTCTCACTATGTCACCCAGGCTGGAGTGCAGTGGCACAATCATGGTTTACTGCTGCAGCCTCAACCTTCCCAGGCTAAGGTGATCCTCCCATCTCAGCTTCCTGAGTAGCTGGGACCACAGGCATGGCCCAGCTAACTTTTGTATATTTTTGTAGAGACGGGGCTTCGCCGTGTTGCCCAGGCTGGTCTCTCCCTATATTTTTTCCTGAAGCATTTGAAATTATTTCCGAAGAATAAGGATATTTTCATATATGAACACAATATATTTATTATATATATATATATATATATTTTTTTTTTTTTTGTAGAGGTGCGGTCTCGCTGTGTTGCCCGGGCTGGTCTTGAAATCCTGAGCTCAAGCGATCTTCCTGCCTCATGCCTGGCCAAACTTTTTATTCTTTTTGATTGTATACATGTATGTATTGTATTATATGTTCTTTTGTGTGTGTGGTTTTTTTTGAGATGGAGTCTTACTTTGTGGCCCAGGTTGGAGTACAGTGGCGCAATCTTGGCTCACTGCAACCTCTACCTCCCAGGTTTAAGCAGCTCTCCTGCCTCGACCTCCCGAGTAGCTGGTACCACAGGTGTGTGCCACCACACGTGGCTGATTTTTGTATTTTTCATAGAAACAGGGTTTCACCATGTTTGTCAGGCTGGTCTTGAACTCCTGACCTCATGTGATCCACCCACCAAAGCCTCCCAAAGTGCTGGGATTACAGGTGTGAGGCACCGCACCCAGCCGTGTATTATATATTCTTGATTAAGACATAAAACCAACTTTGGAAACCACAGATCTGACCTTGTTGCATGTGTGATTTGGTCCCCTGACTCACTCTTGGGTGTAGCAGGAAGACCTCCAGTAGAGAGAATCAGGAGACCTGAACCCATAGTCAACCTTGGCCATTGGCCAACCAAGGAATTTAGAGCAAGCCATTTTCTGACTGGGCAGGAGTCCATGTCTATAAAATGAGGGTATAAAATGATTTTTGAAGCCTCGTTTAGTTCTCTGGTTCAGTGATTCTAAGATGTTCACTTTATTAAGTTAATGTGGACTTTCATTATTTTGCATTAGTTCATTGTTTTGCATTAGTATTGGGATAAGAAGTAAAACCACTCTCTTCTCAGCAACTAGTCTCTTGATACATAATTGTTGCTATTGATAATTCAGTTAAGTATTTGAAGTTTGTTTTTTCTTTCTTTTTTTTCCAGAGAACTCTTATTGTTAGTCCATGGTAATTTATTCTTGAGTTGCTCTGAATACCTACTAGTGCCATAATATTCCAAATGAACCTGGTTATCCATTTCTTGGGGGTGGGTTTTGTTTAGAGGTTATGGGTGATGGTGAAAGTGCACATGATTCTCCCCGTGACGAAGCACTGCAGAACATCTCGGCTGATGATCTCCCAGACTCTGCGAGCCAAGCAGCCCACCCGCAGGATTCAGCTTTCTCTTACAGGTATTTGTTTTATAGGATTTGGTACTTTCGGGTTTGGACTTTTCAGCACCATTGCAGTCACGTCAAGTCAAGTGATGTGTTGAGTCAATAAATGTATAAAGCAGGGACAGAAAAATGAAGTGCTATTTACTAAGAAGACTTAGTTTCAGTTGTAGATATTATGTATCAAAGGTGTTAATTAAAGGATTTAAAAAACTCGCTAGGTGTGGTGGCTCACGCCTGTAATCCCAGCACTTTAGGAGGCCGAGACAGGTGGATCTCTGGAGCCCAGGAGTTGGAGACCAGCTTGGGCAACATAGCAAAATCCCGTCTCTATAAAAAAGAAAAAGAAAAAAAAAAAAAAAGAAGAAAGGGTTTCTTGTCAGGTAGTGAGCTTATTTTGTGGCATCAGCGTTTCTAAAGAGATGTGCCAGGAGGCATTCCAGATCTGGGTACTGGGGGCTTCTGACTTCCGTGGTCCCTCCCACTCTGCCATAATATGCTTTTCCGATTCTTATAGCACCTGTCATAGAACTCAGTGTATGAAAAAAGGTCAGAAAGGATTTGTTGTTTGATTCTGGTGCTTTAAAGAATGGTCCTTGGCCCGAGCACACCTGGCTCCTTGGGTAATTAGAAAGCCTGTTCTTTAAAGTGGAGTGTCAGTTAAGAATCATCTTCTTTAAAATATTTGAAACATTTGAGTCCTAAGGTAACATTAATTTATATAGTAAGTATTTGTAAAATGTGACCATATCTGGATAAAGAAATTAATGTATTTACTCATTTTTCAGAGATGCGAAAAAGAAACTGAGGCTTGCTCTTTGCTCTGCGGACTCTGTTGCCTTCCCAGTGCTGACCCATTCAACAAGGAATGGTTTACCAGACCACACAGACCCAGAAGGTAAATTGCTGCAGGATCGTTTAATTTTTCCTATGTTTGTGGGTTGCACCATATGAAATTGCCAGTATTCAGCTGTTGAAGCTGTACAGCAATTCCATATGGTTCAACTTAATATGTTTATATTAGTGTCACTTAAGGGCACTTTGATTACTGATGGTTTATTAAAGTATTTTCTAATTGGGAGTGGCAATACAGCTTAGTTCTAATGATACATGACAAAGCAGAATTGACGTCCCAAATGCTGAGAGTTAGCTTAATGAAGCACATGGAAATCCTCAATAATAACAGAATTCTTGTATCTTTTATTTAGACAATGAAATTGTATGCTTCTTAAAAGTTCAAATAGCTGAAGCAATTAATTTACAAGATAAGAATCTAATGGCTCAACTTCAAGAAACAATGCGCTGTGTGTGCCGTTTTGATAATAGGACTTGTAGGAAACTGCTGGCTTCGATTGCTGAGGACTACAGGTAATATACCCCACCTGTTCAGCTTTTAAACCTAGTTGTTAGCTGCAAGTGTTTTCTTTTTTATCCTTATTTCAGAAATGAATCTAGGCTTCCTACAAAGTGCTTGGCTATATTTTCCTGGATGTAGATTTCTGTGTTAGTCTGTTCTCATGCTGCTGATGAAGACATACCCAAGACTAGGCAATTTACCAAAGAAAGAGGTTTATTGGACTTACAGTTCCATGTGCCTGGGAGGCCTCACAATCATGGCGGAAGGTGAAAGGCACATCTCACATGGCAGCAGACAAGAGAAGAGAGCTTGTGCAGGGAAACCCCCCTTTTTTAAAACCATCAGATCTTGTGAGACTTATTCACTATCACGAGAACAGCACAGGAAAGACCTGTCCGCATTGATTCAATTACCTCCCACTGGGTCCTTCCCACAACACATGGGAATTCAAGATGAGATTTGGGTGGGGACACAGCCAAACCATATCTTTCTGCCCCTTGCTGCTTCTAACTCATGTCCTCACATTTCAAAACCAATCATGCCTTCCCAACAGTTTCCCAAAGTCTTAACTCATTTTAGCATTAACTCAAAAGTCCACAGTCAAAAGTCTCATCTGAGACAAGGCAAGTCCTTTTTGCCTATGAACCTGTAAAATCAAAATCAAGTTAGTTACTTCCTAGATACAATGGAGGTGCAGGCATTGGATAAATACAGCTGTTCCAAATGAGAAAAATTGGCAGAAACAAAGGGGCTACAGGCCCCATCCAAGTCTGAAATCCAGCAGGGCAGTCAAATCTTAAAGCTTCAAAATGAACTCCTTTGACTCCATGTCTCACATCCAGGTCACGCTGATGCAAGAGGTGGATTCCCATGGTCTTTCTTTCTTTTTTTTTTTCCCCAAGATGGAATTTCGCTCTTGTTGGCCAGGCTGGAGTGCAATGGTGCGATCTCGGCTCACTGCAACCTCTGCCTCCTGGGTTCAAGCAATTCCCCTGCCTCAGCCTCCCAAGTAGCTGGGATTACAGGCGTGCGCCACCACGCCTGGCTAATTTTGTATTTTTTAGTAGAGTTGGGGTGTCACCATGTTAGCCAGGCTGGTCTTGAACTCCTGACCTCAAGTGTTCCACCTAACTCAGCCTCCCAAAGTGCTGGGATTACAAGTGTCAGCCACCACACCCAGCCAGGGTTCCCATGGTCTTACGCAGCTCCGCTCCTGTGGCTTTGCAGGGTATAGCCACTTTCCTGGCTGCTTTCATGGGCTGGTGTGGAGTTGCTGGCTTTTCTAGGTGCATGGTGCAAGCTGTCAGTGAATCTGCCATTCTGAATTCTGGAAGACAGTGGCCCTCTTCTCACAGCTCTACTAGGCAGTGCCCCAGTAGGGACTCTTTGTGGGGGCTCTGACCCCACATTTCCTTTCTGCACTGCCCTTGCAGAGGTTCCCTATGAGGACCCTGCTCCTGCGGCAAACTCCTGTCTGGGCATCCAGGCGTTTCCATGCATGTTTTGAAATCTAGGTGGAGGTTCCCAAACCCCATTCTTGACTTCTGTGCACCCACAGGCTCAACACCACATGGAAGTTGCCAAGGCTTGGGGCTTGCACTCTCTGAAGCCACAGCCTGAGCTCTGTGTTGGTCCCTTTCAGCCATGGCTGGAGCGGCTGGAAGGCAGGGCACCAAGTCCCTAGGCTGCACACAGCATGGGGACCCCGGGCCTGGCCCATGAAACCATTTTTCCTCCTAGGCCTCTGGGCCTGTGATGAGAGGGGCTGCCATGAAGACCTCTGACATGCCCTGGAGACATTTTCCCCATTGTCTTGGGGATTAATATTCAGCTCCTCATTACTTATGCAAATTTCTATAGCCAGCTTGAATTTCTTCTCAGAAAATGGGATTTTGTTTTCTATCGCATTGTCAGGCTGCAAAGTTTCTGAACGCTTATGCTCTGTTTCCCTTATAAAACTGTATGCTGGCCGGGCACGGTAGCTCATGCCTGCAATCCTAGCACTTTGGGAGGCCAAGGCAGGTGGATCACCCGAGGTCAGGAGTTCGAGACCAGCCTGGCCAACATGGTGAAACCCTGTCTCTACTAAAAATACAAAAAATTAGCTGGGTGGTGGGTGCTTATAATCCTAGCTACTTGGGAGGCTGAGACAGGAGAATCGCTTGAACCTGGAAGCGGAGGTTACAGTAAGCTGAGATCACGCCACTGCACTCCAGGCTGGGCAACAAGAGTGAAACTCTATCTCAAGAAAAAAAAAAAAAAAAACTGCATACCTTTAATAGCACCCAAGTCACCTCTTGAATGCTTTGCTGCTTAGAAGTTTCTTCTGCCAGATACTCTAAATCATCTCTCTCAAGTTCAAAGTTCGACAAATCTCTAGGGCAAGGGCAAAATGCCACCAGTGTCTTTGCTAAAACATAACAAGAGTCACCTTTGCACCAGTTCCCAACAAGTTCCTCATCTCCACCTCAGCCTGGACCTTATCGTTCATATCACTGTCAGCATTTTCATCAAAGCCATTCAACAAATCTCTAGGAAGTTCCAAACTTTCCCACGTTTTCCTGTCTTCTTCTGAGTCCTCCAAACTGTTCCATCCTCTGCCTGTTACCCAGTTCCAAAGCTGCTTTCACATTTTTGGGTGTCTTTTTAGCAGTACCCCACTCTCGGTACCAGTTTACTGTATTTGTCTGTTATCGTGCTGCTGATAAAGACATACCTGAGACTGGGCAATTTAACAAAAGAAAGAGGTTTAATTGGACTTAACAGTTCCATGTGGCTGGGGAGGCCTCAAAATTATGGCGGAAGGTGAAAGGCACATTTCACATGGCAGCAGACAAGAGAAGAGAGCTTGTGCAGAGAAATTCCGCTTTTTGAAACAATCAGATCTCTTGAGACTTACTATCACGAGAACAGCACAGGAAAGACCTGCCTCCATGATTCAATTCCCTTCTACCGGCTCCCTCCCGCAACATGTGGAAATTCAAGATGAGATTTGGGTGGGGAACACAGCCAAATCATATCAATTTCTAAGCAACATATTTGGATATTTACTCTGGAAATGTAGTTATAAATAAGCAGTTCCAAATAGAAGAGTGCAATTTACTTCAGCTTTGCACAAAAGCAGGTAAAGAGGTATGCCTATATTGTGAGGCCAGGACAACTAGAATATCATATATCATTTTTTAGTCATGATAGGAAAGCCTACTTTCCTGGACCAGAGAAGCAGAAGTAAGTAGCCTTAGGAATTGCTGTGCTTTTTCTGCTGCCAGTCCCCTGCTCATGATTATGGAGAAAAATGTAACTGAGATGCTTAGGTAGTGAGGAGGCTTCAAGGCTTAGGGAATGGGCACTCTAGTGAATGTGATATTTAGACTATAAGCAAGTAATTGGTGGGGGATGTTTGTGACCTAGTGACATATAACCTGTATTTGTTGTTATTGTTAGTCATCTGTAGCTGTCAGTTTCCTATTAAGTATGAGGTCCTATAGCTCCAGTGTAAAATACACCAAGTATGCAGAGGGGCTTAGTAACATTTAGTGAATTAGGTAACTAAGTCTTCAGCCCCATAGATCGTCCCAAACAAAATGCAAAATGGGTCTGTTCTTCAGCTGGCACCATGATCAGTCTCTACCATGTCTGCAGCCTGACATGCTACTTTGTATATGTGCTACTGAAGAGAGCACAGACATGCTACTTTGTAAAACCAGTCTGTGCAGTAATTTTTCTAAAGAAAAGTTAGGACGCTTATTCTTCAAAGAGAGTATGCACTGAATATATCTGATGTCATGCAAAGTATTTTTCCTTTTAGAAAAAGAGCCCCATATATTGCTTATCTCACTCGTTGTCGACAAGGACTACAGACCACACAGGCTCACCTGGAAAGGCTATTGCAGAGGGTTTTGCGGGACAAAGAAGTGGCCAATCGATACTTTACCACTGTCTGTGTGAGATTACTGCTTGAGAGCAAGGAAAAGAAGATCAGGGAATTCATTCAAGGTATCTCAATACCTTTAGTTTAAGCATCTCTTCACCTGTAATACTGTTAGGAAGATTTAGAAATACTGTTTTGTTTTGCTAGTTTGTTCAAGTATCTGCATGCCTTAAATACCCAATTATTTTATGGAATCTTAATAAATTAAACTTTGATGTCAAACCAATAAATTGTATTTTTCTCCTGGATTGAATATCTGTAGCTTACTTTTTAAATTTGGGGACATTGGTAAATTTTTGGATCTATACAAATTTTCTCATTTTTTTGAAAAAACCAAACATTTTTTTTTTTAGAAACTTTTGAGACGGAGTCTTGCTCTGTCGCCAGGCTGGAGTGCAGTGGCACGATCTCAGCTCACTGCAACCTCTGTCTCCCTGGTTCAAGGGATTCTCCTGCCTCAGCCTCCCAAGTAGCTGGGATTACAGGCATGTGCCACCACACCCAGCTAATTTTCGTATTTTTAGTCGAGATGGGTTTTCACCATGTTGGCCAGAATGGTCTCAATCTCCTGACCTCGTGATCCGCCCACCTCGGCTTCCCAAAGTGCTGGGATTACAGGCGTGAGCCCCTGTGCCCGACCTAGAAACATATTTTTATAACAAATTCCTTGCACTTAAACTTTGACATATTTCTTACTTTTTCTCCTGATTTAATTATATGGCTACATATTGTCCTAAAATAAACTACACTGAAACACTTTTGGCTTTAAGAACATGGTGTCTGCATAGCTAGTGATTAAAATTATTTCTATGATTTCCTTTTTAAAATTATTTAGATAGTTTTTATTAAACTATTTAAAAATTATTATTTTGCTTTGGAGACTTTCAGAAACTCACCGCAGCTGATGATAAAACTGCTCAGGTAGAAGATTTTCTGCAGTTTCTTTATGGTGCAATGGCCCAGGATGTCATATGGCAAAACGCGAGTGAAGAACAGCTTCAAGATGCACAGCTGGCCATTGAGCGAAGCGTGATGAACCGGATTTTCAAGCTCGCCTTCTACCCTAATCAGGATGGGGACATACTTCGCGACCAGTGAGTAGTTCTATGTTGAGTGCCTATGTGGAACTACATAGGGATCTACCAGGTAGCCCATATTTTAGGCAAGCTGTATGTGTAACTTAGTATCTGATTGTAAAAGGAAATGCATTGGTTACCATTTTTCTCCTGTCAGAGTTACATGATCACAAAGAATGATAATACCCAGTTTTCAGGGATGTGGGCAGTCAAGCTGGAAGGAATAGAAATTGGTATAGCCTCTTTGGAAAGCACTGCTGTTTACTCTGCCTTAACTAATCTTCCCTTCCTTCTTGTGATTAAGTCTTACTTATGCTTCAGATCTTGACTTAAGTATCGTTTCCCTGATGAAGCCTCTCCTGACTAGGTTACATCCTGTTAGGGCTCTCTCAGGCCTCTGCGTTTCTTTAGCACTTGCCACAGTTGCCATTTGACATCTGTTTGAGTCATGGTTTCTGAACCCAGCCCTACTAACATTTGGGGCCAGATTGTTGATGATGTGGGAGGCTATCCTGTGCATTATAGGATCTTTAGGAGCATCCCTGGCCTCTACACACAAGATGCCAGTAATACCCCACCAATTGTGACAACCAAATGTCTTCAGACATTCCCAAATGTTCCTTGTGGGCACAAAATTCTCCCCTGTTCTTTTTTTCTTTTTCTTTTCTTTTGAGACAGGGTCTTGCCCTGTCACCCAGGCTGGAGTGCAGTGGCATGATCACAGCTCACTGAAGCCTCAACCTCCCAGGCTCATGTGACAAGTGATCCTCCTACCTTGGCCTCCCAAATTGCTGGTACTATAGGTGCACACCATGACATCTGGCTGATTTTGTTTTTATTTATTTATTTAGACGGAGTGTCACTCTGTCGCCTAGGCTGGAGTGCAGTGGCGTGATCTCAGCTCATTGCAGCCTCTGCCTCCTGGGCTTAAGCGATTCTCCTGCCTCAGCCTCCCAAGAAGCTGAGACTACAGGCATGTGCCACCATGCCCCGCTAATTTTTTTGTATTTTTAGTAGAGATGGGGTTTCACCGTGTTGGCCAGGCTGGTATCGAACTTCTGACCTCAGATGATCCGCTTGTCTTGGCCTCCCAAAGTGCTGAGATTACAGGCATGAGCCATTGCGCCCAGCCTTGTTTATTTTTTGTAGAGACGAGGTCTTGTTGTGTTGCCCAGGTTGGTCTCAAACTGCTAGACTCAAGCGATCCTTCTGCTTCAGCCTCCCAAAGTGCTGGGATAAGAGCTGGGATAACAGGGCATGAGCCACCATGCCTGGCCTCTCCCCTGTTCTTAATCACTAGTTTGTGTGATCCTTTGATGAGTGTTCTCTCCACACTGGCTTATTCCCTCTGCGAGACCAGGAAATAATGCTTTTATTAACCATTCTAACAGCACCAGGCACAGTGGTTGGCTTCTAATATGTGCTCATTATATATTTATTAAGAATGAACAGTTGGTCGGGCGTCATGGCTCACCCTTGTAATCGCAGCACTTTGGGAGGCCAAGGCAGGTGTATCACCTGAGGTCAGGAGTTTAAGACCAGCCTGGCCAACATGGTGAAAGCCCATCTCTACTAAAAATACAAAAATTAGCTGGGTGTGGTGGCTTGCGTCTATAGTCCCAGCTGCTCAGGAGGCTGAATAGGGAGGATCACTAGAACACAAGAGGCAGAGGTTGCAGTGAGCTGAGATCGTGCCACTGCACTCCAGCCTAGGCAACAGAGTGAGACTCTGTCTAAAAAAAAAAGAGAGAGAGAGAGAGAATGAACAGTTAAGTATTTGAATACCAGAAAATGCCTGGAATTATATGGCTTGTGAGTTATATCTCAATAAAGCTGTTTAAAAATGTTAATCCTGGCTGGGCGCAGTGGCGTATGCCTGTAATCCCATCACTTTGGGAGGCCGAGGCAGGTGGATCACCTGAGGTTCAGGAGTTGGAGACCAGCCTGGCCAACATGGTGAAACCGTGTCTCTACTAAAAATACAAAAATTAGCCAGGCATGGTGGCTCACACCTGTCATGCCAGCTACTTGGGAGACTAAAGCAGGAGGATTGCTTGAACCCAGGAGGCAGAGGTTGCAGAGAGCCAAGATCACGCCACTGCACTCCAACCTGGACAACAGAGCGAAGCTCTGTCTTAAAAAAAAAACAATTAATCTTGGAAAAAATTAACCTGGAATAGTAATAGTGATTATTTTTGGGTAAAGAGACTAGGGAAGATTTTGCAGTTTTATTTTTCCTCCTCTGTATTTTCTCCTTTTTTTGAGATAGTCTCGCTCTGTCACCCAGGCTGGAGTGCAATGGCGCGATCTTGGCTCACTGCAACCTCCGCCTCCCAAGTTCAAGCGGTTCTCCTGCCTCAGCCTCCTGAGTAGCTGGGATTACAGGCACATGGCACCATGCCCAGCTAATTTTTGTATTTTTAGTAGAGATGGGTTTTCACCATGTTGCTCAGGCCTGGCCTCGAACTCGACCTCAAGTGATCTGCCCACCTTGGCCTCCTGAAGTGCTGGGGTTACAGGTATCAGCCACCCCGCCCGGCCTTCTGTATTTTCTTGAGCACTGCTTCATAACCCTGTTTCTGACCTCAACCATGTTAAAGTTGTTACCATGCTTCTTAACAGTGACAGTGGCTTACTGTGCCTGACTCCCAGGGATCCGTGTAATAGGATCCTCGGGGTGTGGGTTATGTTTGTATAAATATTTTTCATGGAGATTTTCAGATGTTGCATAGATATTTGAGAGCATTCACTTTCCTGTGAAATGGGTTAGGATCCTTCCAATCTGCCTTCCTCATTTGTTTATGGTCTCACAGTGTTTGGCCCACCCCAGACTTCTGTGCTTAATATGCCAGATGGGGCCTGTTTTCTCCCAGAGTACCAGTTTTTGCCTTTAGGCATAGGATAAGGAAGGGGGACATTCAAACCATATTGACTACAAACAGCAACTTTGAAGAAGATTATTTTTCCCCACCCTCCATGGCATTTCTGTGGGGTTTATAGAGGGTGGAAAGCCAACAGAGGAATTGGAAGGAACACGAGCAGCCAGGAAGCTGGGTTCAGCCCCTGCTACTGACACCTGTGTAGCTTAGGCAAGCCTTTTCCCTTTTTAAGCCTACTTCTCTTCATCGACAAAGTGAAAGGTTGGGTGAATGGTGGAGGCCCTTCTCCATGTAGTTAATGTCTTTGGTTTCTGGCTTTTGATCCTTCTGCTTCCTCTCACTTTTTCCCCCCCGCTCCTTCTTTTCCTCTGCCTTACAAAATAATGTGTCCAAGCAGCTCCTACTAAGGGCTCCTCTCCTTTCTCCGTTGCAGTGCTGTCTGGTCCAGAGAGGAAAGACTCCCTCCCCTCCCTGCATCCCCTTGGCTCACTCAGCATTTCTGAGCAGACTGGAAAGAATACTTGTCTAAGAGGCTCAACTCTAACTGTAATCCATATCTAGCTGTAATCCATCTCTAGTCAACATGTTTCACGTGTTTTGTAAAAATCAATGATGACTGTTTGTGTACCGTATTTTCTGAAATGAATATTTACATGTGTATTTTGGGGGGTTTTCAGGGTTCTTCATGAACATATCCAGAGATTGTCTAAAGTAGTGACTGCAAATCACAGAGCTCTTCAGATACCAGAGGTAATACAGGTTTATATAGCATGGGTCATGTTAACTAAATGCTGCGTGTTATTATACCATATAATGTTACCACGTTTTCAAGGAACTGAAATGCGATAAAATATAAAACATCATTTTCACTCTATGTAATTCAGTCTAACTGTGAAGTTCCTGAAGATGCTTTCAGGGATTAAAATTCCCTGGTATGAAATAGTAGAAAGCCAGTTGTGAGGAGCCCTTCCTTGATGCCACTTCTCAAGCCAGCCCTGCTCTCAGGAGCAGTACCTCTCCATCGGTGCTTTTATAGTCAGGTTTCTACAGAAATGTTTTGAAGAAGCAGGAGGCTGATAGCACTCCAAAGAGTGAGATATGCTGTCTCAGGAGAGGTCATTGAGTCTGCATGTGATCTCAGATTACCTTTTAGTCATTGATATTAGCATTTTTACCTGTCCTACATCTCTTAGAAAATAAGAAAACATGAAAATTTCAGGTATTTGAGCTTTCTGGTTGTTTTTGTTACAACCCCCACTAATGAGGCATGAATTAGCATAAAATTTTTAATTGTCTTTGATTTTTTGAATCTGTTATTTCTGGAATTACTGCAACAATGGTACATATTTTTAAATTAACCTCTTTTATCACATGTGATAAATCTAGTTCCTGTGTAGAGCCAGTTTAAGCTAGTTTTAAGGAAAAGTCCTCTTTTAGTAGTTTGTACTTCTGGAATCAGCTACTAAATGTAGAGAAGTTCCATTCTAGCTATTTAAGAAAGAATGGTTTGAAATTTTGTGAATTCTAGCTTCCATGCTGTTGAATGCCCTTTTTCTATTAATGGATATCTGGTTTGCTGTATTTTAAAATGCAAAGCAACTTATTTAAAAGTTTAAAGTTATGCTTCAATCTTTAGTGAAGGGGAAAGGGGCCTGCAATATGGTTTTACCAAAGAGAGGAAAAAGCAACCACATTATCCTCTGCCTCCTGACACAGAGGTTGCGGTAGTCACTGCGCGGGGTTGCCACTGGATTCAGAATCTGTATATTGTCTATGGTCTCACTCAGGTTTATCTTCGAGAAGCGCCATGGCCATCTGCACAATCAGAAATCAGGACAATAAGTGCTTATAAAACCCCCCGGGACAAAGTGCAGTGCATCCTGAGAATGTGCTCTACGATTATGAACCTCCTGAGCCTGGCCAATGAGGACTCTGTCCCTGGAGCGGATGACTTTGTTCCTGTGTTGGTGTTTGTGTTGATAAAGGTGGGCCCCTTACTACTATCAGTTAAGGAGTTATGTGACATTCTGAGCAGGTGGCACAGGGCTTCACACAACCGTAGATATCTTGGCTCTTTTCCAAGTCACAAGCTCTGGGTTACTCAGAAAGAAAGTGCCTAATGTCAAGATTTGTTCTTTTGAGACAGAATCTCACTCTGTCGTCCAGGCTGGAGTGCAGTAGTGTGATCTCAGCCCACTGCAACCTCCATCTCCTGGGTTCAAGCAATTCTCGTGCGTCAGCCACCCAAATAGCTGGGATTACAGGCATGCGTCACCATGCCCAGCAAATTTTGTTTCATTTTTGCTGGAGACAGGGTTTCGCTATGTTGGCCAAGCTGGTCTAGTGGTCTCCAGCTGGCCTCAAGTGATTCGCCCTCCTCAGCCTCCTGAAGTGTTGGGATTATAGACATGAGCCACTGCGCCCAGCCAAGATTTGTTCTTACCTTAGGGTTTTCAAAAGAAAGGATGGGAGGACTAGATTCCTAGATGAACATTTTCAGCTAAAAAGCAGTGCCTAGGTCGGGTGCAGTGGTTCACGCTTGTAATCCCAGCACTTTGGGAGGCCGAGGAGGGTGGATCACGAGGTCAGGAATTCAAGACCAGTTTGGCCAAGATGGTGAAACCCCATCTCTACTAAAAATACAAAAATTACAGGCTCCTGTAATCGCAGCTACTTGGGAGGTTGAGGCAGGAGAATCACTTGAATCTGGGCAGCAGAGCTTGTAGTGAGCTGAGATCACACTGCTGCACTCCAGCCTGGGCAACAGAGTGAGACTCCATCTCAAAAAAAAAAAAAAAGCAGTGCCTGAAGTTCTTGGTTGGGGCTCAGTATATAATTATTGAATGAATGGATGAGGGCAGGTTCTTTTTATTATACTTTTACCGTCTTCTTTAATATGGAATTCCTTGCAGTACTTGTCACATAGCCTACAAAACTTACCAATCTCCTTCCTCTTTTAGCTTCTTATTTTGTAATTGTAGTATAAAAGTACTGACATCTCTAGTTCTTGTTGACTTTAAAATTAAAGTTTCATCATTTAAATGGTTTATTTTGAACATTTTGAGGGTGACCATGTAGTTTGGGTGCACACAGCCACTAAGTGATCGTATCACTTGTGTGTTGCAGTCAGCTCAGCCCAGCTGTTGCTGTCTAAAGTGTGTGTGACATATGTCTTACTATTTCTTAGCGTTGTGATATTTCTACAACCTGAACTCCTAGCTTGGAGGGAGAAACCCATGGGGTTGGCCATCACAGCTCCTCCTGTTGGCCATCGCTCTTCTGGCTTCCACACGTGATAAATCTAGTTCCTGTGTAGAGCCAGTTTAAGCTAGTTTTAAGGAAAAGGCCCTAGCTCTTCCTCTTAACCATTTAACAGCCTGTGCCCTTTCTCACCACATGAAGAAGGTAAAAAAATTCAGGAAATGTCCTGTGTTACCTCTGGCAACAGAGGGCATGTCATCTTTTTTAGTTTTTTCTTTCTCAGCTTATTCTCCCTGGACTTACCAGATATAACTCAATTTGCTTACAGCATTTATTTTGTTATCTAACATTCTGAAATCCTGGGATGTTGAGTAAGACCGCAGAGATTAGTTCAGCCTTCTTAGAAACCAGTGAGGTTAAGGACTTGCAAGGATAGAAACCTCTAGATAGATTAGCTGAAATTAGAACCTGGGTTGCCTTTCCAACATATTATTGCTACTCATGGAAACTAGGGTTCACAGATTACTTCCAAAAAATAACTTTGGGGTTGTTTTCAAAAGGATTGGTATGTCTTTTATAGAAGAACATTCGAAAAACACTTAAATGATTTTGGCAGAGCTATGACATCTGAGTAATTGACCCTTTTTTATTTTTCACTTCTCTAGGCAAATCCACCCTGTTTGCTGTCTACTGTGCAGTATATCAGTAGCTTTTATGCTAGCTGTCTGTCTGGAGAGGAGTCCTATTGGTGGATGCAGTTCACAGCAGCAGTAGAATTCATTAAAACCATCGATGACCGAAAGTGACCAAGACCAAGGCCCACCAAGGCAGCAGACTGTTAATCAGACAAACAGATCTCTGAGAAGGCGCATCAGCTGCTTTGAAGGCTGAAGATTGTTTTTGTATAATATTGTACAGCATCAGGCATTTTAAAGCAGATCTTTACTAAACAGGTTAATGAGCTAACAAGCAGGTTCTCTCGTCTTTGGGCTCTTTCCTTTCTGAGTTGCATATTCTATTTTCTTGTCCCCAAGTAGAGACTAGTACTACAAAAAGGGACCACATTTTTCAAGTATTTCTAAGTATTAAAAAACGGAACAAAAATCTCTTAGAAAATTTCTAGACCTCCATTCTTGGATACCGTTTCTTTCCTTTTATTTTAAAAAAGAACAGTACCCCTCTTTTAAGATGCTGTCTTACATTAATGTGCATCTAATGGAAAGAAGATATGAGTTGCACTGAGGATTATAATAGTGGTGCATTAGTGGCATTATCTATAAATACACTCACCTAAATTGAAAAGCTAAGAAGGAAATGTAAATATAATATATATTTATATTTGATGTAATATGGACATCTGCAGATTCTAATAAACAAGGACTATTGCTGATAGTAGGCTGTGACATACTGTCTTGTGAAATGGTTTCCTTGACAAAATTTAAGCTGAGCTTAAAAGCAAAAAACAAAAAGTACACAGAAATATTTATTAAAATGTAATACAGTTTATTGAACTTTCTAGGTATGGAGTTTGATGGACAGGGCTGCCTTTAATGAGTGTGAAAGTCACTAAGTCACTTAGACATCTCACCATGGAAGTTTGTGAGCCTGCATTAGGAAATAGACTGATTACCATACGTGATATAAAAAGGAACAGTGGATAGCTCATACTTTATGGTGGTTCTTCTCCTCCGAAATAATACACTGCAGAAATCCCAGACAGGGCTCCTTACAAACCTTTAATTGTAATATATTTTTGATGATTATTCACATTGAATGCACAGACCAAGAATTCAGTGAATGTCATTTTTTAAAAAACTAATTTGTATTGTCTGCTCTAGTGATACAGGTTTTACTAGTGATAAACTATTTTAATCAACCATACTATTCTTACGGAAAAAAATATCTATTTTGGCAGGTTTCTGTGCCTTTATTTCCCTCTTCTGAAAAAAAGTCTGTGTTTTCATAGTTTGGTTTGCATTGTATATCAATAATTAACCAGGAATGGGTTTTGGTGCCTGAAAAATTGGCCATGGAGGCACACCAAAGCTTCAAGCACAAGTCTTGTACGTGGGCCATCACTGTCTGGTTTCACTTTGTGTGTTTCCTAAACACATTTAGCTGCTTTTATAACAAACTCAGCCCCATACTTGAGTCCCTTGTTGTTGGGAGCATTTCCAGGCATCTTTTAAGGGAACTGTGATAAACAGCCTCGGGCAGGTGAATACGGAGGCTCTCTGCTGTCTGTCTTTGAGATCTTTGTGTCTGGGAATGCCTAAAGATTTTATTTTTTTTTCTTTGTTTTTATTTTATTTTATTTTTTTGAGACAGAGTCTCACCCTTTTGCCCAGGCTGGAGTGCAATGGCGTGATCTTGGCTCACTGCAACCTCCACCTCCCAGTTCAAGTGATTCCCCTGCCTCAGCCTCCCGAGTAGCTAGGACTACAGGCGCACGTCACCATGCCCAGCTAATTTTTGTATTTTTAGTAGAAACGGGGTTTCACCACGTTGGCCGGGATGATCCTCGATCTCCCGACCTCGTGATCCACCCACCTTGGCCTCCCAAAGTGCTGGGATTACAAGCGTGAGCCACCGTGCCCAGCCAGAAACTAGATTTTCTTTATGCCTCCACCCCTTCTTATTCATTTACTTTACAATACCAAAATAACAAATTGCATAGGAGTGTGGGATGTGGTTTCTGCCTTCTAGAGAGAGATCAGAATTAAACTAGTACTATGAAATGTTTTTGAATGTTAGATCAGGAAATCCATGTACAGAGTCGTGCGCTTCATTGGCTGTAACTGTCAAACTTGCCTTGTATTAGAAGTTAAATCCCATCGTAAATACATCACGAGGCCAGCTGTGTGATTTCTGAGACCTAGATGGGAGTCCATTTACTTCAGCCTTTGATTCAGTAAATGTTAAGCAGCAGCAGACTTTGAATGGTTGAAATTCATTGTTACAGGATTTAACTCATAAACCAATGAGAGATTTTTTTTTTCTCTACAATGGTTGCTAAGTCTATTCCATGTTAACACTGTGGAAATAAATATGAAGATGTGGACATTGCATCGGGGCTCTTTTCTGTGGAAGAGAAGGTGGTGAGATTGGGGTGAAGGGCTACACTGGAGGCAGGAGATGGGGCTGTGCGGTGTTGGAGCCAGGGCTGAGGGTAGATCCCCAGAGATTTAGCATCTGTGACACCTCTGAAATGGGTTCGGGTGCTCATGACTCCGTAGCTGGCGGAGGAGCACAGCACAGCTGTTGCAGGGGCAGCTAAGGTTTCCTCTGAAAGTCTGTCAGGAGCAAGGACTACTTCGGCATTAACCATCACTGTTTGATTTCTTGACAAGTACGTGAGATGGGGAGTGATTTGATTTTTTTTTTTTTTTTTTTTTCAGAAAAGAGGAATAGTTGTTCCCCAAATGTTTCTTCCTCCAATGCCTTCCAGTACTTATTTTACGTGAAAAATTAGTGTAAAAGTGCAAAATCAGCCCAGGGAACATTCAGTAGCCATCAGTTACTACATAGAATTTATATAGTAGATGTTAAATGGAGAGAGAGTTGGCTCAGCTCCCCTGAAATCTTGTGGGATTAACTTCTCTGAGGAAAAGAAAAATCAAGTTTGCATTTTGTATTAATATTCTGCTTTTAGAAGTAATAGAAATACAAGTTGAAGATTGTCTTTACTTACAAAATTATATTTTAATTTTTTTTGAGACACAGTCTTGCTCTGTCACCCAGTCTGGAGTGCAGTGCTGTGATCTCGGCTCACTACAACCACCGTCTCCCAGTCTCAAGTGATTCTCATGGCTCAGCCTCCCTGGTTGCTCGGATTACAGGTGCCTGCCACCACGCCCAGCTAATTTTTGTATTTTTTGTAGAGACAGGGTTTCGCCATGTTGGCCAGGCTGGTCTCGAACTCCTGGCCTCAAGTGATCCGCCTACCTCGGCTTCCCAAAGTGCAGGGATTACAGGCGTGAGCCACCAGGCCCAACCACAAAATTATATGTATATATATTTAAACATGTCAAACATTTTGCTTGCTTTCTCCATTTTAGGTAAAATCTCAGCCACAGTAATTGCTTTCTTCTGCTTTTTCTTTATAAAAACCTGCTTATGAAAGCCTTCTGATACAGATAGTTAAATCGCTGTAGTAGGAGGCTCAGGTTTTCTGAGGGATTGCAAATGTGCTGCATGATTTTTCTTTTCCTATGTCCTGGAAGCCATTGTTTAAAGTGGGCTTTACAAATGTGTCCCTGAGGTGCATGAGCAAGAGCCCCAGTACAGGGGCTGTGTTCTTGCCGTAAGAATCTGTAGCTGACTGCTGTGCTGAACCCGGGCACTCTTTTTCCTATTGTTTGCCATGGAAATTTCCACTTTGGACGAAGTAAGGTCAACGAGGTGTTTTAAAATTGTTTTTCTCCTATGTGATTGGGTGTGAAGAGGGAAAGTAGGAATACACTCAGAATTATTACTGGATTGCGTAGAAGTATAGTGGGTTCACTTCCTCAGTTGGTGCTTCCTCGATTTTTCTCTCCTGTCTCTTCCTGCTTTGTTTCTTTAAAGAAAAGTCTGTTGTCTCTCTTTTTAAATATTTGTCTAGTGAGTTTATTTTGTACGCAATTGCTTTAATTTTAAAGGAAGTAAATCTGAAATGATCTTGAAGCCCAAAGGATTTTTAGCAAGTGGATTAACAGTGATGAGGTATTTGCAATACTTTAAATGCCAAAATGCTTGAGAACTTTGCCAGGTTAAAAATTACTTAATATATTTTAGAGTGTAGGTTAGAAAGTAGTAGGACAAGGAATAGCTTTATTACTCTTGAGAACACTTGGAGAAATGAAAATATAGTTTGCTTCCGTGTTAAGTTGTGGTTGAGCTATGGAGTGACCCTGGGGCTGCCGCATCCCACAGGCCTGAGCTCAGCAAGGGTTCAATTCAAGAGAGAGGACGTCTCCACTTGGATAATGGCAGACAGTGTGGGTAGCGGCCATGCACCAGGGGAATTCATCTCTGTCAAATTAATACTCTCCTGTCTACTGGATTCTTCTTGTGCTTCACCTGGATTAAAAAGCTGTACTGCCTCTTTTGAAACTGATAAAACCTTTCTATAAGCTTCAGTTAATGAGCTTGCACAATCTTGTATATGTACAGGAAACCCATCCTGTCTCCTAATGCGATTAGTACTGTAAAATATTCTATAAAACTGATTAAAAAGGGAGAGCAGTTTGATTCACTGGGTTTTATGTTTCTGTTATCTATTTTATATTCAGAAGCATTTCTGAAAACGTATTTGACTTCCGAATGTTCTGATGTTCTCGGTGAATTCACACACATCTTTTTTATCTGAACAATAAGGGTGTTTGCTAAGTATGGCACAAGAAGGAACTAGAATGACCTGGTAGTTACTAACACAATGGTGAACATCTAAGGTTTTTTTTGTTTGTTTGTTTGTTTTTGAGACAGGGTCTGGCTCTGTCGCCCAGGCTGGAGTGCAGAGGCAGGATCTAGGGTCACTGCAACCTCTGCCTCCTGGTCTCAAAGATCCTCCAGCCTCAGCCTCCCCAGTAGCTGGGACAACAGGCATACACTACCACACCTGACTAATATTTGTATTTTTTGTAGAGACAGGGTTTTGCCATGTTGCCCAGGCTCCTGAGCTCAAGCGATCTGCCCACCTCAACCTCCCAAAGTGCTGGGATTACAGGAGTGAGCCACTGCACCCAGCCCTTCATCTGTAGATTAAACAGTTTCTGCCTAATGCCTATATTTGGTAGCTATTCATCATTTTTCATTTTGAAAGCAAAAGTGTTGCCATCTAATCACAGTATTCACTTAGGCCTTTATTAATCTTTTCAGCCAAGGGAAGTTGCTGTTGACAAGGAGTACTAACTCATTCTTCAGGCTTCCCTTGCTGGTGGGAAGGCACTTTTCTTATATTGATTGCACTTCATTTAGAAGGAAATAGTTAAAAACTTGCTTAGGGCCCATTTCCATTTGCTCTGTTCAGTATTTTTTTTTTTTTTTTTTTTTTTTTGAGACAGAGTTTTGCTCTTGTTACCCAGGCTGGAGTGCAATGGCTTGATTTTGACTCACTGCAACCTTCACTTCCCAGGTTCAAGCAATTCTCCTGCCTCAGCCTCCTGAGTAGCTGGAATACAGGCATGCACCACCACGCCCAGCTGATTTTGTATTTTTAGTAGAGACAGAGTTTCGCCATGTTGGTCAGGCTGGTCTCGAACCCCTGACCTCAGGTGATCCACCGGCCTCGGCCTCCCAAAGTGCTGAAATTACAGGTGTGAGCCACCGCGTCCGGCCCACTCTTCAATATTAAAACGAGTGGTATGACGCCTAGAACCAAAAATAACATTCAGCTTTTCTTGCCAACTTGGAATTTACCTGTGTCGCTTGGACTGCTGTTACGCTTGTACCCACTCAACCCTTTCCGCAAGTACAGGGCTCCGTAGCTTTTCCCCACAGGATACTGAGCTACTGACACTAGCTTCACTAGCCTGCCTGCCATGCTGCTGCAAAATGGGCGGTGATCCTGTAGAGAGAAACCAGGGCTGAAGCTCCTCTTGGCCATAAATTTGTCCTCTGCCTAAGGATTGAAGTATTCAGTGAAGAGCTTTTGCTTCGCTTATTTCATTCCAGAAGAATCCTTTCCATCCACTTAGGGTAGTAAAATATAGCCCATAGATTAAAAAAAAAAAAAAAAAAGACCCGTGGCCAGAGAAAGTGTTTTAGCTCATGCCTGTAATCCCAGCACTTTGGGAAACTAAGGCGGGAGGATCGCTTGAACTCAGGAGTTTGAGGCCAGCCTGCGAAACAATGAGACCTGGTCCGTACCAAAAAAAAAAAAAAAAAAAAAGTTTAAATAAGCCAGGCATGGTGGTGCGTGCCTGTAGTCCCAGCTACTTGGGAGACTGAGGTGGGAGGATGGCTTGAGCCCAGGAGTTCCAGGCTGGGCCACTGCATTCCAGCCTGGGTTACAGGGCGAGATCTTGTCTCTAAAAAAAGAAAAATATATATATGGCCGAAGAACCATATAGGCTATTGTGGGGATCCAGAACACCTTCCACATTTTATGCTAAAGCGGAAACAGCTCTCAGTTCCAAGTCCTTGGGCCTGTTGTAAACAATGAATGTGAAAACCATGGTAATCTTATTTCTGTTAACTGTTTAGCAATTCAACATATTGCTGGTCGAAATATATGCTGTGACCCACCCTGACCAACTAGATCATCTTTGG
Organism: Pongo pygmaeus; assembly: GCF_028885625.2. Classification (NCBI taxonomy): domain Eukaryota; kingdom Metazoa; phylum Chordata; class Mammalia; order Primates; family Hominidae; genus Pongo; species Pongo pygmaeus. The sequence continues at coordinate 116,034,008 of NC_072386.2, forward strand.
GGATGGGGCCCAGGATTTGGTGCTCTAGGAAGTTGTACTATAAACTGTTTCCCAAACTTCCCTGTTGAGAATCATTTGGTATTCTTGTTGGTATATAAGAGTCTATAGGGGAGGGAACCAGGAATCTTTAAACAAGTCCTCCCAGTGACTTTTATTTTCCAGAGAGTTTTTGTTTTTGCTTTTGAGACAGGGTGTCACCCTGTCACCCAGGCTGGAGTGCAGTGGCATGATTCTAGCTCACTGCGGTCTCAAACTCCTGGGCTCAAGTGATCTTCCTGCCTCAGCCTCCTGAGTAGCTGGGACCACAGGTGCATGCCACAACACCTGGCTAATTTCAAAAAGGTTTTTCAGAGATGCGGTCTTGCTATGTTGCCTGCTCTGGTCTTAAACTCCCAGGCTCAAGCGATCCTCCTGCCTCAGCTTCCCAAAGTACTGGGAATACAGGTGTGAACTACCATGCCCAGCCTCTCCAAGAGAGAAGCACCAGGAGAGCTTGCACTTGATAAAGAATGAACCAGTGGCCAGCCTACCTTCATCGCCCACCTGGGGAGGTTCATAAAACCACAGACTCATGATCCCACCCCATACCCATTGAATCAATTTCTGGGGAAGATGCCGGGAATCTGCATTTCTAGCAAGCTCCCCATCTCACTCAAGCTCATGAAAATGTGTGATCCACTGTGAAAGTGGTTAACTCTTAAACACTTGGCTCCATAGCTCACGAGGGTAATAAGCATGAATGGGAAAGCCCCTTTAAAAGGATGAGAATTGTTAGCCTACAGCCAATCCAATGATTCCTTTAAGGATAGCTCTTTTTATATGCTTAGAATGAAGCATTTTCTTTACTCATAACTGCCTGTTACGTAACGCTGTTTCCTTAGCCTCAAATTGCTAAACATTTCCAGAGAATCATGGTGTTCAATGACGTACCCAAATTTATGTATGAAAAATTCTTAGAGTCTAATCTTCCTGTGTTTAAGCTTTTAAAATGTTTTTTTTTCTGTTTGTTTTGTTTTTGGGTTTTTTGTTTGTTTGAGATGGAGTCTCACTCTGTCACCCAGGCTGGAGTGCAGTGGTGCGATTTTGGCTCACTGCAACCTCTACCTTCTGGGTTAAAGTGATTCTCCCACCTCAGCCTCCCGAGTAGCTGGGATTACAGGCACGTGCTATCATGCCTGGCTAATTTTTGTATTTTTAGTAGAGACGGGGTTTCACCATGTTGGCCAAGCTGGTCTCAAACTCCTGACCTCAAGTCATCTCCTGCCTTGGCCTCCCAGAGTGCTGGGATTACAGGTGTGAGCCACCGCGCCCAGCCAGTTGTTTCATTTTGATTGTTTTGTGTCCATTCATAACTGGTGTCCCATGTAAAATAACTGCATTGGTTCCCACAGCCCTTGACCTCTGACTTCACTTTTGCTTCCCCAGTGCTGCCTCTGCTGAAAGTAAAAGAATTTCTCCTCTTCTACTTCTCCTCCCACATTTGATGTGTGGACTTCCATGCCTGGATTCCCTCCCCTGGGTCCCTTTACATTTTGATCACTGGCGACCCTATTTTCCTTTTCGTGTAGCTGTGGTGGTGACAGCAGAGGCTGCATCTGCTGCTGCTGCTTTGGGGCAGCACGCTGTGAGGAGAAGAGTGCAATGGAAGGGGACAGATGACAGGAAGTGCTCAGGGCCATCTGACTGTTGCAGCGTCCTCAGGGATGCCCCCGCCACAAGCCCCTCCACAGTTAAGTGGGCCATACCAATGAGCCTGAACTGGTCCTTTCCCTCCCTGGGCCACTCTTGCCATTACTGAAAAGCCACAGGTTCCCAGCGGTGTTTGGTTATGTTGCTAGGCTCAGGAACTGGAAGATGGATCTAATCTGAGCTCTGCCTCTAACCAGACCTAACGCAAGTGGCAAGTCCTTTGAAGGCCGTTTCCTGATTTGGGCTTTATTACCTCATGGATCTCCTGCAGTTTTACCATGTACGTAAAATCTTGAACTATTTCTCCTGTACTGGCATTTAATGGAGGGGGTGGTTAAAGTGCGGGGACACAGTGGAGGCTGCCAGGAGCATGGGGGTGTCCGGAACCCTTGATCAGGAAGGCTGCCCACTGAGCTGACTCAAAAGAGGACTTGATAGTCTTGCCACTGAACACAAGTTCAGGCCCCAAGCTTCTTTTTGTTTTTTGAGACGGAGTTTCGCTCTGTTGCCCAGGCTGGAGTGCCATGGTGCGATTTTGGCTCACTGCAACCTCCACCTCTCAGGTTCAAGCGATTCTCCTGCCTCAGACTCCCAAGTAGCTGGGATTACAGGCACGTGCCACCATGCCTGGCTAATTTCTGTATTTTTAGTAGAGACAGGGTTTCACCTTGTAGGCCAGGCTGGTCTCGAACTCCTGACCTCAGGTGATCCGCCCACCTTGGCCTCCCAAAGTGCTAGGATTACAGGCATGAGCCATTGTGCCTGGCCCAAGCTTCTTTTTAACCTGGTATATTGTGGGTGGGGAGACAGGCCAGGAAATCCTGGAAAGGTGCCTCCTCCGACACTGGCCAGCAGGGCACTTGCCAGGGAGGGCCTGCGCTGGACTCGCCAGGAGCACAAGGACCACCTGTGCACAGGGCAGACATTCAGAGCCCTTTATGGTGGTTGTTACTATTTATCTTTTTTTTTTTTTTTAAGACAGGGTCTTGCTCTATCACCCAGGCTGGAGTAGAGTGGTACGATCATGGCTCACTGCAGCCTCGACCTCCCAGGCTCAAGTGATCCTCCCACCCCAGCCTCCTGAGTAGCTGGGACTACAGGTGCATGCCGCCACACCTGGCTAATTTTTTTGTATTTTTTGTAGATAGGGGTCTCACTATATTGCCTAAGCTGGTCTCCAACTCCTGGGCTTAAGCTATCCTCCTGCCTCAGCCTCCAAAAGTGCTGAGATTACAGATGTGAGCTACTGTGCCTGGCCATTATTAATCTTTTATTGTTATAATAGCTTAATGGGAGAAGAAAAGATTGTGGTCTATACATGTATGAAAATTAAGAAGATCATGTTGTAGATTGATTTGCAGGATTTTTTAAAGGCCCCCTGCCTTTTTTCCTCAGCGGGGTTCTTGAGCATCCATCAATGATTGGTGGTCGCTTCTCGCAAATCTTCTGTTTCATTTATTTTGGTTGCTAAGTAGGGAGATCCACCTTCATCTGGGTGATTCAAAATCACGATTCTCCTATTAGCTGCTCTAATCTTAGCCTTGCCAGCAGGTGAACTTACACCTAAAATAACACTAGCTTTTCTCCTACTCATTTTCTGTTCAAATCCTACTTTGTAATAGGATGAAACACTAGGAGTTCAAAGGTTCTCTACTGCTTGTGTGATCCTTGTTCTAGAGGTTTCCAGGACTGCGACGCACAGCGACCTGCAAAGGCAAGAGCAGCAGCACCCAGCCCTGCAGCTGTCACAGTTCTTGCCAGTCCCTGCTGGATGATATCTGCGTCTGGCTGAGGCATTTGGCTAAGGGCAGCAAGTACTCTGTGGGGCGCAGCCCCTTGATGGCAGGGGTGATGCCACCATGGACAGCCAAGAGAACCCATTTTTTATTTTATTCTAGATTCAGGAGGTACCTGTGCTTGTTTGTTACATGGGTATTACATGCATAATGATGGGGGTTGGGTTCCTAGCATACCCATCACCCAAATATTGGACACTGTACCCAGGAGGCAGTTTATCAACTAACAGGCTGGGTTGTGAGCTCAAGTCCCTTTCTACTGTGGTCATAAACAGTAACCACAGTGAAGCGATTCCTGAGACATGATGCCTTTCTGGGTTCAGATACTTTCATCCCTATGTGCCCCACCCTGCACATCTCTTTGTCACTCATGCCCGCCGCTGCCCAGCCTTCTTCACTGGCCCAGTCTCTGGATTGCCCAAACCCCCTGAGGGGCCCTTGGGAAATGTCTCCTTTGTGTGTGTGTGTGGGGGGGGGGGGGGGGGGCAGGGTCTCACTCTGTCGCCCAGGCTGGAGTGCAGTGGCACAATCTCGGCTCACTGCAACCTCTGCCTCTTGGGTTCAAGCGATTCTCCTGCCTCAGCCTCCTGAGAAGCTGGGACTACAGGTGCATGCCACCATGCCTGGCTAATTTTTGTGCTTTTGGTAGAGACGGTGTTTCACCATGTTGGCCAGGCTGGTCTCGAACTCCTGACCTCAAGTGATCTACCCGCCTTGGCCTCCCAAAGTGCTGGGATTACAGGTGTGAGCCACCGCGCCTGTCCGGGAAATGTCTCTTAAACCTGTCCCCCGCTGCCACAGCCAGTTTTTCCACCTCCACAATCACAACTGCCTCCTAGTCTCCCTGCCTCCCTCTCACCCCTTCTCCTAGGTGCCCTTAGAATTCATCAAGTCTGGCCAGGTGCGGTAGCTCACGCCTGTAATCCCAGCACTTTGGGAAGCCGAGGTGGGCAGATCACCTGAGGTCAGGAATTCGAGACCAGCCTGACCAACATGGAGAAACCCTGTATCAACTAAAAATACAAAATTAGCCGGGCGTGTTGGCGAATGACTGTAATCCCAGCTACTTGAGAGGCTGAGGCAGGAGAATCACTTGAACCCGGGAGGCGTAGGTTGCAGTGAGCCAGTATCATGCCATTGCACTCCAGCCTGGGCAACAAGAGCAAAACTCTGTCTCAAAAAAAAAAAAAAAAAAGAATTCATCAAGTCTGAGCAGATTCCTCTTCTGCCTAAAACCTTCTCTTTTCTACCTGGGTTCTATCCTGCCTTTTCAGCCACATGCCTCTGGTCCTTCTCCTTCCCCTCCAGCCAGCCCCACTCCAGCCCCTGAGAACTATCACCTTTCCCAAAGTGCTGCCCTTTGCCGGCCTCTAATCCTGTGCTGATGCCCAGATCTGACTGCCTCCCCCACAGTCCTTCCTCCTGCCTCAGATGGCCCTTCTGGAGGAAAACCCCAGGTGCCCCCTCCTGCCTCCCTCCTCAGTGAGGCCTCACCCCCATCCCTCCCTCTCCAGAGCAGTGTCTCCCTGGAGCCTGTGCTCTTTGGGGAGGGCAATGCCTCCGAATGGCAGGTGTCCCTAATGTTTGCAGATGGGGATGGATGAGAGGCAAAAAGTAGACCTTCAGGGTGGGGATTCCACTATCTTTTCCTTCCAAATTCAGGCCCTGCTAGGACAGGGACTATCCCTGTCATGGTCCAGGGCCAGGAGTTCTTTACGTCCTCTGGGAAGACAGAGTGCCCCAAAGCCCTTGATCTCCACTGGGTAGAATTAGGTGGGGCAGAGGCTGTGCCCCACCAGGTCGCCTCTCCTGTGTCTGCTCCCACCCCACCAAGCACAGGGCCGGGATGAGGATGCCAGGCGCCCAGCTCAGTGCCTGCCTGGGTTGCAGCCCTGATCACACCAAAGTGTCTTGTCTGTTTGCAGCCCTTTATCTGGCTAGCAGGGTTTCATTTTACTCTGGGAAGGTGGGATTTTTGTCCCTATTTACTTATTATTTTCAAATTTACTTATTATCTTTAGGTGGCATCTACAAATCGGCGTCCTCTGAGGGCAACAGCGCCCCATTCTGCTAGAAATCCTGAGATTTGCAGCCACTGCAGCACGCTGCCTCCGCAGCTTCTCTGCACCACCCCCGACCCCTTTCCCCCCGAGTCTGCCGTCCCCTGGGTTCGTCTTTGGGCTGGCCAGTTTCCTCCCAGGCCCCGGCTTTGCTGTTCCTTGGGTGACATCTTGTGGCCAAGGACAGGTACAAACCATTGGCTGAAAAGGAGGAGCAAAGACAGCCCTCAGCCCTCTCTGGAGGAGCCTTGGGGCGCCTTCGAGGATGCCCAGGAGTGCAGGGGGCTCCTGAACAGGGAATCGGCTCTCAGACCCTGAATGGCCTTGCACCAAGCCCTTCATGAGACAGCTGTGGCTGGAGCCCAGCATTCACCCAGGTCCCCCGAGGCAGACACACCAGGTTCCTCTCTACCCACCCTGGGTTGTGGCAAATAATCATTATTCCCGATATAAAGCTTTTCTCTAGCAGCCCAACGACAAAGTTATTATTCCAATCTTACAGATGCAGCAACAGCCCGGAGTCACAGCCAGTGACCTGAGCCCAGCCCACAGGTGCCAACACTATAAGATCTCACTGGACACAGTCCTGAGAACTGTGGGAGCCGCCTGTCCCATTCTCTGGGAAGGTGCTCTGGGGCGGCACCTGTGTTGTTAGTCACGGCCATGCCTCGAGTTCCAAAACCTTCTTCATGGTCTGGCACGGTGGCTCACGCCTGTAATCCCAGCACTTCAGGAGGCCGAGGCGGGCGGACCACTTGAGGTCAGGAGTTGAGACCAGCCTGGCCAACATGGTGAAACCCTGTCTCTACTAGAAACACAGAAGTTAGGCCGGGTGGTGGTTCACACCTGTAATTTCAGCACTTTGGGAGGCTGAGGCAGGTAGATCACCTGAGGTCAGGAGTTCAAGACCAGCCTGGCCAACATGGTAAAACCCCATCTCTACTAAAAATACAAAATTAGCTGGGCATGGTGGCGCGTGCCTGTAAACCCAGCTACTTGGGAGGGTGAGGCAAGAGAATCGCTTGAACCTGGGAGGTGAAGGTTGCAGTGAGCCGAGATCTCGCCATTGCGCTCCAGCCTCGGCAACAACAGCGAAACTCCATCTCCAGAAATAAAAAAAAAGAAACAAAAGTTAGCCTTGGTGTGGTGGCGTGCACCTGTAATCTCAGCTACCTGGGGGGCTGAGGCAGGAGAATCGCTTGAACCTGGGGGGTGGAGGTTGCAGTGAGCCGAGATCACACTACCACACTCCAGCCTGGGTGACAGGAAGATTCCGTGTGCAGGTCCAGGGCTGACGCTTCCCACATGACCTCATGGAGCCTTTACCTGGTAGTGGGCATTGTAAGGGCTGCACTTCACAGATGAGGAAGCCGAGGCTCAGACATGCAAAGGGGTTTATTCAAAGCCACACAGAAAATGCACGGCAGAGCCAGGATCCAAATCCAGGTCTAGAGGATGCCCAAATCTGTACTTTTAACTACTAAGGGATCCTGTCTACCCTCCACAAAACCAGCCTCACAGCGTTGTGGGGGCTCATGTGAACTGGGGAGCAAACTGTAGAGGATGGTGCCCATAGCAGGTCCTTATTATCCTGGTGTGTACTTACCCTGTGCCCTCGAGTCCCTCAAGGGCAGGGCCAGACACCCAGGCATCTGTAGTGTCAGCATGAAGCCTGGTGCCCAGCTGGCATCAGCAGATCAGATTGAATTTGAGTTGCCAGAGCAGGGAAGACCCGCTTTCCCACACAGGGCCCAGGGCCACTTCCCAGTGTCAAGGTCATGGTAAGGACAGACCGACAGTCTCCACCTCCTGATTCAGGAGGAGAAGGGGTGGGTGACCCGCGTTGCCTCCTTGCAGCAGGTTGGCACCTGGGCTCGCAGGCAGGGCCCAGAGGGAGGAGACCTGGCACTGAGGATCCCCCGCAGGCCCCGGAGGAAGCAGCAGGGCAGGCGGAATATAAATGCGGCCGTGAAGGCAGAGGAACAGATGAGGGAAAGCCTCCAGGTGATTGGGTGGAGAGGCCCCACCAGGGCGAATGCCTCCTCTCTGTGCACAGATTGAGCCCATGATGAAGATGAATGGAAACTCCTTTGCTGGAAAACATGCGGGTAATCAAGAAGGCTACCTGTGCCGAGGGGCCCTCCCACCTGCCCGGAGCAGGGGAATATTAGGATTTGGAATTTCAGCAGCAGCCACATAGTTAGCACAGAAACTAGGCAAAACTGATACGCAGCCCCCATGACAGGATAAATGGTACAGGGCACCTGGTAGCTTGGCAGGGGTTAGTGGACTCCAACTGCAGCCGTGGGAACCACGCAGCTGCTTTCACAAAAGAAAGGCAGCCCAGGTTGATGAGGACCCAGGGCCCAGCCACCCACCCCTCTGTAGGGTGGCATTAGCCACCAGAAGACTTTCCTGCTGGTGGTTGTGGGATTCTCCTCAAGGCTGGTTCAGGGAGAGGATGGGAGATTGTTCTGGGGGTTTCCTAGCGTTTGCCAACAAAAACTGAGCTTGCAGTGTTCAGCTCCCACCTGGGAGGCAGGACTGATGAGGACACTGTGTCTCCATCTTTCCAGACCAACAAAATCCCAATTTTTCTCAATATGTCCACGGCAGAGCAATACGTGATCATTTGGTCGCATGCACGGTGGACCAGGAAGAGAGGTTTGCTGAGTGAATGAATACTGTCGACAAGTTTGCAGGGGGCATGTTTAACTCACTTCAGGTGCTCTGGAAGCATTCGCACGATGGCTAAGCTAATTACAAATCACGCCTATTTATTCATTAAACAGGGCCTGGGGGAAATTCAAAGAGGCAACACTGCCTTAACATCATTCAATTTGCAGTCTGTGATTAAACGGAACACAGCTGCAAGACTCCAGAAATGTTGCTAATTTCTGCCTTTTCCCTGGTTCGGACTGACTTGTTCTTTGGGGGCCACACCTGTCCTTAAGTGGGGTCTTGTCATCCTTCAGCCCCTCAGCAGCTCACTGCCTGCTTGTGATGCTGGGCAAGCTCCTTCACTAGCCTGTGTCTCAGTTTCCTCGTCTGTAAAGCGGGCTCACGAGCTCCTGGCTGCCAGGATTCCTGAGAGGAATAAGGGACACGATGGATGTTCAGTGTTCCTTCTGGAACCCTGCCAATAGCTGTGTGCTGAACATCCTTCTGTGTCTTCCTCCTTGGCCCTGGTACACACATAGGCTGTCACAAAGACAGAGGCCCCAGGGTTCCCCAGACAGCCCATGACAAGCAAAGGCTGTAGCTGCTGCTCCCTTAGGGCTCTAGCGTGAAGCCTGGCAGGCAGAGGCTGCTTGCCCAGCGCTGGATGGAACCGGCCTGGTGCCTCCATTCTAGGTTGGGTCTTGAATAATCCCACATCCAAGGTAACCCCTCAATCCTGAGCAAACTGAGATGGTTGGTTACCTTACCCAAGAGGGAAGGCTAGATTCTCAGGGTCCTGGAGAATCCCAGGCAAACCAGGACCGTTGGTCACCCTGCTGTTGGTGCCCTTGAAACTCCTCTTATCGGAGTTCCTAAAAATAGAGCTAACTTTACTTTCAATCCCTGGAAACATCTGGGAGGCCCAAGGGTTATTCATTATCATCAATAAATTATAAGAGCCAAATAGCCAACGTTTGCTTAGCATTTTCCGACTCATGAAGTGTTTTCAGTGTGTGGGATGTTTTGGATCTTCCTTTCCACGTGCTGAGCACCCACTGCTGCTGTGGGACATGTGAGTTCAGCAGCTGTAGGAGGAGCAGAGGGATCTGTCCCTTGTCCCCTGTGAGGCCATGGAGCTGGCAGCTCCTTGGATTCTTCGATCCTCAGCTCAGTGCATAGTTCCTGTCCCTCGATTCTGTCATTCTTGTTAGACATTCTCCCATGTCTAGAAAGGATCCCTAGCCAGGAAATATAATATTAGCTTGAACCCTATGCCATGTCCCTTTTTATAGATCTCAAGCAGATGAGTACAGGACATTTCACAGGGTTCCTCCTAATAGAGTACTGGTGATGTTCAGGCCAAGGAGCAACTTGAGGCACCTAGCTTATCTGAGCTTCAGTTTCTCAACTGAAAGACGGGGATCTTAATCATTTCTGCTTCCCCATGTTGCTGATGGAATTGAGATGATCCACAGAGGAATTTCAGCTGTGGTAGGCACGCTCTCCATCGCAGCGTTTGCTGCGGGCTTTGCATCTATGTGTGTCCTTTGTGTTTCCGGGTTGACTGGTCAGCAGCTGACAAACATTTGTTGAATGAAGGAACGAAGGAGTGGAAGTAAATGCATTTGTCTTCCTCCCACTGGTGTTTCCCAAATGATCTTGAACTCAGACAGGGGCTCTTCCTCTGCCCCGCTTCCTTTGGAAGCCTCCCGGTAAAACACCCCGTTTCCCATGGCTCCCCATGGAGGGCCTGATGGGTTTGGAGACATGTTTCCATCCCCCCTATGGTTTCTAAAACATACAAATCATTCTGGCTGCACGTCTGTGTTTCATTACTAGGAATGCACATTTGAAAACAACAGAGGGTGAGGTTTAAAAGCAACATGCAATTTTTATTACATATATCTCCAAATCTGCCATTAGGCCCGTCCCCGTGGTGTTATTGACCTTGATTCTTTCTCATTTGCATCCTGCATTTTTCATCCTTTGGAATATGGTGTTTTGGGACTTCTCCATCATTAAGTGGATTTACAGCAATTTCCCTGTGTGTTTTCTCCAAGGGATTCTGTTATGAGATGCACATTAAATCTCCATTAATACCTCATTATCCGACTGATAAGATTACCATGATAATGAGGCAGAAATTCTAATTGTTTCACCTCTTATTGTGCCTTCCATTTAATCCTTTACTCTACCTGGAAGTTGGTCATGAGCTGGGGAGCACCAGGCAGAAAAAGACCTTCTGATGGGAGGACCGGAGGCTGGGACCACTGTGACCAATAGTGATTGGGGAAAGAGGAGGTGAAATGGTGTTTAAATGCATTTCCTGGGGAAAAAGTTTCAGGGTGGAAAGCCATCTGGAGTGGGCCTTGTTGAATTCAGAGAGTGTCTATGCTCCAGTTCAGTACACGTTCACACATGTGCACACAGACACACAACCACTCAAACACATGCACACAAGACACACACATGCACCCGGACTTCAAGCTTCAAGGGAGCCCAGATTCTTTTTTTTTTTCTTTCTTTCTTTTTATTTTTTAGACAAGGTCTCACTCTGTTGCTCAGGCTGGAGTGCCGTGGCATGATCATGGCTCACTGCAGGCTTGACCTCCTGGAGTCAAGCAATCCTCCCACCTCAGCCTCCCAAGTAGCTGGGACCAGAGGCACATGCCGCCATACCTGGCTAAGTTTTTTGTTTTCTGTTTTTTTTTTTTGTTTTGTAGAGAGGGGTCTCACTATGTTGCCCAGGCTGGTCTCAAACTCCTGGGCTCAAGCAATCTGCCTGCCTCAGCCTCTCAAAGTGCTGGGGTTACAGGCATGAGCCACTGTGCCCAGCCAAGAGAGCCCAGAATCTTGATGTCATGCTTTATTCTCCTACTGGCCTGGACCCCCTTCCAGAATGTTCCTAGTTCCAGAAGGCTGCATGAACCTCCCTTCCAGATGGATGAACTCACTGGACTGTCAGAGGGTGCTGAGCCAGCAGACCTTGGGGGTGGGGGCCAGAGGGATGAATACAGTGAGGGAAGAGGCCTCTTCAAGGAGAGCCTTTGCCAGGCCCATGTGTGAGGGGTGGTTCCCACCAGGATGTCTCTGGGTCCCCAGGTGTGCTTGTCTGCTGCAGATCAGGTCCTTCTATCTGTTGGGGGTGGGGTGGTCCCCTGAGAACGGTCCTGGGAATGACAGGCTTCCAGGCTGTCAGGCTCAGAGTGCATGAGCTTTGCATGTGTCACCAGGAAATTCCCCAGAGCGGGGTGGCTTGAAATACCCGGGCTCCCCTCGGCCTTTATCCTGCCTCTTCCACCTAGAGAACAGCTCCCCAGCTCCTGTGGGGTCCCTACCTTGAGGCAGAAGCAGTGGCTTGATCTCAGCTCACTGCAACCTCCCCCTCCCGGGTTCAGGCAATTCTCCTGCCTCAGCCTCCTAAGCAGCTGGGATTACAGGTGCCTGCCACCACGCCCTGCTAATTTTTATATTTTTAGTAGAGACGGGGTTTCACCATGTTGACCAGGCTGGTCTCGAACTCCTAACCTCAAGTGAGCTGCCTGCCTTGGCCTCCCAAAGTTCTGGGATTACAGGTGTGAGCCACCGCGCCCAGCCATGAAGGAGCATTTTCAAAGCCTCTGCAGGGGTTTGGAAGTACCTAGAAGGATGGTGACTGTCACAGCAGAGGGTCTGTGGCTTGGAGAAACAGTGCAGTCTGGGGCCCAGTCCCTCAGGCGTCTGGAGAGCAGGCCAGCCGGGAGTCAGGAAGCTGAGTCCACTTCCACAGACCGATGGCAGCACCTCTGCTGGCCCGGGAGGAGCTCCACGCTCCCTGGACAATGAAAATATCCTTATGCGAATGCAGTCTGTCCACAGTCATTTTAGGTTTATGGGCAGGAATGCTGGCTTTCCAGTCACCAACAACATGCCACAAACTGGGTGGCTTAAAACAACAGAAAATTATTCTTTCACTGGCCGGGGTCGGTGCCTCACGCCTGTAATCCCAGCACTTTGGGAGGCTGAGGCGGGCGGATCACTTGAGGTCAGGAGTTTGAGACCAACCTGGCCACCATGGCGAAACCCCATCTCTACTAAAAATATGAAAATTAGCCGGGCATGGTGGTGGGCACCTGTAGCCCCAGCTACTAGGAAGACTGAGGCAGGAGAATTGCTTGAACCTGGGAGGCGAAGATTGCAGTGAGCTGAGATCCCACCACTGCACTCTAGCCTGGGCAACACAGCGAGGCTCCATCTCAAAAAAAAAGAAAAAAAAAAGAAACTTATTCTTTCATAGTTCTGGGGACTGGAGTCTGAAATCAGGGTGTCAACAGGGCCGTGCTCCCTCTGAGACGCTGGGTGGGCCTTTCATGGCCTCTTAGCCTCTGGTGGTGGCCGACAACCCTTCGTGTTCCTCGGCCTGCGGCTGCCGCACTTCAGTCTCTGCCTCTCATCACAAGGCCGTCTTCTTCCTGTGGGCCTCTCTTCTTATAAAGACATGAGTCAAACTGGATTATGGCCCACCCTAAAGACCTCATTTTAACTTGATGACATCTGCAAAGACCCTATTTCCAGCTAAAGCCACATTCCCAGGTATTCACTGCATTATCATAGCGATGTTTTGATTTAATTTAATTAATGTATTTTATTTTTTTTGAGACAGTCTTGTTCTGTCGCTCAGGCTGGAGTGCAGTGGCGTGATCTCAGCTCACTGCAACCTCAGCCTCCTGGGTTCAAGTGATTCTCCTGCCTCAGCCTCCTGAGTAGCTGGGACTGCAGGCACCCGACACCATGCCCAGATAATTTTCATATTTTAAAAATTAGAGATGAGTTTTCACCATGTTGGCCAGGCTGGTCTTGAACTCCTGATCTCAGGTGATCCACCGGCCTCAGCCTCCCAAAGTGTTGGAATTACAAGGCATGAGCCACCACGCCTGGTTCTTACCTATTTTTATTTTATTTATTTATTTTTTGAGATGGAGTCTCACTCTGTCGCCGAGGCTGGAGTGCAGTGGCGCAATGTCTGCTCACTGCAAGCTCCGCCTCCCGGGTTCACACCATTCTCCTGCCTCAGTCTCCCAAGTAGCTGGGACTACAGGTGCCCACCACTATGCCCGGCTAATTTTTTAAATATTTTTAGTAGAGACAAGGTTTCACCATGTTAGCCAGGATGGTCTCGATCTCCTGACCTCATGATCTGCCCCCCTCAGCCTCCCAAAGTGCTGGGATTACAGGCGTGAGCCACCGCGCCCGGCCGTCCTTAACTATTTTTAAATTGAGTTGCTTGGTTTCTTTGTTGCTGAGTTATAGGAGTTCTTTATATATTCTGGATAGTACCCCGAATCAGATATATGATTTGCAAATGTCTTCCCCTATTCTGCAGGTTGTCTTTTTACTTTCTGGATAATTTCCTTTTTTTTTTTTTTTTTTTTTGAGACAGAGTCTCACACTGTTGCGCAGGTTGGCGTGCAGTGGTGAGATCTTGGCTCCTTGCAGCCTCTGACTCCTGGGTTCAAGCGATTCTGGTGCCTCAGCCACCGGAGCAGCTGAGATTACAGGCATGCGCCACCATGCCTGGCTAATTTTTGTATTTTTAATAGAGACAAGGTTTCACCATATTGGCCAGGCTGGTCTCAAACTCCTGACCTCAGGTGATCCACCCACCTCGGCCTCCCAAAGTGCTGGAATTATAGGCAGGAGCCACCGCACCTGGTCACCAATTTTTTTCTTTGTGATTTTGGTGTTGTAGCAAAGAAACCCAAGGTCACAAGGGTTTTCTTCTAGAAGTTTTGTAGTTTTAGGTTTTACATTTATGTCCATGAGCTTCTTGGATCTGTTGTTTGATGTCTTTCATTAATTTTGGAAAATTTATGGCGTTTTATAATTTTTTACTTTTATTAAAATAATATAGAGATGGGGTCTCGCTATGTTGACCAGGCTGGTCTCAATGTCCTTGCCTCAAGCGACCCTCCCATCTCAGCCTCCTACAGTGCTAGGATTACAGGCATGAGCCACTGCTCCTGGCCTGGCATTTTAAATTTCAAATATTTCTTCCATCCATCTGATCCTTTTCTTCTTCTGGGATTGTAATTACATATATTTTTAAAGACTGTTTTATATTGTCTCCTAACTGTAGGATGCTCTGTTATGTTTCTGTGGGGTTTTCTTCCCCCTATTTTTTTCTTCTTTTTTTTCCTTAGAGACAGGGTCTCACTCTGTCACCTAAGCTGGAATGCAGGGGCACAATCATAGCTCTCTGCGGTCTCAAACTCTTGGGCCCCAACGAACCTATGGCCTTGGCCTCCCAAGTAGCCAGGACTACAGACATGCACCACCATGCCCGGCTAATTTTTAAAAATTGTTTTGTGTAGATACAGGGTCTCACTATGTTGCCCGGGCTGGTCTCAAACTCCCGGCCTGTAGCAATCCTCCTACCTCGGCCTCCTAAAGTGCTGGGATTACAGGCATAAGCCACTGCTCGTGGCCCAGGTTCACTGATTATTTCCCCAGCTATGCTGAGTCTTTTGATGAGCCTGTCAAAGTCATTCTCTTTTACTGTGACTTTCATTTCTAGCATTTTATTTATTCTTTCCTATAGTTTCCATCTCTTTAATGAAATTCCCCAACTATTGGTACATGCTACTCACCTTTTCTCCCATTGCCTTTAACATATTAATCATAATTATTAAAATTCCCTAAAAGTTCCAACATCTTGGTCATATCTCAGTCTGATTCTGTTGATTGCTTTATCCCTTGATGGTGTGTTGTTTTCTTGCTTCTTTGTGTGTCTCATATTTTTTTGATTGAAAGCTGGGATCTTGTATAGGATAGTAGAGACTGAGGTAAATAGCATTTACACCTGAAAATGGGCTTACTTCTTCTATTTTTTTTTTAAGCAGTGTTTTGCTCTGTTGCCCAGGCTGAAGTGCAGTGGTACAATCACAGCTCACTGCAGCCTTGAACTCCTGAGCTCAAGTAATGCTGCTGCCTCAGCCTCCTGAGTAGCTGGAACTACAGGCATATTCCACATGCCTGACTAATTTATTTATATTTTGTAGAGACAGGGTCTTGCTATGTTGCCCAGGCTGGTCTTGAACTCCTGGCCTCAAGTGGTCCTTCTACCTCAGCCTCCCAAAACACGGCTGCATGGCATAGAGATGGGGCCATCACATGGCAAAACCCCGTCTCTACTAAAAATACAAAAATTAGCCGGGCGTGGTGGCGGGCGCCTGTAATCCCAGCTACTTGGGTGGCTGAGGCAGGAGAATCGCTTGAACCTGGGAGGCGGAGGTTGCAGGGAGCTGAGATTGCGCCACTGTGCTCCAGCCTGGGCGACAGAGCAGGACTGTCAAAAACAAAAACAAAAACAAAAACAAAAACAAAAAACAACAGGTGTGAGCCCCTGCGCCTGGTTAATGCTGCTGCTTTTGCCAGGCCTTTCATGTAGGGAGCTGGTCAGTCTAGCCAGGAGTTAAGCTGGCTTTGGGGTTTGGTGTTGCTCTGTTGCCCTCAGGGCCCCACAGTTCTCTAGCATCACCTTGCTTAACTAACAACATCGAGCATCTCCTCATGTGCTTATTTACCATACATGTATCTTCTTTGATGAAATGTATTATTCAAATCTTTTTTTTTTCTTTTTTGAGACAGGATCTTGACCTCTTGGTCTCAAGTGATCCTCCAGCCTCCCAAAGTGCTGGGATGGCAGGTGTGAGCCACCACACCCAGCCTATTCAAATCTTTTGCCCATTTTTCTTTCTCAGGTTGCTTGACATTCCTCTAATATCACTAAGTGTTTAGGGTGGGGCCTGACTTGCTAGAAGGTTTTTTCCCAATGTCCGATCCACTCTCAGTCTTTTTTTTTTTTCTTTTTGAAATGGAGTCTCGCTCTGTCACCCAGGCTGGAGTACAGTGGCGCGATCTTGGCTCACTGCAACCTCTGCCTCCTGGGTTCAAGCGATTCTCCTGCTTCAGTCTCCTGAGTAGCTGGGATTACAGGCACATGCCACCATGTCTGGCTAATTTTTTGTATTTTTAGTGGAGACGGGGTTTCACCATGTTGGCTAGGCTGGTCTCTAACTCCTGATCTCGGCCTCCCAAAGTGCTGGAATTACAAGAGTGAGCCACCGCACCCAGCCTACCCTCAGTTTTAGGTCTTCTCTTTGCATTTGCTCCCAAGACAGCATCTCTCCCTGCATTCTCGCCTTTCCCCTAGCAGTAGACCCACAACACAACTGTAACTTGTTATTAGTGCTTTTAAGCCTGTTTTTTTTTTTTTTTTTTTTTTTTTTGGCGGGGATGTTGGCGGGCTGGAATGGCATTCTCCATTATTCTGGGTCAGCTCCAGTTTTAGGCAGGAGCTGGGTCTCAGAGCTCCTGCTCCTCCCCCAGTAGCAGATGAGATCTAATAGTCTGAGCCCAGGATGTATTTCTGCCCTTCCCCTAAAATTAAGAGGGTTTTTCTGTTTGATTCCCTCACCTGCAGTGGGTCTTCGTCTGTGCCTTGAGGGCTTTTCCCACCTTGACCCCACTGCTTAAGGCTTTTGTCCCATAAAGGAGAGAATGGAAATAGAGACAGTGAGTGGAGTTTCATGCTTTCTTGCAGGGACTGCAGGAGGCTTTCTCAGGCTTCTTGCCCTGCCCCAACCTTTCTTATGAGCACCTGGTGATGTACCTAGAGAAGAGCCTGAGAGTGGGCAAAAATTCTTGTGTCTGCAGCTCCAGAGATTCTATAGTTCACAGTAGCTTGCACTCCACATTTAGCAAGTTGCTAAAATTTTTAGCTGATGTTTTAGTCCATTTTCTGCTGCTATAACAGAATGCCATAGACTGGGTAATTTATAAAGAACAGAAATTTATTGGCAAACGGTTCTGGAGGCTGGGAAATCCAAGATCAAAGGGTCAGCATCTGGCAAGGGCCTTCTTGCTATGTCATCCCATGGCAGAAGTGCAGAGAGGGCAAGAGAGAGTAAAAGGAGCCAAACTTATCCTTTCATTTTTTTATTATTACTATTTTTTGAGATGGAGTCTCACTCTGTCACCCAGGCTGAAATGCAGTGGCCCAATCTCAGCTCACTGCAAGCTCCGCCTCCCGGGTTCACGCCACTCTCCTGCCTCAGCCTCCCGAGTAGCTGGGACTACAGGTGCCCACCACCACGCCCAGCTAATTTTTTGTATTTTTAGTAGAGACAGGGTTTCATTGTGTTAGCCAGGATGGAAACTTATCCTTTTATAAGAAACCCACTCCAGGCCAGGCATGGTGGCTCATGCCTGTAATCTCAACACTTTTGGAGGCTAAGGTGGGTGGATCACCTGAGGTCAAGAGTTTAAGAACAGCCTGGCCAACATGGTGAAACCCTGTCTCTACTAAACCTACAAAAATTAGCCAGGCGTGGTGGTAGACACCTGTAATCCCAGCTATTTGGGAGGCTGAGGCAGGAGAATTGTTTGAACCTGGGAGGCGGAGGTTGCTGTGAGCCGAGATCACACCACTGCACTCCAGCCTGGGTGACAGATAAAGACTGTGTCTCAAAAAAAAAAAAAAAAAAAAAAAAAATTGAAACCCACTCCAGCAATAATGAACCCACTCCTGTGATAATAGCATTAATCCATCTATTCATGAAGGCAGAGACCTGTCATTAGGCTCCACCTCCCAACATTGTTGCATTGGGTATTAAATTTCTGGGGACACATTCAAATCGTAGCAGTTGAATTCTTCTTCTCAGCTTGTATGGTGTCTGACATCTGTGCCATCAGGTCCCTTCTGTCCTTAGAGATTGGTTGATTTCCCTGTGATCTCAGCTCTGAAAAGTTGTGATTTTGCTAATTATCCAGTTTTTTTCTTTGAGACAGGATTTCACTCTGTCGGCCAGGCTGAAGTGCATTGGCACCATCATGGCTCACTGCAGCCTCAACTTCCCGGGCTCAAGCAATCCTCCTGCCTCAGCCCTAGTAGCTGCAACAATAGGTGCGTGCCACCATGCATGGTGAATTCTTATATTTCCTATAAAGGCAGGGTTTCACCATGTTACCTAGCCTAGGCTGGTCTCAAACTCCTGAGCTAAAGCAATCCTCCCACTTGGCCTTCCAAAGTGTTGGGATTACAGGGGTGAGGCACTGCATCCAGCCTAATTATTCATCTTTATGCTAGCTAGAAGTCCAATGTTGTGCTTTTACTGAGTGCCTGCAGTGTGTTAGGCTCTGTTAGGCTCAGGCTCCCAGCGGGGGATAAGACAGGTGCAGGTCCTGCCCTTATGGGACACATGGCCATCCTGGGTTTCTGCATCTGCACTTGGTGGATCTTGTCGGAGGCTGCCAGCAGCCTAAACCATTGGGAATTATTGTCCCTCCTCCACAGCAGCAGATCTGAGGCTTGGAGGGGAGGAGCCAGCCACCTGGAGCTGGGGAGGCAGCTCCAGCCCTGGCCTGACTGCTCCCCAGGAGCAGCTGTGGAGCCCTGCTGGGGCTGGTGTCTGGGGCTGCAGTCACAGGACTTGTGCCTCCTCTTCCTTTGCTGCCTCACTCACCAATCAGGCCCTGGAGGCAGTAGACTGGACCCCAAATTACATTTCTCTCTTTTTTTTTTTTTTGAGATGGAGTCTCGCTCTGTCGCTTAGGCTGGAGTGCAGTGGTATGATCTCAGCTCACTGCAACCTCTGCCTCCCAGGTTCAAGCGATTCTCCTGCCTCAGCCTCGTGAGTAGCTGGGATTACAGGCGTGTGCCACCATGCCCTGCTAATTTTTGTATTTTTAGTAGAGACGGGGTTTAACCATGTTTGTCAGGCTGGTCTCGAACTCCTGACATCATGATCCGTCCACCTTGGCCTCCCAAAGTGCTGGGATTACAGGCGTGAGCCCCCACGCCTGGCCCCTGTATTACATTTCTATGGCTCAGTGCGAGGGTCGAGATCTCAGGCTTGGGGAGGGATGGCCAGGCTGCAGGGCTTTGAATTCTCTCTCTTTTTTGGTGGGGGGACTGAGTTTTGCTCTTGTTGCTCAGGCTGGAGTACAATGGCATGATCCTGGCTCACTGCAATCTCCGGCTCCCAGGTTCAAGCGATTCTCCTGCCTCAGCCTCCCAAGTAGCTGGGATTACAGGCATCTGCCACATGCCCAGCTAATTTTTTTTATTTTTAGAAGAGATGGGGTTTCACCATGTTGGCCAGCCTGGTCTTGAACTCCTAACCTCAGGTGATCTGCCCATCTCGGCCTCCCAAAGTTCTGGGATTACAGGTGTGAGTCACCGCGCCTGGCCAGGGTTTTGAAGTCTGGCTCTGTCACTTATCAGCTGTGACACCATGGCCAGGTGAATTCCTTCCTCTGAGTCTCGGTTTCTTCATCTGTAAGATGGGAATAGTTTATCCCTATCTTGCAGGTGGTTGTGAAATCAAATGAGAGAATGTGCATGGTGCCCACAGTGCCAGGCCCCTGGCATGGGGAGAGCTGGGTGGAGTAGAAGGCCTCCTTGCCCAACAGCTGCCATGCTGGCCTACCAGGCCCTCAGGAAGGGACCCGCTGCTGCCCGCTCGCTCCACCCAGGCACGTCTCCAGGAGACAGCCTGGCCTTGTGACTTCAGAGTCAGCTGTGACCAGCCCCCTGTGAACTGAGCAGTAGAACCATTCAGGAAAGGTTTGGGTTCAGAGCAGCGCTGGATTAGCAAGTCCAGGCTCTCAGCCACTGGTTACGGCTAAATTGCGTCATGGCGCCCTCCCCACCCCCCAATTTGTATATTTAAGTCCTAATCCCCAGGACACCAAGATCACCAGTAAACCACCAGAGGCTAGGAGAGAGGCCTGGAACAGATTCTGCCTCACAGACAGGGGGAGCCAGCCCTGCCAACACCTCGATCTGACTTCTGGCCTCTAGGATGCCGAGACAGTAATTCCAATCGCTGAAGCCACTCGGTTTATGGCAGCCCCAGAAAACTAAGCCACTAAGCCAGGGAGGGCCAAGGAGCCAGGAGGACCCCGGTCCCCCACCTCTTACTTCCTGTGGCGCCTTGGAGAAGTCACTTTCCCCTCTGAGCCTGGCTTTTCTCTGCTGTACAGATGGGATTATCGTCCCGGCCCAGCTGCCCCTCTAGGGCTATTTGCAGTGTAATTGATCACATGCCTTGAAGTTTGAAGCGGAGCTGTCCCCCGCTGTGCTCAGCCATGCAGCCCTCTGTTCATCAGCCAGGATCCTGAGGCCTTCGGCACCATCATCCACCCCTTCTAGGCTTCAGACATGGCCCAGAGCCTGCTGCGGGGCTGACCCAGGGCTGGGCCCATGTTCTCTAAGAGTATGAGTCAGTAATGGAGGGGCAGGAATACCTGTTTTCTTGTTTGCTTTTTTTTTTTTTTGAGATGGAGTCTCTCTCTGTCACCCAGGCTGGAGTGCAGTGATTTGATCTCGGCTCACTGCAACCTCCACCTCCCGGGTTCAAGCGATTCTTATTCCTCAGCCTCCTGAGTAGCTGTGATTACAGGCATGCACCACCACATCCGGCTAATTTTTTGTATTTTTAGTAAAGATTGGGTTTCACCATGTTGGCCAGGCTCGAACTCCTGGCTTCAAGTGATCCACCCAAAGTGCTGGAATTACAGATGTGAGCCACCACGCCCAGCCTTGCTCTGTGTGTGTGTGGTTTTTGGTAGGGGGACCTGTTTTCTTACACCAGATATTTCCCATAAGAGATTCAGCAAACGCTCAGCATCACTGATCATCAGAGAAAGGAAAGTCAAAACTCCAGTGAGATGTCATCTCACCCCAGTTAAAATGGCTTTTATTGGCTGGGTGCCGTGGCTCACGCCTGTAATCCCAGCACTTTGGGAGCCCGAGGTGGGCGGATCACTTGAGGTCAGGAGTTCAAGACCAGCCTGGCCAACATGGTGAAACCCCATCTCTACTAAAAATACAAAAATTAGCCAGACATGGTGGCACATGCCTATAGTCCCAGCTACTTGGGAGGCTGAGGCAGGAGAATTGCTCGCACCCAGGAGGCAGAGGTTGCAGTGAGCTGAGATCATGCCACTGCACTCCAGCCTGGGTGATAGAGCAAGACTGCGTCTCAAAAACAAAAAACAAACAGCAAAAACAAACAAAAAAAAACACACACGCACACACAAAGGCCGGGTGTGGTGGCTTGTGCCTGTAATCCCAGCACTTTGGGAGGCTGAGATGGGTGGATCACTTGAGGTCAGGAGTTCGAAACCAGCATGGCCAACATAGTGAAACCCCATCTCTACTAAAAATACAAAAAAATTAGCTGGGTGTGGTGGCGGGCACCTGTAATCTCAGCTACTCGAGAGGCAGAGGCAGGAGAATTGCTTGAACCCAAGAGGCAGAGGTTGCAGTGAGCCGAGATCAAGCCACTGCACTCCAGCCTGGGCAACAGAGCGAGACTCCATCTCAAAGATAAATAAATAAATAAAAGTCAGGCAATTACAAATGCTGACAAGGATGTGCAGAAAAGGGAAGCCTCGTACACTGTTGGTGGGAATATAAATTAGTACAGCCACTATGGAGAACAGTTTGCGGTTCCTTAGAAAACTAAAAACAGAGCTACCATATGATCCAGCAATCCTGCTGCTGGGTATATACCCAAAAGAAAGCAAATCAGTATATTGAGGAAATATCTGAACTCCCGTGTTTATTGCAGCAATGTTTACAATAGCTAATATTTGGAAGCAATCTAAACATTCATTAACAGATGATTGGATAAAGAAAATGTGCACCTACGCAATGGAGTACTATTCAGCCATAAAAAAGCCAACATGGTTGGAACTGGAGGTCATTATGTTAAATGAAATAAGCCAGACACAGAAAGACAAATATCACATGCTCTCACTTATTTGTGGCAGCTAAAAATTAAAATAATTGAACCTATGGTGATAGAGAGTAAAACGATGGCTACCAGAGGCTGGGAGGGGAGTGGAAGGATGAGGCAGGGGGAGGTGGGGATGGTTATTGGGCACAAAAAATAGAATGAATGAATAAGACCTAGTATTTGATACTTGCATAGTCACTCTAGCACAATAGGGTACTTTAGTCAATTGTAATTTAATCATACATTAAAAACATAACTAAAAGACTATAATTGGACTGTTTGTAACACAAACGATAAATGCTTGAGGGGATGGACACCCCATTTGCCCTGATGTGATTACTATGCATTGCATGACTGTATTAAATATCTCATGTACCCCATAAATATATACACCTGCTATGTACCCACAAGAATTAAAAATTAACAACAACAAAAAAAGAGAGATTCAGCAAGTTTGGAGGCGGGAAAAGCTTTTATAAAGAAGTCTTCCCCCTTTGAGTGTGATTGGGAAACAGACACAGAGAGTGGCCGGGGCTGGCCCAAGGCCACACAGCGGGGCAGACGCAGGGCAGACAGGCAGGGTGCTGAGGGCTCTGTGTCCACCGTGGGACCTTGGTAGTGTGGGTCGTGTCTCACTGGTTCCCTCATGCAGATGGCAACTGGCAAGGGCTTCCAGGCCCCGGGGGAGCAGGACCCTCCTCTCCACAGCCTGTCCTACGGTGGCTCCCTCCTCCCTCCTCACCTGTGCACAAGCTCACCTCCAAGCCCTTGCTGGAGGGTTCCCTTGCACCAGTTAGGTGTCATCCAGGGTCGCCAAGAGGTCAATCCCTGCTTCAAGGTCACGGATTTATTACAGGGCGAGGCCTGGCACAATTGTGGGGGATCTGCAAAGTGACAACTGGAAGGAGAAATTGGAGGATCAGAGGAAGCTTCACCCATCGGTGGATGAGAAGAGAGGCACACTCAGCCTTGACCGTGCAGGGCGCGTCTGGAAGTCCACGGGAAGCTGCTGGCGAAGGGGAGCCACAGCCTCCATGCGCCTGCACCCACGTTCTAGCAAGAAGCCCTAAAGGCCCTTCCTCTCTCTGGGCCATAGTTCTCCCTCTCCTAGCCAGGTTGCACTCCCCTTGAGATCCTAGATCGTGAACACAGAAATATAACATTAACTGTCAGCGGCTGACTCGGCATACTGCCTACAAGTTAGCCCCACACCGCAAGGAGCAGTACCATTAAATTTAAAAATAAACAAACAAAAAAAGGAAAGCAAGTGAACAAAAAAAGAGTAACTGTTATGGATGCATTTTACCTTATAAAATAAGGGGGTAGGAGAGAGAAAAAGAACTGATTATACTTGCAAATACAGCTGACCCGTGAACAATCTGAGTCTGATCCACTTATATGTGGATTTTCTTCCATCTCTGCCACCTCTGAGACATCAAGACCAACCTCTCCTCCTCCTCCTCAGCCTATTCCACATGAAGATGAGGATGGAGACCTTTATGATGATCCACTTCCACCTGATGAATAGGAAATGTATTTTTTCTTCCTTATGATTCTCTTAATAACATTTTCTTTTCCCTAGATAACTGTTTTATTTTATTTTGTTTTTTGAGACAGCGTCTTGCTCTGTCACCCAGATCCTAGTACAGTGGCCAAATCACAGCTCACTGCAGCCTCGATCTCCCAGGATCAGGTGATCCTCCCACCCCAGCCTCCCAAGTAGCTGGGACCACAGGCGCATGCCATCAAGCACGGCTAATTTTTAAATGTTTTTGTAGAGACGGGGTCCCACTACGTTGCCCAGGCTGGTCTTGAACTCCTGGCCTCAGGTGATCCGCCCGCCTCAGCCTCCCAAAGTGCTGGGATTACAGGCATGAGCCACCATGCTCAGCCTCTAGCTTACTTTATTGTAAGAACACAGTGTAGAACACATATAACATACCGAATTTGTGTTAATCAACAGTTCCTGTTATTGATAAGGCTTCCAGTCAACGGTAAGCTATTAGTTAGGCCAGGCACCGTGGCTCACACCTGTAATCCCAGCACTTTGGGAGGCTGAGGCGGGTGGATCACCTGAGGCCAGGAGTTCGAGACCAGCCTGGCCAACATGGTGAAACCCCATCTCTACTAAAAATACAAAAATTAGCTGGGCGTGGTGGTGGGCCCTGTAGTCCTAGCTACTCAAGAGGCTGAGCCAAGAGAATAGCTCGAACCCGGGAGGCGGAGGTTGCAGTGAGCTAAGATCTCGCCACTGCACTCCAGCCTGGGTGACAGAGCGAGACTCCGTCTCAAAAACAAAAACAAAACAGTAAGCTATTAGTAGTTAAGTTTTGAAAGAGTCAGAAATTATATGCAGATCTCTGACTGCCAGGGATGTTGGTGCCCCAAACCCCCTGTGTTGTTCAAGGGTCAACTGTACATTCATATAGAAACAAGGAGGAAATATTAGTAATTACCGCAGTTCTTGTTTCTGCAACAGGTCACATGACCAGGACTCATGTCAGTCCTTTTGGCACTACCCCTTCCAAGTTGTCTCTGTCCTCATCAGGTGCTCAGCAGGTTGTGGCTTCTTGCCTGGAAGGGTGACCCAAACCTTCATTCCTGAAGGGTCTCTGTCTTTAATGTTCCTGCCTGAATCGGGTTGTTGTAATTTCCATTCCAAATAAGCCCACTTACTTCTGCTTGATATTTGGCAACCCCATTTCCCCCAGCAGTGAGGACTAATCACCCCTTATTTTTGCTGTGGGTTCAGAGGCATAAAGGACCAGTTGTGGTCAGATGGTAGTCTCAGCTCCGGTTTAGTCGAGCTATTGTGTCCCCTGGTGTGAACATTCCTCCTCTGTGAACTCATAATTGCAGGGATGGGAAACATTTTGTGAGCAGGCAGCCAGGGATAACAGTGGGAAGAGCTGCTTCCCTTCCTGTCTTTTGACACCTGGATCCTGAGTCCTGGCCGCGGAAGAAACAGCACCGTACGCTGCATGTTGCATCAGAGCGCATACTGCATCTTGGAGGATCCTGTCCCACCCTGCAAGGTACGGCCCCTAGCTGGTGCCGAAACTGTGTCTTCAGACCCCATTCTATGCAGCTAGCTGCTTCAGGGTGATGGGGAATATGGTAAGATCAGTAAGATCAGTGAATTTCATGGGCCCAGTGCCACACTTAATTTGCTGCAAAATGAGTTTTCTGGTCGGAAGCAGAGCTGTGTGGAATACAGTGATGGCAGAGAAGCCATTCTGTAAGTCCACGGTGCTTTGGCAGAAAGGCAAATCCATGTTCAGAATAAGGGTCTCTGCCAATGAGAACAAAATGCTGCTTCTTCTATGATTGAAATGGTCCACTGCAACTGACCTGCCACCAGGTGGCTGTCTGATCTCTCTGGGTAATGGAGTTCTAGAGGGGGCTCAGAGGACCAGTGTGATGTTCTGTGAAAGAGAGGCATCATGGTCCCTGTGATCTGCATTATGAAAGAGGGCTGGAGAATTGATATAACCTTGAGGCAGGAATGGTGAAGGTGTATTCCTGGCCCTGCCAACTGAAAATAAACAGCTTCTGATCAGCAAAAAGGTACCAGATGTGCTGACTACCTCTAGCAAAGAAACCACATCTGGAATGGTAGCTGCGATTGGAATCACCACCTGATTGAGTTTGTGATAATCTATTGCCACTCTCCAAGATCCATCTGTCTTCTGTGCAGACCCAATAGGTGAGCAAATGGGGATGTAGTAGGCATCACCGCTGCTGCATCCTTCAAGTCCTTGATGATAGCACCAGTCTCTGCAATCCCTCCAGGGAGGTAGGGAATGTGATTTGCTTCTGGTTTACTATCATGGTAGGGAGCTTCCAGCTGGCTTTTCCTACCATGACAGACCTTACTCCACAGGTCAGGAAACTGCCAGTTGCCGAGTCTGATAGTTCCAACTGTGCATTCCAGAACTGGGGAAATAACCCTGTTCAGGGGCCCAGTGGGTTCACATGAGCTGGACCTGAACAAAACTCTCTAATTTACTGGATCTCCTGCCATATTTTAAAAATACAGCCATACTCTCTTTGACATTTCTCCCATCAAGAAGTGGGGTCTTGGCCTGGCGTGGTGGCTTACGCCTGTAATCCCAGCACTTTGAGAGGCCAAGACGGGTGGATCACTTGAGGTCAGGAGTTCGAGACCAGCCTAGCCAACATGGTGAAACCCCGTTTCTACTAAAAATACAAAAATTAGCCAGGTATGGTGGTGGGTACCTGCAATCCCAACTACTCGGGAGGCTGGGTCACAAGAGTCACTTGAACCCAGAAGGTGGAGGTTGCAGTGAGCTGAGATCATGCCACTGCACTCCAGCCTGGGGGACAGAGCAAGACTCTGACTGGTAAATAAAAAAAAAAAAGAAGTGTGGTTTATGTCCCCTTCTCTTGCATCTGAGTAGGTTCATGACTTCTTTGACCAACAGAGTATAACAGAAGTGACACTATGTGGTTTCTGAGGCCAGGTCATACAAGGTGATACATGGAGCCTTTGTTCATGGAACCCTGAGTTTCCGTGTAAGAAGTCTGACTACCCTGACACCACCACAATAAGCACTCTGGTCAACAGTCCCAGCTGAGCCTAGTCTTCTGGCCATCCCTGCCAAGGCATCAGATAAGTGAGAGATGCTATCTTGGACCCTCCAGAGCAGCCCATCCTGTCTTGCTCACCAGCTGAGTACCATTGAGTGATCTAGCTTGACACTACCAGGAACAGAAGAATGTCCTGCTGAGCCCTTCCTGAACTCCAGATCCCCAAGATAATGAGACATAAGAAAATGGTTGGCCAGGCACGGTGGCTCGCGCCTGTAATCCCAGGACTTTGGGAGGCCGAGGCAGGTGGATCATGAGGTCAGGAGATTAAGACCATCCTGGCTAACATGGTGAAACCCCATCTCTACTGGAAATACAAAAAATTAGCCAGGCAAGGTGTCAGGCACCTGTAGTCCCAGCTACTCAGGAGGCTGAGGCAGGAGAGGATGTGAACCCAGCAGGCGGAGCTTGCAGTGAGCCGAGATTGCACCACTGCACTCCAGCCTGGGTGACAGAGCGAGACTCTGTCTCAAAAAAAAAAAAAAAAAATGGCTGATATAGCTTGGATATTTGTCCCGATCCTAATCTTATGTTGAATTCTAATCCCCAGTGCTGAAGGTGGGGCCTGGTGGAAGGCGTTTTGGTAATGAGGGTGGATCTCTCATGGCTTGGTGCTGTCCTTGAGATAGTGAGTTCTCGTCAGATCTGGTTTTTTGTAAGTGCATGGCACCATCCCCTGCCTCACTTCAGCTTTCATCACGTGACAGGCAAGCTCCCATCTCACCTTCTGCTGTGAGTAAAAGCCTCCTGAGGCCTCATCAGAAGCCATGCTTCCTGTATAGCCTGCAGAACTGTAAGCCATTTAAATCTCTTTTCTTTATAAATGACCCAGTCTCAGGTATTTCTTTATAGCAGTGCAAGAACAGCCTAACATAATGGCCATGGTTTGTTAAGCAGTAATAGATATCTAGAATACCTCCAGGAGCCCTCACTTTGACTGGAGCACTTTGGCATCTTTGGGCCTCCTGGAATTAATGTCAGCTCAGAGCCATCATCTAATCATCCCTAAGATATCTGGTTATTTCCCCTTCTCCAATGCACAGCCACTCTGGTAAATGACCTTAAGTCCCTTTGGGGGACAATTAAGATTTACAACCTACATTCTTGGTTGTCCTTCCTCAAGGGGCTCCAGCCTCCCCTTTCATTCAAGGGTCTCTGAGTCTATCAACTGTTCCCTCTGGGAATTGGCTGAGGGGCTCATAATATTCTTTAGCTTGTTGCTTCAAAACAGATTTCTACTTACCAGAGTTAGAACTTTTCTGTTTATACAAATCAAGACTGTAAGGCTGGGTGTAGTAGCTTATGCCTGTAATCCCACCACTTTGGGAGGCTGAGGTGAGAGGATCACTTGAGCCCAGGAGTTCAAGACCAGCCTGGGCAACACAGCAAGACCCTGTCTCTATTAAATAAACAAATAAATAAAAACAAATTAAGATTGTATTAGGTTGCCCGCTTACTTTGTTCTTGGGGTCACCATGATGGATCGATTAATTAATTAGTCAATTCTGTCTCCCTACCCCTCCACCCAAGCAGAGAACATAGTGTGGGGACCCGTGAGCAAGCCTTGAGGGGAATTACACTTGTTTGTCTGTTTTTTTTTGGTCTTTTTTTTTTCCCTCTTTTTGTGGAGAACAGGGTCTCGCTATATTGCCCAGGCAGGTCTCGAACTCCTGGGCTCAAGCTATCCTCCTGCCTCTGCCTCCCTAAGAGCTGGGATTACAGGCATGAGCCACTGTGCCCAGCCTGCAAGTCTTAAATTATAAGTCCACTCCAGCATGCCAATCTCTCTAATCTCTGAATACTTTCTTCCACACTGTACTAAGGGAATTTTGGCATCTCAGCTTCACTCAGTGTAGACCGCGTCTGGGTCCACCGAGCACACCATTAGAGCCACTCCTAGCTGCTTTAGCTAACTCAGTGACTCAGTTTCTCTGCTTAGTGCACCTCTACATGTCCATAAATTTGACCAGAACAAATATTATATGCCCTCCGTGCTATGCCATGCCCCTAGGGTCTCTCCCATTGATTTTCCCCTTCCCCCTGTTGGTAGAAGTTGCCAACATCTCGCAGTTCTTCTGCTGAAGAGGATGCCTCCTCACGGGTCCCACTTGGGACCTGATCACCCAAAGCTTGTGAGGCCTAGAGTCTGGTTATATATAGGTCTAGAAGCAATGGGAGGTGGAGGACCGCCTCAGGAGGGGGCACTAAATGGTCTCCAGTCACAGGGACAACGTCTGGCTCTTCACTCAGAACTGGATCTGGGGGCTGGGCACAGTAGCTCATGCCTGTAAACCCAGCACTTTGGGAGGCTGAGGTGGGTGGATCACTTGAGGTCAGGAGTTCGATACCAGCCTGGCCAACATGGTGAAACCCCATCTCTACTAAAAATACAAAAATTACCCGGGTGTGGTAGCATGCACCTGTAGTCCCAGCTACTTGGGAGGATGAGACAGGAGAATTGCTTGAGCCTGGGAGGTGGAGGTTGTGGTGAGCCGAGATCGCACCACTGCACTCCAGCCTGGGCGACAGAGCAAGACTCCCTTTCAAAACAAACACAAAACAAAACAAAACAAAAAAACCAAAAACCTTGATCTGGGAATTCAAAGCCCTGAGCTCATCTGTTTTTCTCATTAGTTTTCCAGTGCACTTAGAGGCAACAAAGTGACCCCACAGTCCCTGTGCTCTTTATTTCCACCCACACATTTGATGCCAGTAGCAACTTGGTCACCCGAGCCCTCTGTGGGCCTTGGTCCGGGGGTTATGTAACTGCTCCACTACCGTGTGCCATGGAGCCCCAGTGTTGCCCCCGGCAGCAGGGTCTGAACACCTCTAAATCCGCTGAGATTGGAGAACTGATGCTGAGTTCCCATCCTTAAGATTCTCTTCTCCTGGAAGCATCACCAGTACCAACCACTGTATCACTCGGGGTTCAATCGGGGAAGCAAAGCCACTGCGGGTATTATGGGATGCAGATTCATTATGGGGATGGCCTGACACGATTATGGGAGGAGCTGGAGGTGAAGGCCCAGAGGGGACACGGGGGGTCAGAGCTGACACCTCCCAGCGATCTGAGAAGCCAGGTGTGTCCGGCTGCCAGAAGGGATGTGGGGGACACTCCTGGAGGGTCCCCTGGGAGCTATCGCCTCTGTGTAGCTGCTGCCTCTGTGAGTTCTTTGGGGAGCCTCTGGGGTGGGCCTGGGGCCACTGTCGGTCAGCAGGCCAGCAGTCAGGAAGACCAAGTGCAGGGTGGAGAACAGCGAGGACAAGCTGGAGCCTCCCAGGCCACTGGGTCTGCCTGTCACCATGGCTGCCTCCTGTGACCTTCAGAGAGCAAAGGTCGCTGCTTCCCTTCCAATTTCAAAAGCTCCTATGCAGGAAGCACAGAGGGAGGCCTTCTGGGAAACTTGCCTCTCAGCCTCACCAGGTTGGCTTGGCCCCAACGACGTCTCCCTCCCGCTGACCTGCAGGCTGCGTCAGGAGCCTCCCAGGCCTTTGCCCCACCCAGCACCTCCTTCCCAGCTGACTAAGATGCTGGGGTCGGTCTATTCTATTCAACATGGGTGTGACCAGCCATTAGCACAAACTTGGAACAGAGCAGCGCTCAATGTGTGTTTGGCAAATGGACGGGTGAATGGAGGACAGGATGATGCCTGCTTGGTGCCAGGCCCTGGGCTGGGTGCGACGAACACAGAAAAGTCAGGGAGGAGGTTTGCTGCTGCCACAGTTGTGGCCTGTACTTATTCTCTGCAGGGCATTGGGCTAACGGCTGGGGCCGCAGGAGGAAGGTGGAGATGAGCTGAGCCCCCAACAGCTGGGACATGCCTGGATGAATGTGTTCAGGGCCTCAGACAAACCCAGTGAGAGACCAGGCTGGAAGCGCAGGGCAGGTGAGGTCACTACTGGCCGGTGACTTGCGGAGGACTTCCTGCAGCAGGGGAGGCTGGAACAGGTGGACTCCTGTGGTGGGGCAGGTGCATGCCAGACAGAGGGTGCCATGGTTTCAATATATGTGTCCCTGCAAAATTTAGATGTTGGGGCTGGGCACAGTGGCTCATGCCTGTAATTCTAGCACTTTGGGAGGCAGAGGTAGGTGGATCACCTGAGGTCAGGAGTTCGAGACCAGCCTGGCCAACAGGGTGAAACCACGTCTCTACTAAAAATACAAAAAAATTAGCTGGACATGGTGGCGGGCGCCTGTAATCCCAGCTACTTGGGAGGCTGAGGCAGGAGAATTGCTTGGACCTGGGAGGCGGAGCTGAGATCACACCACTGCACTCCAGCCAGGGTGACAGAGCGAGACTCCATCTCAAAAAGATAAAAAGTAGGCCAGGCGCTGTGGCTCACACCTGTAATTCCCGCACTTTGGGAGGCTGAGGCAGGTGGATCACCTGAGGTCAGGAGTTCGAGACCAGCCTGGCCAACCTGGTGAAACCCTGTCTTGGAGCGAGACTCCGTCTCAAAAAAAAAAAAAAAAAAAAAAATTTAGATGTTGGAACTTCAGCTCCAGGGTGATGGCATTAAGAGGTGGGGCTTTCTGGGGAATGATTGAGTCATGAGGGCTCTACCCTATGGACAAGATTAATGCCCCTGTAAAGGAGGCTTCAGTGGGCTGCCTGGCCCTCCTGTCTCTTCTGCACAGCGTTCGTCCTTTTTGACCCCTTCTGATGTGTGAAGAAGGTGCCATCTTGGAAGGAGAGAGCAGCCCTCACCAGACACCAAATCTGCTGGTGCCCTGATCTTGGACATCCCAGCTTCAGGACTGTGAGGAGAAAATTTTCTGTTCTTTATAAATGACCCAGTCTCTGGTATTTTTTAACAGCAGCAAGAACGAACCAGGAAAGAGGCCATGGCTTGTGCAGATGCAGGAAGGACGCCAGGCTCACCCCTGACCTGGAGAGGTTTTCATTTTGCACTAACTTAAGGCTGAGGGCTTGCACGGGGTTTTTTGTTTGTTTGTTTTGGGTTTTTTTTTGGGACAGAGTCTCACTCTGTTGCCCAGACTGGAGTGCAGTGGTGCAATCTTGGCTAACTGGCAATCTCTGCTTCCCAGGCTCAAGCGATTCTCCTGCCTCAGCCCCCAGAGTAGCTGGGATTACAGGCGCATGCCACTACTACCTGGCTAATTTTTGTATTTTTAGTAGAGACGGGGTTTCGCTATGTTGGCCAAGCTGGTGTCGAACTCTTGATCTCAATTGATCCACCTGTCTTGGCCTCCCAAAGTGCTGGGATTATAGGCATGAGCCACCGCACTTGGCCAGCTTGCCGGGGTTTTGATTTCTAGAGATGATGCTTACGATGAAGGAGGGTGGTCTTGCTCAGACTAGGAAATGACTCATCTTCATGGTGGGAACAGAATGTGTAACCAAGAGATACAAGCAGAAACCTAGGTCCCAAGTCCACTCTGCTCCAGGCTCAGCCCCTCTGGTCCATTCTCCACAGGCGGCAGGGCCTGCCTCTAAATCCTCCATGGTCCCCCGTGGCCCTCGGGAGGTGGTCCAGCCTCCTCCACATGACTGCCCCTCTCTCACCTCCTGGCCTTCCACATGCTGCCCCTCTGTCCTCCCACCCTACCTGCTCCTCCTCAGAGCAGCCTCTCTTAACTCTCTGCCTTGGTCAGGCCCTCCCTGTGCTCCCCAATTTGCCACTCATGCCCCAGTGTCCTGGGACGGTCCCTGTGGTCTGGCTGGACTGTAGGTGGGGGTCTTACACTGTGTGTTCTGGGGGTCTGGAGAGGAGAGGGAAACGCAGCCATGCAGAGCTGAGAAGGGAAAGGTGGGAGGTGCCTCTCAGGGCCAAGCTCTCCTTCCAGATCATTCTTTTTTACTTTTCTTTTTTTTTTGAGACAGAGTCTTGCTCTGTCACCCAGGCTGGAGTGCAGTGGTGCGATCTCAGCTCATTGCAACCTCTGCCTCCTGGGTTCAAGGGATTCTCTTGCCCCAGCCTTCCGAGTAGCTGGGACTACAGGCACACACCATCATGCCCAGCTAATTTTTTGTGTGTGTTTAGTAGAGTGGGGGTTTCGCCATGCT
The DNA here is from genome assembly GCF_028885625.2 of Pongo pygmaeus. Lineage (NCBI taxonomy): Eukaryota > Metazoa > Chordata > Mammalia > Primates > Hominidae > Pongo > Pongo pygmaeus. Next base: position 116,066,638 of record NC_072386.2, read on the forward strand.
GGCCATGCTGGTCTTGAACTCCTGACCTCAAGTGATCAGCCTGCCTCGGCCTCCCAAAGTGCTGGGATTACAGGCGTGAGCCACCGTGCCCAGCCCAGATCGTTATTGATTTAGGAATTTCCTTGGCTCTGTCTGGGAACAGTTTTCATGTGACAAACCCAGTTTAGAAATGGCCAGTGAGAATGGTGGCCATCAGCAGGTCCCCATCTTGTACCCATGGCGGGAGAGGAAAGAGAAGTCTCCGTGCCCTGCCTTCCTAGATCCTGCTAGCGGGCCTTAGGCTGCATGTGTGGCCTTTCTTTCTTTTTTTTTAGATGGGGTCTCCCACTCTTGCTCAAGCTGGAGTGCAGTGGCGTGATCACAGGTCACTGCAGCCTCAACCTCCCAGGCTCAAGCAATCCCCCCGCCCAAGTAGCTGGGACTACAAGTGCATGCCACCATGCGTGGCTAATATTTAAATTGTATTTTATTTTTCATAAGTCAGTGCATTTTATTTTATTTTTTAAATTGTTCCTTTTAATTTTTTAATTTTTAATTTTTGTGGGTATATTGTAGGTGTATATATTAAATATTTATGGGGTACATGAGATATTTTGATAGATGCATACAATGAATAGTAATCACATCAGGGTAAATGGGGTATCCATCCCCTCAGCACTTATCCTTTGTGTTACAAACAATCCAATTATACTCTTCTAGTTATTTTAAAATGTACACTTAGGCTGGACACAGTGGCTTACGCCTGTAATCCCAGCACTTTGGGAGGCCAAGGCGGGCAGATCACCTGAGGTCAGGAGTTCAAAACCAGCCTGGCCAACATGGTGAAACCCGTCTCTACTAAAAATACAAGAATTAGTCAGGCGTGGGGTGCGCACCTGTAGTCCCAGCTACTTGGGAGGCTGAGGTGGGAGAATCTCTTGAACCCGGGTGGCAGAGGTTGCAGTGAGCCGAGATCAAGCCATTGCACTCCAGCCTGGAAGACAGAGCAAGACTCCGTCTCAAAAAGATAATAAATCGGCCAGGCGCTGTGGCTTACGCCTATAATCCCAGCACTTTGGAAGGCGGAGGTGGGCGAGTCACCTGAGACCAGGAGTTTAAGACCAGCCTGGCCAACATGGTGAAACCTAGTCTCTACTAAACAAACAAACAAACAAACAAACAAAAATTAGCTGGGTGTGGTGGCACATGCCTGTATTCCCAGCTACTAGGGAGGCTGAGACAGGAGAATTGCTTGAACCCGGAAGATGGAGGTTACAGTGAGCCAAGATCATGCCACTGTACTTCAGCCTCAGCGACACAGAGAGACTCTGTCTCAAAAAAAAAAAAAAATAGCTTGGGCGCAGTGGCTCACACCTGTAATCCCAGCACTTTGGGAGGCCAAGGCGGGTAGATCACCTGAGGTTGGGAGTTCGAGACCAGCCTGACCAACATGGAGAAACCCCGTCTCTACTAAAAATACAAAATTAGCCAGGCGTGGTCGGATGTGCCTGTAATCCCAGCTACTGGGGAGGCTGAGGCAGGAGAATCGCTTGAACCCGAGAGGCGGAGGTTGCAGTGAGCCGAGATCATGCCATTGCACTCCAGCCTGGCAAAAAAAGTGAAACTCCATCTAAAAAAAGAAAAAGATTACCCTCCCTCCAGCCTGGGTGATAGAGCAAGACTCCATCTCAAAAAAAAAAAAAAAAAAAAAAAAAAATTACCTTCCCTTTTGACCCAGCAATTCCACAACTAGAAATTTACCCCTAGAAATAATTTGGCAAATGCAAAAAAAAAAAAAAAATGTGCACAAGGATGTTCATGTAGTGGTGAGGTTGGTGGTGTTTACAAGGGCAAACAATTGGAAGTTGCCAAGATGACCAACAATGGGATTAGAAGAGTAAAGGGTACACAGTCAGGGCTCTGGACATTCTTGAGTAAATGACTGAAATTGTGCTTCCACTTATTTTATTCTCATACATGTCATCCTCATGACCTTAGATGTGAGCTCTGTTATTATCTCCACTTTCCAGATGAAGGAACAAAGGCTCAGAGAAGGGCATAGACTATTGGTGGCAGGGCCAGAACTCATGCTCCGCTGGGTCTGATACCAGGGCCCAATAAACAAAGGAAGCCAGGAGTCTGAGTAAGAATAAAGGAAATCAGGGAGAAGCCTCCAGCGAATCATTCCTTTGCTTATTGCCTTTATGAAGCCCTCACCCCCAGGCATGCTCTGTGCTCACAATGGCAGCCACTGCTGCGAATACTATTTTTTTTTTTTTTTGAGAGAGTCTTACTCTGTCCCCCAGGCTGGAGTGCAGTAGCGCAATCTCAGCTCACCTCAACCTCTGCCTCCCAGGTTCAAGTGATTCTCCTGCCTCAGCCTCCCAAGTAGCTGGGATTACAGGCACCCACAACCATGCCTGGCTAATTTTTCTAATTTTAGTAGAGATGGGGTTTCACCATGTTGGCCAGGCTGGTCTCGAACTCCTGACCTCAGGTGATTCGCTTGCCTCGGCCTCCCAAAGTGCTGGGATTACAGGCATGAGTCACCGTGCCAGCCCTCGAATACTCTTTTACTTTTCCAGAAAGGGAAGAGGGCAGGTGTCCCAGGCCCCAGGCCTCACTCTCATAAGCAGTAGGATATGGTGGTCGTGAAGACAGACTCTGGCGCCATGGTGCCTGGGCTCCAATCCCAGCTCCTCCACTTACTAGTGGTGAATCTTGGACAAGTGACTTAACCTCTCTTGGCCTCAGTTTCCCCATTTGTAAAATGGGGATAATAACAATAATACCTACCTCATAGGGTTGTTGTGAAGGTTAAATAAATATTTGTAAAGAACATACTGCTGTTCCCAGAATGTAGTATGCCCTGTATCAGTATTTGTTTTTTTTTAAACATACACACACTGCACATACACATATAATCATTAAGAAAATATTTGAGAGGCAGGCGGAGTGGCTCATGCCTGTAATCCCAGCACTTTGGGAGGCTGAGGTGGGTGAATCACCTGAGGTCAGGAGTCCGAGACCAGCCTGATCAACGTGGAGAAACCCCGTCTCTACTAAAAATACAAAATTAGCCAGGCGTGGTGGCACATGCCTGTAATCCCAGCTACTCAGGAGGCTGAGGCAGGAGAATCGCTTGAACCCAGGAGGCGGAGGTTGCGGTGAGCCGAGATTGTGCCATTGCACTCCAGCCTGTGCAAGAAGAGAAAACTCTGTCTCAAAAAAAAGAAAAAGAAAAAGAAAAAGAAAATGTTTGAGAGTAATTTGAGCAGCATATATCAAAATCTTTTTTTTTTTTTTTGAGATAGGGCCTTTGCTCTGTCACCCAGGCTGGAGTGCAGTGCCATGATCACAGCTCACTGCAGCCTTGACCTCCTGAGTTCAAGTGATTCTCCCACCTCAGCCTCCTGAATAGCTGGGACTACAGGTGTGTGCCACCATGCCTGGCTAATTAGTTTTTTTTTTTTGGTAGAGACAGGGTCTCCCTATGTTGCCCAGGCTGGTTTTGAATTCCTGGGCTCAAGCGATCCTCTCACCTTGGCATCCCAAAGTGTTGCGATTTCAGGTGTGAGCCACCACACCTGGACCAAAATCTTGAATACGCAGCACTGATCCAGCAACTCCATGTGTGGGATCTGACAGACACACTCATAGAAATTCATGATGATAAATATTCAAGAATGTGGATTGCCATGTTATTTGTAAGGACAAAAACTGGAGACGACACAGAGGTTCATCAAAGGGGAGTGGCTAAATCAGCTATGGTCCATCCACAGGGTGAATACTATCCTGGAGTAGAAAGAATGGGTTGTGTGTTTCAGGTTGAATCATCTGAAATTGCTCACATTTGACCACTTTTGACTTATAAAATGGCAAGATGGCAATTTCAGATGAGTCAATCTAATACTATGCACTTGTATTAGAGTAGACTGAGCTTTGGTAAGAAATAGACCCAGGCCGGGCATGATGGCTCATGCCTGTAATCCCAGCACTTTAGGAGGCCGAGGTGGGCCCATCCCTTGAGGTCAGGAGTTCGAGACTAGCCTGGCCAACATGGTGAAACCCCATCTCTACTAAAATTACAAAAATTAGCCAGGCATGGTTGTGGGCGCCTGTAATCCCAGCTAATTGGGAGGCTGAGGCAGGAGAATCACTTGAACCTGGGAGGCGGAGGTTGTGGTGAGCTGAGATCATGCCACTGCCTTCCAGCCTGGGCAGCACAGTGAGACTCCATCTCAAAACAAAAACAAAAACAAAAACAACAAAAACAAATAGACCCAAATATGTACTGGTCTTCTATGAGGTGATTCAGGGACCCAGGTTGAGGAAGCATCTGCATCTTCAACATAGGTTTTCCCAAGCCTGTTGTGTTTAACTCCATCCCAGCTGACGTAACATCTGAGCATGTGGCACAGGCTTTGGCCTATACTGATTGCTTGATAAATATGAACGTGGCGGCAGAGATACTCATCATGTCTCCTTTCTTTCCAACAGAATCCCAACTTAGCACCAGCTTAAGGGGAGACTGGGTGGTACATTTGGATTAATCTAAGTCATTCGCAGTGGCTCCGTTCTCTTGCCAGTGATTGATTTCCACACAGAAACTGTCAGCGCCTCACGGTGTCCATCCAGTCCTACATGCTGACACACGGTCCCAGCTTTCATCTCTCTTTGCCTGGTGGCTTTCTCTGGCAACCAGAGCTGGCTCTGCGACTGTGTGTCCCGTAGGCCGGAAGTGCCAGAAACTTAAGGCCCACCCTCCAGTGTGGCTTTCAAAGACGGACAACACTGTCTATCTGACGCCTCAGGTGTGGTAACCCTGACTGAGTGTTCCATGCTGTCACGCAGAGCTCCCTAGTGGGATAATGCTCCAGTTGTCCACAGGGGCAACTTACACGGTAACTGGCTGTTTCCCCACCCAAATCTCATCTTGAATTTTAATCCCCATAATCCCTGGGTGTCAAGGCAGGGACTAGATGGAGGTAATTGGACCATGAGGGTGGTTTCCCCCATGCTGTTCTTGTGATAGTGAGTGAGTCTCATGAGAGCTGATGGTTTTATAAGCACCTGGCGTTTTCCCCGCTCTCACTCACTCCATCCTGCCACCCTGTGAAGACGGGGACTGGTTCTCCTTCACCTTCCACCATGATTGTAAGTTTCCTGAGGCCTCCCCAGCAACGTGGAACTGCGAGTCAATTAAACCTCTTTCCTTTATAAATTGCCCAGTCTCAGGTAGTTCTTTATAGCAGCATGAGAACAGACCAATACACTGGTAGATTGTATTTCTCTGTATGCTCTTGTCACACTGGGCCGCTGACCTTCCTCCACCCTTGAACTTGGGCAGACCTTCATACCTGGTGGCCAAAGTGATATTGCGAAATTTCTGAGGCTGGTCATAACAGGAAGCATGGCTTCCACCTGGCATTCTCTCCCCCCTTCTCTCTCTCTCTCTCGCTGCTTATCTGTGGAACCCAGCCATTATGTTGAGGAGCGCATGCCACCAGGAAAGGCCACTTGTGAGGGTTTCAGCTGACAGCCCCACCTAGGCCCCTAATGGATGGCCAGCATGTGTGGGTGGCAGCCTTCAGATGATGCCAGCCCCTAGACTTTGAGTTTTGCAGCTGGAGCCCCAGACATTGTGGCACGGAGTCAATTCACCCTTGCTGTCTGCAGTCCTGAGCCATAGAAATCATGAGACGTGACAAAGAATTATTGTTGTTTTAAGCTACTAGGTTTTGGGGTCATTTGTTACACAGCAATAAATAACCAATACAACTATGCACCTTTTTTTTTTTTTCTGAGACAAAGTCTCGCTCTGTCACCCAGGCTGGAGTGCAATGGCACGATTTCAGCTCACTGCAACCTCCGCTTCCTGGGTTCAAGTGATTCTCCTGTCTCAGACTCCCGAGTAGCTAGGACTACAGACACGCACTACCACACCCAGGTAACTTTTTGGATTTTTAGTAAAGACAGGATTTCACCATGTTGGCCAGGCTAGTCTCAAACTTCTGACCTCAGGTGATCTACCCGCCTTGGCTTCCCAAAGTGCTGGGATTACAGGCGTGAGCCACCGCGCCAGGCGTGCCATGCACCTTTTCTTTTTTTTAACAGCCGAAAACACCTCAGTCATTTATTTGACTGAGAACATTAAGAAGAACAAGAAAATTAAACATTCTTTAATAAAATTCCTATAGAAAACTCAGTCATAGGGCAAATGCCATGCACCTTTTATTTGTTGCTTCTCCTTCCTTATTTGCCCACTCTCCTTCTCGTTTTTTCTAGGATCACCTCCCAAATCAACCACCTACACTCTGGTTCTTATCTCAGTGTCTGCTTCTGGGGGAATGCAGTCAAGGCACACATTATTTGGAAAAGATACACATAGAAAAAGGACAAACAGACAATTACTGACTGCTTCTTTGGGAGTGAGTTCAAGAACCAGAAACGTTACTTTGTATTCAATACATGTCTGAATTATATACATTTTCAACAATTCTTCATTATACATTGTACAGGGTCTGCTCTGTCTCCCAGGCTGGAGTGCAGTGGCATGATCATGGCTCACTGCAGCCTCACTCTCCCAGGCTCAAGTGATCCTCCCACCTCAGCCTCCCAAGTAGCTGGGACTACAGACGTGTGTCGCCATGCCCAGTTATTTTTTATTTTTGTAGAGACGGGTTCTTGCTATGTTGCCCAGGCTGGTCTGAAACTCCTGGCCTCAAGTGATCCTCCCACCTTGGCCTCCCAAAGTGCTGGAATTATAATGAGCCACTGCACCCAGCCTATCATTACAATTTTTTTTATTTTAATTTTTGTTGGTACATAGTAGTGTATATACTTTCATTTTTAAAAATACAAAAAAGGCCGAGCGCAGTGGCTCACACCTGTAATCCCACTACTTTGGGAGGCCAAGGCGGGTGGATCACCTGAGGTCAGGAGTTTGAGACCAGTCTGACCAACATGTTGAAAACCCTGTGTCTGCTAAAAATACAAAAATTAACTGGGTGTGATGGCTTACTCCTGTAATCCTAGCTACCCTGGTAGGCTGAGGCAAGAGAATTGCTTGAACCTGGGAGGCAGAGATTGCAGTGAGCTGAGTTTGTACCACTACACTCCAGCTTGAGTGAAAGAGTGAGACTGTCTAAAAATAAATAAATAAACAAATAAAATAAAAATACAAAAAATTTCCATGAAACCCCGAGTCATAAATTTTATGGTACACATAAAATGTGCCATTGTCAGCATTCTAAGTGTGCAGTTAGGTGGCTTTAGGGATATTCACATTGCTGTGTAACCACCATCAACATCCCTATCCATCACTTTCTCACCAAAAAAAAAGGCTGAAACTCTGCACCCAAGAAATGCTCGCTCCCCAATCCCTCCTTCCACAACCCCTGGCGGCCTCCATCCTACTTTCTGCCTCTATGAATTTGACTGATCTAGGGACCTCATGTAAGCGGAATCAAAACGACAGTATTTGTCCTTTTGTGTCTGGCTTATTTCTTGTAGTACAGTGGTTTCTTTTCTTCTTTTTTTTTTTTTTTTTTTTTTTTTTTTTGTGAGACGGAGTCTCGCTCTGTCCCACAGGCTAGAGTGTAGTGGCACTATCTCGGCTCACTGCAGGCTTGGCCTCCTGGGTTCAAGCCATTCTCCTGCCTCAGCCTCCCGAGTAGCTGGGACTACAGGCGCCTGCCACCGCACCTGGCTAATTTTTTTTTGTATTTTTAGTAGAGACAGGGTTTCACTGTGTTAGCCAGGATGGTCTCGATCTCCTGACCTCGTGATCCACCCGCCTCGGCCTCCCAAAGCGCTGGGATTACAGGCGTGAGCCACCGCGCCCGGCCTAGTACAGTGTTTTCTTAGAGTGGTCCCAGGCTCACTCTTGTGGTCACTACCACCCACCGCCAGGCTCCCTGGCACAAGACCTGCACCCGCCCTGTGCAGGTGTGGCTGGTGGAGGTGGCTGGAGAGCAGGGTGGGAAGCCATGGCAGGACCAGATCCTTCGTTCTGGACCAGCTCTCTGCGCCGCCCCTTCCCCAGTTCCGAGCAGAATTGCTGGGCGAGGGTTAATCAACATTCAGTCATGTTTCCAAGTTTAAATGGAGCATTTGTTTAATTATGTGTAAGTAGCAATACATTGTGGCCATTATCTAAATCACTATTTTATTTCCTGGATGTGGTTTCATAATGCAGGGTTTCTGCTGCAGCCTAGCATCATTAACAGAGAAGAGTTAATGAATATAAAAGCGTAAAGGCTAATTACACTTTAATTTACAATCATGGTCTCATTTTGGGACCACATGAAATCTGTTTTGAAAACAATTAAAAAAAAAACCTCACTCTTGCCCTGGTAAGTGGAGGGACCCTGGCCAGGAGCGCAGCTCTGGCTGCCGTGTGGTGGCTGAGCAGCGCTGGCTGGCACCGGTCCCTGCCCTGGCGCCATTACTGGGAGGCTGATGAGGCCAAGTTCAGTGCCCTGTGACTCTGCCTTTTGTTTCCAGTAATTTTCCTCCCGCCTTCAGTGACTGCTCGTGTGGCTGCCTTCGAGAATTGGGGGACCCCATCTGGAGCACCTGTGGTGTGCCCATGTTGCTTTCGTGTGGCCTCACCTAGAGGGAAGCTGGTTGAAATTACCTGGCTTTTTCAAAACCGGATGGGGAGAAGGGGGTTGAGGTCAGGGACACTGACAGTTACAGGGTTTCTGCTGTGAGCCAGTACTATGCTGGGTACTCGTACATATATTATTTATTCCTTGAAATTGCCTATCAGTGGCAATTAGTCTCCCAGAAATTTGAATTAGTCCCTCTGAAATGTTTAATGGAACCACAGAATCATTAACTTTCTTAGATATAATAATGGCATGTGTAGATGGCTATTTTTAGGAGATGAAAAGAAGTTTGGGGGTGAAAGGCCCTGATATCTGCCACTTACTTTCAAATGGCTCAGGGAGGGAAAAATAATAATAAATAATAATTATATAATAATTATTACATTAATATTATAATTATTATAATTAATATATTGATATAAAATATATTGGTTATTATAATTATGTAATTGTAATAATATTATATATTAGATATATGGTGAGACAGAGACAAAGAGAAAGAGATAAATGGTAAAACAAAATAAGTGGGCAAACTGAATCATATTGATTCTAGGTGGAGGCTATGTATACAGGTGTTCATTGTACTTCCAACTTCTCTCTGTTTTGAAAATTTTTATAATAAAAATTAGGAAGAGAAACATTGCCCCCACAGGCCACCACAACTTGCTTTGCCTTCTTTACCTGTTAAATAAACCTCTTTTCTCCCAACTGAGAAAAGGTCCATTTGATCAAACCCAGCCTTTGCATGATTTTAAGATTTTTTTTTTTTTTTTTGAGACAGAGTCTTGCTCTGTCATCCAGGCTGGAGTGCAGTGGCATGATCTCAGCTCACTGAAACCTCTGCCTCCCTGGTTCAGGTGATTCTCCTGCCTCAGCCTCCCGAGTAGCTGGGACTACAGGCATGTACCACTGCGCCCAGCTAATTTTTGTGTTTTAGTAGAGACGGGGTTTCACCATGTTGGCCAGGCTGGTCTCGAACTCCTGACCTCAAGTGATCTGCTTGCCTTGGCCTCCCAAAGTGCTGGGATGACAGGTGTGAGCCACCGCGCCCGGCAAGAAACCTAAGTGTTTTGATAGAAGAAAATAACTATGATAGAACGACTGATAAAAGTGGGGTGAAAATTGCATATGTAGCATGATCTCGACAACGTGAGAAAAATAGATATGCAATGACAAATCTGAAAAACATCACACATTTCGTTACAATTCAAGCAATCATGTGCATTTTAATATAGCGGGTCTGCCCAGCTCACAAATCCACGTATAGGCACCCAGGGCTTCTGCAGCCCTGTGGCTCCGCCCCCTGAAGCACAGCTGATTGGATGAGAACAAACTCTGGTACCCAAGCCGGGCCAATCAGAATGCACTCCCTGGGAGGTAGAAATCCCAGACTCAGTCTGCGCATCTGGGAACCGTCTGGGGCAGTCTCTGTCCCAGGATTGGGAAGCCGGGTGCGGGCAAACAGGGAGGAGACCCCCGCACACGGAAGCAGGAGACAGCGGGGGACCCCGCCCTGGAATTTCAGGAGACCCCCCCTGTAGTGTTTAAGTTCCCTGTTGAAATGTTTTGTCTGGCTTGAGTAGGTCTCTGTCACAACCCAAATAGTCCTAACTAATAGAGTGAGCATGCCTTATTTTAATAGGACGAAGGAAAAGAACAGGAACCACGAGCGATTGCTCACCGGGCCGGACACACAATGCCGTGCTGCACCCCGCCTGGGGATCATGTCCGGCTCTCCCGCTTTGCCCTGTGTGGCGAGGCCCGCCCAGCAACTGAGTTTCCCAAGCCTCCCAGAAAGGCCAGTGGGAGACACTGGGGGTCCTCAGGATGGTGGGAGGACGGGGTAAGCCAGGATATTTCTCCCACTCTGGCTGCGCCATGGGCAGGCGGACAGTGGCTGTATCTCCTCTGCAGCTCGGGCTCCCCTCCAGTGGGTCCTCCCAGCCTCCAGCGTGCTCCAGGTGGTCTTGCAAACCCCATCTCTTCCTTTTGTCTCCTTATGCTCAGGGGGAGAGTGGCTTTCTGCTATGATAATTCCTGGGTCGCTGCCCATCCTCTCTGGCTTCTCGGCTCTTCTGGTTCCTGTGTAGTTAATACCCTGTATCGCATTTCCCCTGTTTGCATACTGTCTTCCTGGTTGGACGCTGACTGATATACATATATTATCTCATTTTATCCTTGAAACGCCCCTCTGAGGGCGGTATTAGGATCCTCACTTTGCACAGGAGGACACCAGCGCTCAGAGAAACGAAATAATGTGCCCCAGAGTCACTCAGCTGGTCCCAAAGCTCTGAATCCAAGCTCTTATCACTATATTTCACTATACTGCTATTTGTTTATTTGTTTATTTATTTATTTATCTATTTATTTATTTATTTTTTATTTTTTTTAAGGGACAGAATCTTGCTCTTTTGCCCAGGCTGGAGTGCAGTGGTGTGATCATACCTCACTGCAGCCTTGAACTCCTGGGCTCAAATGATCCTCCCACCTCAGCCTCCTGAGTAGCTGGGATTGCAGGCACTCGCCACTATACCAGCTAATTTGTGAAATTTTTTTGTAAAGACGGTCTTGCTATGTTGCTCAGGCTCAAACTCCTGGCCTCAAGAGATCCCCTTGCCTTAGACTCCCAAGGTGGTTGGATTATAGGCATGAGCCATTGGGGTCTGCCTGGACTGCTTTTTAGAATCATCTCTATAGTTAGAAGGAAAAATTATTTGAAAAACTTGCCAAAACATCCTGACCTCTAGGCTCTTTCTGCCCTCCCAAGCTGGGCCGATGCAGGACTGATGAGAAGGCTCTCGGGGGCGTGGGTACTGAAGGCCTGGGAAGGGTTCTCAGCAAGCCCAGCCTCTCCCAAGCCCAGGACAGTGCAGGGACCGGCCTTTGAGTCCCACGCTTCTCCTTACTAGCAGTGAGACCCTGGGCATATGGCCTCCCCTCTCTGAGCCCCCTCTCTCTCCTCTTTCACATGAGAGAAGTCACATCTGGATGGTGAGGTTCCCCAGGGTCTCCCAGCTCCCAGCGGAGCCTGGGACAGAACAGGCCTTGGGCAGTGATACTTGAGTGGCCTAGAGTCTTTTGCCAGAGTCCCCTGGCTCTGGGGCCACAGCCGCCTGTGCACGAGTGGAGGCGGGGAGGGTGGTGGATACTGCATGAGACTTAGTTACTGTGGGCCCTGCAAGGCCCATGGGGAGCTTCACCTGCTCTACTTGTTTACTTAGCAGGTTTTTTTTTTTTTTTCTTCAAAAAGAAAAAGAAAAGTTCATCTATCATAGCCATGAAACGTTGGGCTTGAAGGGCTAGTTATATTTTTTTCTGACAACATGAAATAAAATGCATAACTACTAAAGTAAAAATGCTCCTGGGAGACCCTGGGAAACCACCCCTCCCACCCAGTCATTAGCAGTATGGGCTTGGGAGCCATCTGGCTCCAAATAGTGACTCCCTTTGTTAGCTGGGCAACACTGGGCAGGTGGCTTCCCCCTTGCAAGCCTCAGTTTTCTTATCTATAGAATGGGATCCTTGGCTGGGCTCAGTGGCTGATGCCTGTAATCCCAGCATTTTGGGGGAAGGAGGCAGGAGGATCGCTTGAGGCCAGGGGTTGGAGACCAACCTGGGCAACATAGTGAGACACCCTCATCTCTACAATAAAATAAAATAAAATAAAATAAAAGACAGTGAGATCATCATGATGCCTGTCTCAGGGGTTATTGCCAGGGTTCCTTCAGCTAATTCAGAGGCCCAGAAAATGGGGCAAGAGGCCCTTGTGCCTACAGTTATTGATATGATTTTGTTATTTTTTCATTACCATTACTAGCAGCATCAGTGGGCCCCGCAGGTGCTTAGGAGGGCCAGAGTCCAGGGGTTCCCAGGTTGGGGGTCAGGTTGGGCACTGGCTGAGGGGGGGCCCCGTTCCCTCAGCTGCCACCGCCACTATTGCTGAGGGCTGGAACTTTGCCCCACAGCCCCCAAGGAGATCCAGATTTACAAGCCTGCAGGTGGAGTGTTCACTGGGGCTGTTGACTTGGGCACTTTGCAGCACTGGCTTCGCTGTCACTAACGGTTTTGGGGGTTGGGAGGTTCCTGACTTTCTGCTGACCTTCCTGTACCCCAGCCCCTCAGCTCCTCTGCTCAGGCCTGACTGCCCTCTCCCCAACTCCATGTGCATCCAAAGAAGATTTCCCCTTCTGGGCACCTGGGGAGTCTGCTGGAGCCTTTGTTCTGGCATTGGAGGCAGCTGGCACAGATCCCATGTGGGAGGACACTGTGCACATTGCTTAACCTCTCTGAGCCTCAGTTGCCAGGAGGAAGATGGTGATGATGAGGATGGTGACCGTACCGTGGGCTCAGCTGTGCACCAAGTCCTTTCTGATCCCCTTGATGGGTGCTGGTGGGTGGGGGTGGCATGTGGCGCGGGGGATGCAGCCAGGAGCCACTGGGCCTGCCAGTCTAGGGAGGGTGGGGCTGGTACAATAACCAACACCTGCTGAGCCCTCACCTTGGGCAAGGTGTGGTGCTGAGGCCTGGCTGGCGGTGACTGCACCTCACCAGGCACCTCTGGGGTGGGCACCATGATGGCCCCAAGTCAAAGCTCACACGCTGGGAGGGGCCAAGCGGGGATTTCTTTTTTTTTTTTTTTTTTTTTTTTTGACAAAGTCTTGCTCTGTTACACAGGCTGGAGTGCAGTGGCGTGACCTTGGCTCACTGCAATCTCCACCTCCCAGGTTCAAGTGATTCTCATGCCTCAGCCTCCTGGGAGTAGCTGGAATTACAAGTGACTGCCACCACGTCCAGCTAATTTTTGTATTTTTAGTAGAGACGGGGTTTCGCCATGTTGGCCAGGGTGATCTCAAACTCCTGACCTCAAGTGTTCCGTCCACCTCAGCCTCCCAAAGTGCTGGGATTACAGGCATGAGCCACCGTGCCCAGTCCCCCAACAGGGATCTGAACTTGCTGGGCTTGGCTGACGCAGGGCACGGGGACCTTCTCGCAGAGGTGCCACATGGGTACCTAGTCTCTGTGACATCTCTAGCTGCCTCAGTTTTTTCCACTGCACCCTGTTGCAGGGTTGAGTGAGGATTCCTGGGGGTGAAGTGTGCCACCAGCCCAGAGTCAGTGTCAGTTGCCCCTCGAGGGTTGTGGTCCAAACTGGAGGAGCCCTCTTGATACCTTTGAAAGTTCGGAATCTCCAGGGTTTGAGGATGGGACGCATCTGATGTTGTCCCTGGGGGCAGTGCCCTCCCACCCCTCTGCTGGCAGGAGGCCCTCTCATCTTGCCTCAGCCCCTTTCAAGGCTGATGGGATGAGCAGCTCCTTGCCCCTGTTGGCTTCAGTCCCCTAGAGCTGCAGTGCACAGTTATCCAAGTTGTGCACTGCACAGTCCTAGAGGCACCATTCAGATCATAGACATGGCAGATTTTCCAAAGTTAAAACAATTTTCTTTCTTTTCTTTTTTTTTTTTTTTTTGAGACGGAGTCTTGCTCTGTTGCCCAGGCTGGAGTGCAGTGGCACGATCTCGGCTCACTGCAAACTCTGCCTCCCAGGTTCCCACCATTCTTCTGCCTCAGCCTCCTGAGTAGCTGAGACTACAGGCGCTTGCCACCACACCCGGCTATCTTTTTGTATTTTTAGTAGAGATGGGGTTTCACTGTGTTATCCAGGATGGTCTTGATCTCCTGACCTCGTGATCCGCCCGCCTCGGCCTCCCAAAGTGCTGGGATTACAGGTGTGAGCCACCGCACCCGGCTTTTTTTTTTTTTTTTAATTTTATTTTATTTTTGAGACAGAGTCTCACTCTGCCACCCACGCTGGAGAGCAGTGGCATGATCTCGGGTCACCGAAACCTCCGCCTCCCAGGTTCAAGCGATTCTCCTGTCTCAGCCTCCCGAGTAGCTGGGACTACAGGCGCCTGCAACCACGCCCGGCTAATTTTTTGTAGTTTTAGTAGAGACGGGTTTCACCGTGTTAGCCAGGACGGTCTCAATTTCCTGACCTCATGATCTGCCCGCCTCAGCCTCCCAAAGTGCTGGGATTACAGGCGTGAGCTACTGCGCCCGGCCAACAATTTTCTTAAAGACGGGAGTAAAGTGGAAGTAAGGGTGCCTTTTCATAATTCTCACAGAGATGCCACATGGATTAGAATCATTTCTACTTTGGGAGAATGACGCCTCAAATCTGGGGAACTCCCACTCATAGGGCTCCCATGACCCCTGCCTGGGAAGCCTCTAGCCTCTATGTTGGAGTCACTGCCCACTTCCCTACCCAGGGTCCCTCAGTCCCTTCAAATCGCACGCCAGGCTGTGAGCTCCTGGGGTCAGTGATGGCTGCATCAAATTGGTAGGCCACCCACCCCTGGCCTTAGCCTTTGCCCAAGGAGAGAGTTCCTGGGCATCCCACGAGGTCCAGCCTTGGTGCCAACCAGGAGGCCCTATGAGACTTCCTAGGCAGCTGGAGCTGGGAGGGCCGGCCAAGCCCCACCTCCTCCCCACCATTTTATTTTATTATTTATTTATTTTTGAGAAGGAATCTCTCACTGTTACCCAGCCTGGAGTGCAGTGGCGTGATTTCAGCTCACTGCAACCTCCACCTCCTGGGTTCAAGCGATTCTCATGCCTCAGCCTCCCAAGTAGCTGGGATTTACAGGTGCATGCCACAACGCCCAGCTAAATTTTTTTTTTTTTTTTTTGAGACAGAGTCTCGCTCTTGTTTCCCAGGCTGGAGTGCAATGGCGCAATCTCAGCTCACTGCAACCTCTGCCTCCCAGATTCAAATGATTCTCATGCCTCAGCCTCCCAAGTAGCTGGGATTATAGGTGTGTGCTACCACGCCCGGCTCATTTTTGTATTTTTAGTAGAGACAAGATTTCACCATGTTGGTCAGGCTGGTCTCGAACTCCTGATCTCAAATGATTCTCCGGTCTCAGCCTCCCAAAGTGTTGGGATTACAGGTGTGAGCCACCACACCCAGCCAACGGCCGGCTAATTTTTATATTTTTAGTAGAGACGGGGTTTTGCCATGTGGCCCAGGCTGGTCTTGAACTCCTGGCCTCAAGTGATCCACCAGCCTTGGCATCCTAAAGTCCTAGGATTACAAGTGTGAGTCACTGTGCTCGGCCCATCTACCGCCATTTTACAGATAGGCACGCCAAGGCTCAGAGCAGCGAAGGCCTTGCTCAGGGCCCCACAGAGAGGCACCTGGGCCTTCGGACCCCCCACTGAGGCTGGGCACACCTGCGTCCCACCGCATGGTGAGAAGGCAGTCAAAGTTGGCAAAGAAGGTGGCGCTGCGGACAAAGAGGTGGAGTTATCCAGGCCACCACTCCCCCATCCATGGCCTGGAAGTCATTTCCATCACTTCCAGGAGTGGCCAGGGTGCCACTCCTTAGAGACTGATGATTTGGTGGAGCAGAAGGGATCCAGGCTTACGGTCTGGGGACCAGCGTGAAGCCCCTGTCTGCGGCTGCCTGGACCCAAAGTGACCCCTGCTCTTGCCTGCCTGGTCCCCCATTGCCAGCCGCCTGCCATTGGGTCCACTTCATCCTTCTGAGATTTATTCTCATGCCGCAGAGCCTGGAAATAATTTGCTGACAGAGCCCCATCCCAGCAGGTGCTTTAATTGGTTTTGTGGGAGCAGGCCTATTTAGAGGGAAACAAAAATTATGGTGCTGCTGCCCGTCTTTTCTCTGTAATGGGGGCTTCAGAGTGTTGGGGGTGGGGAGGAAAAGGTGGCTCTGCAGAAAGCAGAGACCCTGGTTTTTCTCTGGGGGTGCAGGTGCTGGGGCCTGGGTGTCCTGGGCCAGGGGCAGTGGAATCAGGCCACCCGCTCTGGCCCTGGCTCAGCCTCAGCCTCAGGGCAGGGTGGCTTCTCATCCTCACAGTGCTGAGGGCAAGAGGAGGCCTGGGGACGAAGGGGCCAGGGCAGGGCCAGGGCAGGCAGGGCTCCAGGTCCCAGACTCCATCCTTCTGAAGGAGGCCCTCGCCCTTGCCGGGTGCGCACCTTCTAAGACACAAATCAGGTGGGTCACTCCTTAGCTCCAACCCCTTCCACGGCTCCCCATTGTCCTCAGAATGAAGCCAGCTTCCTTAGCTTGGCACTCAGCGTCCCTCGAGGCCCGACTGACCTCTGGTGACCTCTCCAGCCACATCGTCCTTCGCGCCTATCCTCACCCACCCCCTCCCAATGGTCTTTAGTCTTCCCTGGTGGGCTCCTGTGTGTCCCACTCTTTGCTAACTCCACAATTGTCCATGTTCAAGGAGAGCTTTGTTGCCTCATTTTACAGATGAGGAAAAGAAGGCTCAGAAAGGTTAAGACACCTCCTGGAGGTCACACAGCAGGGCAGGGACTTGAACCCAGGCCTGGCTGGCATACAAGCTCACACTTAACTAGTAAGTTATAGGTGGAACTAGCTAAGCTCCCTCTAAGCCCCGTGCTTTCCCTTGAAATGCCTCTCCCTGCATTTTTCCGCTGGCAAACTCCTACTCATCCTTCAAAGCCCGCTTCATATCACTTCCTCGAGAATCCTTGCCTAACTGACTACTCCCACGTCTACTCTCTCCTCTGGGCTTCCCCAAGGCCCAGCCAAGCCTTTCAGTTCAGCTCTAATCTCTGGGTTTGTCATTTTCTGTGTCAGTGTCTGTCTCTTTCATTTCCTCCCTCACCCCAGACTGAGAAATCCAGTGGAATTGTTACTCATCCTACAGGGTAAGAGTTGCAGCCCTGGAAACTCTGATAGGTCCAAGATCCTGGGACCTGGGCTCTCGTCTTACCTGCTGTATTGAGCAGCCTAGGCCATAGCTGCTCTGTGCGACCCCGAGCAAGGCCCTGTGCCTCGGCGGACTGAGTCTGCCCATCTGTAAAATGGGAGGGTCAGCCTAGAGGCATCTGACACTTGGGAACTCTGAGGGCCAGATGTGGGCTGGAACCTCACACCATGTGACCCATGTGAGTGTGACTCACATGATGTATGTGTGAGTGGGTAACCACGCCCCATGCCGGGGTGGGTCACGTCACCATTGCTGATGTCCCGCCCAACCTGGGATCCAGGTGCTGGCCATGGACTGGGCTAGGAGGCCTGGGCAGAGCTGGGAAGTAATTATGCTCGAGTCAGGGCTGGAATCTCAGCTCTGCCACTCACCTGCTTCCTGTGAGCTCGAGCAGGTCTGACCTCGCAGAGCCTCAGCTTCATCTGTAGAACCGCGGGAACAATAATGCAGTCATGCGCCACAGGACATTTCGGTCACCAAGGGACTGCATGGATGACAGTGGTCCCATAAGATCATAAGGCTGTATTTCTCCTGTACCGGTTCTATGTGTAGATACGCAAATACTTCCCACTGTGCCACAGTTGCCTACAGCATTCGGTCCAAAGACAGGCGGCACCTGAGTGTAGCCCAGGGGCAAGAGCCCGGTGTGTAGGGGCCGCACCATCTCGGCTGGTGTGAATCCACTTTATGCTGTTTGCAGCTGATGCATTTCTCAGAATGCATCCCTGTTGTTAAGGACACAGGACTGTCCTGCCACCCCATAGGGCTGATTTGCTGAGGGTTACAGGAGAGATTCTCACGGCTGGCCCCGAGCATGAGCTCCAGGGCCCTCACTGTTGTCATCTGCACAAGCGTTAAGTGCCACGTCCCCGCTGGGCCCGGTAGGCTGTGGCGGGCGGTGACCGAAGGATCCAGTCTAGACAGACAATCATGTAAATTCGCAGAGCTCAGGCCAGGACAGTGGGGCGGTGAGGGCCTTGGTTTCTGGGTTTTACGGTGGAGTTGGAGGCTGGGTCTCCAAGGGCCTTTTTCCCTGGTGTGTGATTTTTCAAAGAATCCAGGACAGAGTTAAACAGGCAGGTGCAGTCCCTGAGGACAGATGGGCAGGATGTGGGTGGGGGGTTCAGAGGAGAGCTGGGGGCTGGATGGAGCGAGAGAGGCAGAGCTCTGGGGATGAGTGGGTGGTGCTGGGAGATGAGCAGGGTCAGAGATCTGGAAAGGGGCGGGAAGAGGTTGCAGGCCCGGTTCAGCTGCCCCAATTCCACATAAAAACAGTCAGGGCTCGGTCCTCGGCCTCAGTTTCCCCCTCTGTAAACGTGGAAACGGTCCCTCCCTGTGGTGGCGGGGGGACGGGGCCTCAGCTCCCCGGGCTCAGGCTATACCGCCTGGACCCGGGCAGCTTAAACACCCCTTCCCCTTCCACGAGGACCAAGTCCGAGGCCTGAGCCGGGCCGGGCTGTCTGCTGCAGGGCGGCGTCGAGACTTGGGGTGGGAGCCCCCGGAGGAGGAAGAGACGAACCGGGAACCAGAGGGAGCCGGGTACACCGCGGGACTCACGGGGCGCCCCGGGGCCGGGAATCCAGCTACGGAATCCGGTCCGTAGGTGGCGCCGCGAGGCTGCAGTTGGGTTTCCGTCGCCCAGGACGAGGGTGGTGCGGAGCCGGGACCCGCGGGGCTTCTGGGTCCCGCGTGGCCGTCCCCACCGCCGTCGGTCCGCGGAGATCCTGGGTGTGTTTAGGGCACCCAGGTTCGCACCCCGGCGGGCCAAGGCCGAGAGCGACGCGCGGGCACCGGACGGGGTGCGAACCTGGGGCGGACGGGCCCCTCCCCCACCCCCTACTCCCGATCCCCGCAGCTGCCACCGCTGGGCCTCGGCTGCGAAGGCTCCAGAAATGGGCCCCCGTACCCTCGGGCCTTCCCAGACGCGCGGGCGTGCGCTGGAGCCGAGGTCCGGGTGGCCGCTGGGACGGTGGGGGAGCCGGCGGGGAAGGGTCGCGCTCTGGGCTGTGTCCGCCGGGCGTGTGCGTGCGGGGAGGCCGTGGGCGCGGCCGGCAGGGGACCCTTCCTTTGTTCTCGCACCTCGTCCTCTGCGGGCCCGGGTCGGGGAGGACGCGAAGCCCAGGCTGCGAGCTGTGCGCTTGGGGACGCGAGGGACGCTGGGCAGGGACAGGCAGGCGCCCCTTCTTCCCGCTCAGCATCCCGCCTTTGGGTTCCCTGGCTGCTTCCCCTTGGCTGGGAGATGTCACCCTCCCCGGGGGAAGGAAGGGGAGCCGTGTGTGCGTCTCTGTCATGCGTCCTCCTGAGGCCACGCCGCTCCTGGAGAAAGCACTTTGATCCCCTCGCTTTTTCTTTCTCTCTTTCTTTCCTTCCCTCCCTTCCTTCCTTCCTTCCTCCCTCCCTCCCTCCCTCCCTCCCTCCCTCCCTTCCTTCCTTCCTTCCTTCCTTCCTTCCTTCCTTCCTTCCTTCCTTCCTTCCTTCCCTTTCTCTCTTCTCTTTCTCTCTTCTCTCTCTCTCTTCTCTCTCTCTTTCTGATGGAGTCTTGCTCTGTCGCCCAGGCTGGAGTGAAACGGCCGATCTCGGCTCACCGTAACCTCCGCCTCCCGGGTTCAAGCGATTCTCCTGCCTCAGCCTCCTGAGTAGCTGGGATTACAGGCGCCCGCCACCGTACCCAACTAATTTTGTATTTTTAGTAGAGACGAGGGTGTCACTATGTTGGTCAGGCTGGTCTCGAACTCCTGACCTCAGACGATCCGCCCACCTTGGCCTCCCAAAGTGCTAGGATTATAGGTGTGAGCCACCGCGCCCGGCCCCCCTCTATCGTGGATGCGGAACCTGCTTCAAGTCGCGCAGCTGGAAAGGGGCATCGGAGCCTCTGGGACGTCCCTGACTCCAGGCCCGGCCGACTTAGGGGGTGGAGGGTCGGATCGACTTCCCCCAAACCAGCCACCCCAGGGAGCCCCTGGAGGGCGAGAGCTGCCTGTGCCTGGAGGTGGGGACCATAGGTCCTTCCCAGCCCGAGGGCTCCCAGAATCCACACAGCAAGCGCTGCCCAGGGCTGGGAGGCGCCCTGGAGGTTGGGTTGGGAGAGGAGGTTCAGAGATGAGCGAGGCCCCACCCCGGCCAGGGAAGTCCCGCCCAGCAGAGCAGGCGGGACCTGTGGCTCATACCCCACAATGTGATCAGAAGAGGGAGCAGGAAGGTGGCCCTTGCAGGAGCCAGAGCTTGGGGGCCCAGGCCTCAATGCCAGAAAAATAAAATTTGGACTTTTCTCCCACAGGGGGCAGTTCCCCCCAAGACACACACACACACACCCCAACACACCACACAGCACACAGACACAGCAGACACACACATACCAGTCACACACACACCACACACAGACACACACCACACAGACACACCACACAGACGCACCACACAGAGGCACACACCAGACACACACACCACACACACACACACACACACACCATACACACACCACACACACAGACACCACACACAGACACACACATACCACACACACCACACACACAGGCACACACCACACAGACACACATACACCACACACAGACACACCACACAGACGCACCACACACACAGGCACACACCACACAGACACACACACCACACACAGACACACCCATACACACAGACACACCATACACACACCACACACACCACACACACAGACACACACATACCACACACACCACACACACACACCACACAGACACACCACACACACACCACACACAGACATATACAACATACACACACCACACACAGACACACACCCCACACACAGATACACCACACACACATAGACACACCACACACACACCACACAACCACACACAGACACATACACCATACACACCACACACACCCACACAGACACACACACACCACATACAAATACCAGACACACATACCACACACACACACCACAGACACATACACCACACACACACCACACACACACACACACCATGCACATACCACACACACAGGCACCACACACACACACACACACCACACACGCACCACACACCACACACACACACGAACAGAGCAAGGGACAGTCATGCTGTGTGATCTGGGAGGGTGGCTCACCCTCTCTGAGTTGTTTATAAAGGGGGCAGGACCCAGGCCTGCCAATCAGAGGCTTGAACTGAATGCTCTTATTGGTTCAAAGATGGACATGTGACCCTCTCCTGGCGAATCAGAGGCTTTCCTGCTGGAAGGGCTGCTGGAAGCCACCCTCGCAGAGTTCTTCCCTTGGCTTTAGAGCCCCAAAGCACTCTTTGACTTGAGCTGCTTTGCATTCTCTCTGTCCTGCCATCGAGAAAGTTCTGAGCGGCTCAGAAGTAATACTGACACTGTATGCAGCGCCCTTCCCACGCCAGCGGCCATTCCCCATGGGAGGGGCAGTGCTGGCGGTGCCCTGGGTGACCGGGACGAGCTGCCGCCCCTCTGCCGGCCTTAGTGCCCTTGTCTGTGAAATGGGGCGAGCAGTTCCTCTCTCAGAGCTGCTGCGAGGACTGAGTCTCTCTGAGCTCAGGATTTTCCTCTCTGAGCTCCAAAACCACGGGCAAATCACACCCTCTCACTCTCAGCTTCCTGATCTACAAGTAAGGGATGGTGATAGAGTACTCAACTCCTAGGGCAGTTGTGGGGCATGTGAAGCATTCAGCCCAGGGTCTGGCACCCTGAAAGGGCCAAACCTGTGTGAGCCACAGTTTTATGGTTGATCATCAATGCCTGTCTAAGAAAGCCCCATTCAGCTTGAACCCAGCTCTCCAGGAAGAACTCACTGACACCCTCCTCACACACCCCCATCGGCCCTCTTTATTCACCCCCAAAAGTGATGTACAAGGAATGAGTCTTTGGGGGTGTGTCCATCATCATCCACTGGGGCTGCTCGTGTCTCCAGCTATCCCTCCGAGGAATTCTGCCCCAGACAGCAGAGAGATGGGGGGGCAGGGGACACATGGCCATGGGGACAGAGAGCCCTGAGAGGGACTGGGGAATAGAGACATCATTTTCAAATAATTGCAGCAATCAAGAGAGACTACATCCCATCCCAGACAAAGCGAGACCTGTGAGTCCTGAGTGAGGCAAAATTTGACTTGAAACAAGTAGCTTGGGCAGGGAGGTGAGCTCGATGCCCACAGGGAGGAGGTGGATGATGAAAGAAAGCGCCATGGCGAACTCGGTTCTGTGCAAGGGCGCGTCTTTTTGTTGTCTAGGCTGTTGGAAAATGTGCTCTTTCCTCATCATCAGAAAATGAGAGAATGGAGCTGGGCACAGTGGTTCACGCCTGTAATCCCAGCACTTTGGGAGGCCGAGGCAGGCAAATCACCTGAGGTCAGGAGTTCCAGACTGGCCGGGCAACATGCCGAAACCCTATCTCTACTAAAAATATGAAAAAAAATTAGCCAGGCATCCGCGTGCCTGTAATTCCAGCTACTCAGGAGACTGAGGCAGGAGAATCGCTTGAACCTGGGAGGCAGAGGTTGCGGTGAGCCGAGATCATGCCACTGCACTCCAGCCTGGGCGACAAGAGTAAAATTCTGTCTCAAAATAAATAAATAAATAAATAAATAAATAAATAAAATAGAAAGAAAACTAGAGAATGATGACTTCTGTTTACCACGTGCCTGGTTTCCTGTCCTGTCTGTGATCCTATTGCTGTTTGCTGTCAACTGTTCCTGCTTCAGTGCTATTGGAAGGGTTCGAGGAGGATGTGGGTCCCCTCCTTGCCTGCTCTGGGCATCCCCCTGTTTCTGGCCTGCTTCATCTCCACCCCCATCGGATCTGAGCTCCTTGAGGGTGGCCCCTACACCCTGCAGGGCTGAGCATCAGGAGGTGTGAGGGTTGCCGAAGACTGGGGGTTGGTGCTTTTCTTCATTCAGCAGTCATTTATTGAGCACCCACTGTTTGTGAGGTCTTTCGCTAAGCATTTCAAGCCCCGCTCCATGGGCCCAGTCTTCCAGGGGCCGGACACTAACTACACATCGATTGATTTCCAGAAGGACAGAAGCACATAGCAGGACCTGGTCTCCACTGGGGGTGCCAGGAGCTGGGACCTCAAGGCTGAATGGATGTGGGGCCACCGACGTGTGTGCTGGACCTGAACTGGGAAGGATGTGCCTTTTTTTTTTTTTTTTTTTGAGACAGAGTCTCGATCTGTCATCCAGGCTGGAGTGCAGTGGCACAATCTCGGCTCACTGCAACCTCCACCTCCCGGGTTCAAGCGATTCTCCTGCCTCAGCCTCCTGAGTAGCTGGGACTACAGGCACGTGCAACCACGCCTGGCTAATTTTTTATATTTTTAGTAAAGACGGGGTTTCACCATATTGGCCAGGCTGGTCTTGAACTCCTGACCTCATGATCTGCCCGCCTTGGCCTCCCAAAGTGCTGGGATTACAGGCGTGAGCCACTGCGTCCAGCTAGGATGTGGCTTTTCGAGAAGAGAACAGGAGAGCAAGCCACGGATCCAGCGCTCCAAAAGCAGGCATATGGTGGGGATTGATGCAGGCGTGGCCTGCAGAGGATGGGTGCACAGGGCCCTAGAACGTGGGAAAGACTTTGGGTTTTGTCTTTTAATTATTATTATTGTTTTTAGAGATGGGGGGTCTCACTGTGTTGCCCAGGCTGGACTCGAACTCCTGGGCCCAGGTGATCCTCCTGCATCGGCTTCCTGAGTAGCTAGGACTACAGGTGTGTGCCGCTGCACCTGGCAGGACTTTGGGTTTTGTTCTAAGCCTGCAGAACAGCCACTGGAGGGTTTTAAGCAAGATGGGGGCAGAGAGGGAGCATTTATGGACCTGGGTTTCTAAAGGCTCCCCCAGCTGTTGAGGGGAGGGTGGCTAGGAAGTGTGGAGGGGCTGTTGCCCATGTGCAGGGGAGATGAGGTGCTGGGCCCAGGAAGGAGGTGGTGGGTAGGGGGCTGACAGTATGCTGAGGGACTGGGTGTGGGGTGTGACGGACAGGAGGCCTGAGAGCCCTCCCAGGTTTCTGGCTTATGCAGCTGAGTGGATGAAGCCTCCATTTTTTGGATGAGGAGCAGGTTTGGGGTTCCAGCTTGGCGTGATGGGAGCCTGGTGAACCTTCGGCCCGAATCCATGCCAGGCTCTGGATCTCGGGGACCCTGAGTGGCCTGTCCACCTCAGACATCATGCCATGTGGGCCTTGAGATGTTTTCTGATGGTGAAAGAATGTGGGTCCCTCGCAGGTGGCCCGGTGGCCATGGTTGGGCTGCTCTGCTGTGTCAGGAGGGCTTAGCTGCCTAGGGTGTCTCAGTCCCTGCATAGCTCTGGCTCCAAGCCCCTCTCACCCTGGAATACAGGCCCTGTCACTAGAGGGACAGGAACGGGCTGGGGAAGGTGGGAGGGCCAGAGTGCAGGAGGGTATGGTTGCCAAGGTCCCAGGCTCCTTGGTGTCTTGGTCAGGAGACTTGACCTGGGTTTGAAGCCTACAATTCCCCCAAAGCATGGGCCAGAGCAGGAGGCGGAGTGTGGCGGGGCAGGGAGCGTTGTCTTTATAATCGGAGAGACCTGCGTTCAAATTCTGGCTCTCCCATATAGTAGCTCTATGTTGGACATCTGGGCCTCTTTGAACCTCAGTCTCCTCATCTGGTTTTTTTTTTTTTTTTAAGACAGAGTCTTGCTCTGTTGCCCAGGCTGGAGTGCAGTGGCACGATCTCAGGTCACTGCAACCTCCATCTCTCGGGTTCAAGTGAGTCTCCTGCCTCAGCCTCCCGAGTAGCTGGGACTACAGGTTTGCACTACCACGCCCGGCAAATTTTTGTATTTTTAGTAGAGACAGGTTTTCACCATGTTGGCCAGGCTGGTCTTGAACTCCTGACCTCAAGGTGATCCATCTGCCTCGGCCTCCCAAAGTGCTGGGATTACAGGCATGAGCTACCGGCCACCTCATCTGTAATATGGGAGAAAAATAATCATCTCTACCTCCTCATAGGGCTGTTGAGAAGATTAAGATGAGGTAGCATGGGCCGGGTATGGTGGCTCACACCTGTAATCCCAGAGAGGCTGAGGCATGTGGGTTGCTGGAGCCCAGGAGTTGGAGACCATCCTTGCTAACATGGTGAAACTCTATCTTTACAAAAAATACAAAAATTAGCCCATCTCAAAATAAATAAATAAAATAGATTGAAATTTAACAATAAAATAAATTTTTAAAAATGAGATAGCACGTACGGAGTACTTGGCACAGCACACAGTGAATGTGCAATACATTTTAACTGTTATGATGATGATTATTGTAGATTCTGGATACCCCAGTAAACACGCTACTCCAGACCTTTGCAAATGCTGTTCCTTCCACTTGGAATGTTCTGGGCCAGTGGTGTGCTTCTCCCCCTCCTTCAATGTCTGAGTCAGGGCCACCCCAGCACCCAGCCGACTTGATTCCTCCCCACGTGCCAGCCTGTGCCCATGCACCTCTTCACAGCAGTTACCCCTCCCAGGCTGGCCTCTGGGGCAGTGGGTCTGGCCGCTCTCTGTCTAGGGCCTTGCAGTGGGGCATGGGATAAGCACAGCTGAGGGGGTCTTAGCCTGTGCTGGGTGCAGTGTGAGGAAGGAGGCCTGGGAGGCCTGGGGTGGGCTAAGGTACCCGTGGTGGTGGGGGATAGAGGTTGGACTCACGTGGGAGAGGTGGCAGCCATCTGCCTAGGACATCCGCAAGCACAAGTGCAGATGACAACAAACACGAGACGCAGGGGCGTCGTCAGGGGCCGAGGCCCAGGGAGGCAGATGGCCCAGGCCGAGGACATGGGCAGCCAGCTAGACCTGCTGCCCTATTGGCCCCGGGCTTGGGTGGGTTCTAGGCCTTTCTTCTCAGCCCGAATGGGAGACCCAGTGGGCCTGGTGTTGGCTTTGCAGTGGAGAGGAGGGAGTTTATGGCCTTGGTGAGGGGAGGTGGCAGACAGGCAGGGGGTAGATGGCTTTCCCGGAATCCCAGATCTCTCTTTAATAATTTGTTTCAGAATTAATGTCCATTCATGCCATTTTTCTTATTCCAGCTCATTGGAAGATTAAATAAAGCCCCATCCCCTCCCTGCCAGTGGAGGGAGACCAGCCCCATTCTCGCCCGTGCTCTCTGGCTGGGCTGGCTGCCTGAAGCCAATGCAGAAAATAAATCTCTCAGAGAAAACGACTTTGCTCACACGATTTCAATCCAACAGGGCATAGTGGCCCCAGTCACTTCTTGTTTTATTTAGCTGATAATCTTTTATTGTATCAGGAGACCCTCACGGAAGCACTGTGTCTTTCCAAGGCTACAGCCTCCCCAAACAGCTGGGCTGCCCAGGCCAGGCCCCCTGAGCCAAGCCCCTTCTTCCTCCACTCCCAGGGTTCGACCCTTGCTTCAGGTGGCACTGCCAGGTGCCCAGAAAAGTGGGTTCTTGGTGCCAGGGTACCCGGGAAGGGCCTGGCAGTGGCTGTCCCTAGCTCCAGGGCGCACAGCCAGGGCCTCTGCAGGCTGGGACCCAACTCAGGGAGGCCCCTCAGCCAGTGAAGTCAACTGACATTCACTCATTCATTCGCTCACTCATTCACTCATTCATTCATTCATTCACTCAACACATATTTATTGTACGCCTTCTCTGTGCCACACTCAGAATGCAGGGTGCTCAGACGGAGAGACGGACAAATGGAGAGAGAGATGGCTCACAGCCTCTCAGGGTAGTTGCCTTTGTTTCCCTGCATCACCTGATTAAGACTTCTTGCTCCTGTGCCATTTTCTCTGGTATATTCTTTTTCTTTTTTCTTTTTTTTTTTTTTGAGATGGAGTCTCACTCTGTCATCCAGGCCGGAGTGCAGTGGCACGATCTTGGATCACTGCAACCTCCGCCTCTTGGGTTCAAGTGCTTCTCCTGCTTCAGCCTCCCAAGTAGCTGGAATTACAGGTGTGCACCACCACACTTGGCTAATTTTTGTATTTTTAATAGAGATGGGTTTTGCCATATTGGCCAGGCTGGTCTTGAACTCCTGACCTCAGGTGATCAACCCACCTTGGCCTCCCAAAGTGCTGAGATTATAGGCGTGAGCCACCACTCCCATCCAGCATATCCCTTTTTCCATTTGATTTTATTTAATTTTGATTATCAAGTACAGAAACCAAGTTATTAATTAATAATATTTAGAAATATTGAGGCTGGGCATGGTGGCTCATGCCTATAATCCTTGCACTTTGGGAGGCTGAGGCAGGAGGATCATTTGAGCCCAGGAGTTTGAGCCCAGCCTGGGCAACATAGGGAGACTTCATCTTTACAAAAAAATAGAATATTAGCCAGGTGTGGTGGTGTGCTCCTATGGTTCCAGCTACTCAGGAGGCTGAAGGGGGAGGATCATTTGAGCCCAGAAGTTTGAGGCTGCAGTGAGCTACGATCACACCACTGCACTCCAGCCTGGGCAACAGAGTGAGACCCTGTCTCTGTTAAAAAAAAAAAAAAAAAAAAAAAAAAAAAAGAAAAGAAAAATATTGGAAACTGGTAGAGTCTAAAAATAAAAATAAAAAAACAGGTCAAGAAGTCTTCCTATCAGAGTCACATGATTGGATAATGCTAATGAAAATCCCTCAGCCTTGGAGTCAGGAGAGAAAATTATAGCATTAAAAGACTGGATTACACCGGGCATGGTGGCTCACGCCTGTAATCCCAACACTTTGGGAGGCTGAGGCGGGTGGATCACCTGAGGTCGGGAGTTCGAGACCAGCCTGACCACATGGAGAAACCCCGTCTCTGCTAAAAATACAAAATTAGCCGGGCGTGGTGGCCCATGCCTGGAATCCCAGCTACTTGGGAGGCTGAGGCAGGAGAATCGCTTGAACCCGGAAGCAGAGGTTGCGATGAGCTGAGATTGTGCTGTTACCCTCCAGCTTGGGCAACAAGAGCAAAACTCCGTCTCAAAAACAAAACAAAACAAAAACACTGGATTATTACTTCACCCAATGTTTATGAGTTTTTATGCTATTTTCAGTGTGCCTCTTTATACTAGTATTAGTTCAATTTGTTAGGTACTAATGACTTTCCCACACAGAATTTCTTGAGTTTACAAATCATATTTATATAACTTTCCTAGTTCAATCTGGGCCAGTAGAGTGTTTTGTAGTCTTACTGGAGTTTAATAAATGCTATGTAAATAAAGATTTTGTTCTGATTCCTTTAACACATTTCTAGTTTTTAACTTTAAAAAACCCTTTTTATTTTAAAGTAATTATAGACTTACAAGAATTTGCAAAAATAGTTTGGAGATTCCTGGATACCCTTCACCCAGCTTCCTGCAGTATCTTGTGTGACTATAATACAATATTAAAACCAGGAAATCGACATTAGTACAATACTGTTAAGTAGACAGACCAATTCCGATTTCACCAGGTTTTATACACTTTCATTTCTGTGTGTTTGTTTATGCAATTTAATACCATGTATGGGTTTGTGTGACTCAGACATATTTCTTTAAAAAAATTTTCGTTAAATTAAATTAATCTGAGACAGGGCCGCTCTCTGTTGCCCATGCTGGAGTGCAGTGGTGTGATCTCGGCTCACTGCTACCTCAACTTCCCAGGCTCAAGCAATCCTCCCACCTCAGCCTCCCGAGTAGCTGGGACTACAGGCGTGCACCATCAGGCCCAGCTAATTAAAAAAAAATTTTTTTTTTTGTAGAGATGGGGTCTTACTATGTTGCTCAGGCTGGTCTTGAACTACTGGGCTCAAGGGATCCTCCCACCTCAGCCTCCCAAAGTGCTGGGATTACAGGCATGAGCCACTGCATCCAGCCACTGAGACATATTTAATAATTACTTTATTTCTCCTAACTTTAGACTTTTTGAGATGTAACTTTCCTCGTGTAAGCTGCACAGATCCCGAGTAAACAGCTCAGTGTCTTTTTACACGAGTGGCCACTCCGCAGATGGGCCGGCCACTCTGAGGTGAGTGCCGTGGAGCAGCGCTGGCTGTTCTTGCACCTCGTGGGACAGTTTGTGGTCCCCTGAGTCTGGCTTCTTTTGGAGCATGAAGTCAGGGAGGTCCCCCCTGGAGCCTTTTGTCATGGATACAATATGCTTATTTTATCACTGGCACTCATCATGGCGAGTGATTCTGTGTTTATCGCTCTGATTCGACAAATGCTACATATTTTTAAAAAATGGGCCCTCTTGGCCGGCACACAGTGGCTCACGCCTGTAATCCCAGCACTTTGGGAGGCCGAGACAGGCAGATCACCTGAGGTCAGGAGTTTGAGACCAGCCTGGCCAACATGATGAAACCCATCTCTACTAAAAATACAAAAATTAGCTGGACGTGGTGGCACGTGCCTGTAATCCCAGCTACCCTAGAGGCTGAGGCAGGAGAATCGCTGGAACCCGGGAGGCGGAGACTGCAGTGAGCTGAGATTGCGCCACTGCACTCCAGCCTGGGCAATACAGCAAGACTCCTTCTCTTAAAAAAAAAAAAAAGGGTCCTGTTTGGGGCAGTATTTCAAGCACTGGGCAAGGGGCTGAACTGGACAGACCCAGTCCCTTCCCTAACTGAGCTCAGAGCCTGGCGGGGAACAGTAGGACAGGAAGGTGCTGGGCTTTGATGGGGCTGTTGAGTGTGGTGTGGCCAGGGAGGGTCAGTCCCAGAGAAAGAAAAGAAAAGAAAAAGTCACAGTCAAAAGGATGGCCAGGCAAAGGCTCGGAGGCGGGATGGTCTGGGTAGGGTGTGTAGGGAACAGGAACGGTTCAGTGGGTGAGACAGGCTGGATAGAGTGGCGGAGCAGAACCTGCAAGGGCTGTGGGCTGCTTTGAGGAGGTGGGGCTTTACCAGGAGGGGGTGGGGCAGTCAGGACAAACCTTTGAGCAGGTGAGAGCAATGTTCTTAGAAAACACATAATCATGGTCTAGGCAAAGATTCTTAGAAATGACCCGAAAAACACAGGGAACAGAAGCAAAAAATAGGCAAATGACACTACATCAAACTAAAGAGCTTCCGCCCAGCAAAGGAAACCATCAATAAAGTGAAGAGGCCAGGAGTGGTGGCTCACACCTATAATCCCAGCGCTTTGGGAGGCCGAGGCAGGAGGATCACTTGGGCCCAGGAGTTCAAGACCAGCCTGGGCAACATAGCAAGGTCTCATCTCTAAACAAAAATTAAAAAAAAAAATTAGCCTGACATGGTGCTGCGCACCTGTGGTCCCAGCTACTTGGGAGGCTGAGGCGGGAGCATCAAAGAGATGTCTGCACTGCCATGTCCATTGCAGCACTATCCACAATAGCCAAGATATGGAAACAACCTAACTGCCCATCAACAGACGAATGAATGAAGAAAATGTGGTGTACAGACACCATGGAATACTATTCAGCCTTAACAAAGAAGGCAATTCTGTCATTTGCAACAACTTGGATTAACCTGGAGGACATTAAGTGAAATAAACCAGGCACAGAAAGACAAATAATGCATGATCTCATTTACACATGGAGTGTAAACAAGTTGAACTCACGGAAGCAGAGAGCAGAATGGTGGTAGCCAGGGCCAAGGGGTAGGGGTGGCAGGGCTGGGGAGATATTGATCAAAGGACACAAAATGTCAGTTAGACAGGAGGAGTACTTCAATAGATCTCTTGTACAACATGGTGGTTACAGTTAATAACAACAGAGTGTATACTTGAAAGTTGCTAAGAGAGTAGATTTTAAATGTTCTCACCACAAAAAAATGGAAAGTCTGTGAGGTAATGCATGTTAAATAGCTCAATTTAGCCATTCTGCAATGTGCACATATATCAAAACATCATGCTGCACACCATAAATATATATAATTTTATTTTGTTATTTATTATTTTTTATTATTATTATTTTTTGAGATGGAGTCTCACTCTGTCGCAGTGGTGCGATCTTGGCTCACTGCAACCTCCCCTCCCGGGTTCAAGCAATTCTTCTGCCTCAGCCTCCCCAGTAGCTGGGATTACAGGCATGCACCAACAGGCCCAGCTAATTTTTGTATTTTTAGTAGAGATGGGGCTTCACCATATTGGTCAGGCTGGTCTTGAACTCTTGACCTCAGATGATCCACCTGCTTTGGCCTCCCAAAGTGCTGGGATTACAGGCATGAGCCATCGTGCCCTGCCAATATATACAATTTTTACTTGCCAATTAAAATTTTTGTTAAAAAGAAAGAAAACATGGAAACAAATGACCCTGTGTTCAGCCAAGATGAACTCTGATTGGCTGCACCCCCTGGCCCTGGAGCCAATGAGGATGCAGAGTCCTTCTAGTGCAGGTGACATCATCCTGGGCACATTTTATGTGGCATTAGAAATCCAATAATGATCATTTCAAGAGATTCTGCAGAAGAAATGTCCCAAACACAACGCGGCTGCCTGATGGTCTGAAATCCGTGCATTTCTGTGGTAGAGTGAGTAGGAAGTGGGGATGCTTCTCCCTCTTTGGCCGCAATTGTGTTTTGAGGAGTCCAATCATCATCGATTACTTATTTATGTGATTAATCTCCTTAGGAAAGAAGGCACTTGTCTCTATTTTACACAGGAGGAAGCAGAGAGCCCAGGGGATGACTTGCCCCAGGCACACGGCTGATGGACTGATGAACGGCAGAGCTGGCCTCAGACCACAGGCAACTCTGGGTGTGTCCACCCACCTCTGCCAGATCCAATCGCACTGGCCCAGGAAGGGAGTCGAGGGGGTGGGGAGCACATGAGGATGAGGGTTCCCCCAGCACTGGCAGGCCCTTGGGCTCACTTGGCCCAGGTGGGGCAAAGCCACGCTGAGGCCAGGGTGCCCTAGGCCATGCTGGGCCAGACGTCATCCCGTGCAGCTGGGAGGGATCCCTGGGCTCTGGGTCCTGGCTCTCTGTCCGTCTCTGTCATCAGCCTCACACGGGGCGCTACTCATCACACTCCTCGCCGGTGTGCAGGGCTGCTGCTTCACATGATAATGTGGAACATGATGCCTCTTGCCAGGCTCATTCAGCTGGGAGTGGTGGTGGATGTCAGTCAATTTCTGGTGCCCCTTTGCCCAGATGTGAATGTGGTGCCTGTACACCCTGGGAGAAGAGGGTGGTTGTTGTAAAATGTACTGGGATGTGTTTTAATCAGGTATAGTAAGGTGGCAGACATGAAGAGGCCAATGCCATTGAAAGTGTGTTTACCGGCTCATGCCAGTAGTCCCAGCACTTTTGGAGGCTGAGGTGGGGGATCACATGGGCTCAGGAGTTTGAGACCAGCCTGAGTAAAATAGAGAGAGCCCCCGTTTCTATATTAAAATAATAATAATAAAATAAAAATAAAAAAAGAAAGAGTGATTACTACTCACAGTTTCCTGGAGAAGGGGGTACAGCACGCCCTACAGGATCCCATGGAGAAGCTCCAGGGCCAGGGAGGAGGCAGCTGGAGCTTGGAGGGAACATGGCCCAGAGCCCTCATCATGGTTTCCAAGGGAAGAAAAAATGGACAAGGCAGAGAGGACGAGTTTGAGCCCGTGTAGGATTGGATAGATGCTCGGCTAGTTTGAATAATTCGGCGGGCTCCGGGCTGTAGAAAGTGGTGTCTGGTTGTCTGGTACCCGCCCCTGGCACCCGGGCACTGAGATGAGAGTACCTGGAGTGACTTTGGGCAGGGGAATTATGGGCTTGGCTGTGAGAATTGGATAAAGGAGGCTGGGGATGTACGCTTCGGGGTGGTGGGTTTGCATGTGAAAGTCATGCTCTTTGCTGTCTCTAGGAATTAGCTAGCCCCGGAAGGGGCAGTTCCTTCAAGATTAACAAGGCCTCTGAAATGTCAAAGCATCATAAAATACAGAAAGCAAAACTCACGATTGACACAGCTGGCCCATGGGCACCTCGTCTGGGTGTCTTCAGGCTGGGGCCCCATCGACCTTTGCTCCCGACTCTGAGGCTCCATCATGCCCGGCAGCCTTTCAGGCTTCAGTGTCACTCTTGGGCACATGGGAATCACCAGGCTGCGGGGCACCACGGCACGGAGAAGAGAGAGCCTTGAGGTCCTCTGCTTATGAGCCACACAGCTGGGGGCTCCCACAAGCCTGTCTAGGGTGCTGTTGTCCTTTTCGCCCTGTCCCGGTCTAGAGGCAGAGCCCCCTTATTAAAGACCCACAGGGTCTCCTTGCTCCGCACCCTTGGTCTCTGGAATCTGCTCCAGGACCTGCCTCAGCTCCTGCTAAGGCATCCTCTCCCCAGAGCAGTGGGGGCTGCTGGCCTCAACCAGGGTCATTTGGTAATGGATGGGGACATTTTTGGTTGTCGCCTGGGGAGGGGTTGACAGGGTTGGGGAGCAGATCGGTTTTATAACCACGGGCACAGGCTAGGAAGGCCAAACATCCCTCAAGGCACGGAATAGTCACCCGACATGGAGAATTCTCCCATCCCAAATTCCAATAGCGCCCTTGTTTGAGAAATGCAAGCTCCCTGCGCATGGGGCAGGGTTGGGACTTATTAGGAAACACAGAGGGGCAAATATCGTGGTTAATTTGATCAAATCTCATCCTCCTACCTCAGCTCCTTGCAGGAAGAAAACTGAGGCCAGGAGTGCCCACGGGAAGTGCTGAGATCACACGGCCATGAAGTCACTGGGCAGGGACTTCAGTTCACACCTGTCTCCCTCTGGAGCCTCCAACTGTGACCGCCTCATCCAGAAAACCCTCAGAGTGACAGGGCCCTGCTGGGGGAGGTGGACCCAGGCCCCTTCCCGTAGGAGACTCCTTCCACAGCCTGTCCGAGGATGTGACCCCAAATCGTCCCCTCTTGACTTGCAGTTGGGCCCCTGCTATGCTGCCTGGCGTCCATTGTGGCTGAATGAGTGCCGTGGGCTTATGGGGACCCTAAGAGAGTTAAGGAACAAATGGTTAGGGGTGGTTGGCAGGGGTGGATGGAGGGGGATCCGTCCTGGTTCTGGAGCCTGAGACCTGCTTGTAAAGGTCGGCCCTGATTTGCTGTGTGACCCAGGGTTGCTCCTGTGCCTCTCTGTGCTCCATTCCTCCTCCGCATACCCGCCTCGCAGAGCTGTCAAGGGCCCCCTCGGGATTGCTACACACCGTGGGAAGGTCAGGGGATAGCATGGGTGGCATCTGACAGGGGGCCCTACTGCAGATGATTCATTGTGGGCCTGCTCTGAGCCAAGCCCTGGGGCCGGCACTGGTGACCCAGTGGTGGCCAGACAGGCAAAGCTCTTGTCCTCACAGGTTGCCCAGACCCCTTCTGGTGGGCGATGGTTACATACCCCCTGTGAGGGGTGGGATTCTATCTCCCCCACAAGTTCATCTGTTGAAGTCCTAACTCCCACTGCCTTAGCATGTGACTGTAATGAGAGACTGGGCCCTTATTCATTTATTTAATTATATTTTTTGAGACAGGATCTCGCTCTGTCGCCTGGGCTGGAGTGCAGTGGCGCCACCACGGCTCACTGCAGCCTCAACCTCCCTGGGCTCAGGTGATCCTCCCACCTCAGCCTCCCAGGTGGCTGGGACTACAGGCATGTGCCATTACATCCAGCTAATTTTTTTATTTTTATTTTTCATAGAGACGGGGTCTCCCTATGTTGTCCAGGCTGGTCTTGAACTCGTAGGCTCAAGCGATCCCCCCACCTTGGCCTCCCAAATTTCTGGGATTACAGGCATGAGCTACCATGCCCAGCAAAGACAGGGCCTTTACAGAGGTAATTAAATGAAAGTGACATCATTAGGGTGGGCCCTAATCCAATCTGACTGGTGTCCTTATAGGAGGAAGAAATTAGGATGCAGATACCCAGAGGGGGGACATGAGGACACAGAGAGAAGCCGGCCATCCGCATGCCAGGCAGAGAGGCCTTGGGAGAAACCACCCCTGCTGGCACCTCCACCTCGGACTTCTAGCCTCCAGAATTGTGAGAACATCAGTTTATTTTGTTTACCCGCCCCCTACCCCCACCAAATCTGTGGAACTTTGTTACAGCAGCCCTCGGGAACAAATACACCCCCAATATATGAATGTGCATTTGGAGTCGTGAGTGCAGCAGCCCCCTAGGAGCTGATACCACTGAAAATACGAGACACCCAATTAAATTTGAATTTCAGATAAACAATGAGTAATTTTTTCGCATACGCTGCATGGACATACTTATTATACTAAAACAATTCATTGTTTCTCTGAAATTCAAATTTAACTGGGCGTCCTGGATTTGCATTTGCTAGATCTGGCCACGTGGCCTGGGATCTAAGGCTGTGACTCCCATCCGACAGAGGTTCAAGGACAGAGACCAGCCTGGAAGCCGAGAACGGAGTGAGAGCCTGAGGCTGCTTCCCAGGCCTGAGCTGCTCTCCCCAAACGGTTCCCATCTGCCGCACAAACGTATTTATTGGGCTTGATGGCAAACCGATTATGCTTGTCCCAGGAAGGGCAGCTCCAAAGAGAAAACCTTGAAGTCCGGGAAATAATGATGAGGGAGTTAAATTAAAGTGCATAAAACCCTCCCGAGAGATAACGTCAGGGTGAGTTACAGGCCCGATAAGGGACTGGGGGCTTGCAGAGGGGGCTCAGAAAGGTCGCCCAGCGGCGCACAGAGGACCAGGAATCATAAATATGGGGCAAGATGCCCAGCCGGGGTCGCTGGGGTGAAAATATTGGGGTCATTCCAAAAACAATTATCCTGCTTGGTTTGCTCTTCAGGTCTTGTAAATCTTTCACCTTTTATAAAAGATTTCTGGAGAAGGAAGCACTCTGGAAGTCTTAACTGATTTTTGTGGCTGCTTCTT